>NC_133656.1:209535301-209865027 GCF_009905375.1 Apium graveolens
CTAGTAGACCTGATTCATGTATGCTACATGTATTTGTGCAAGATTTCAAGCAGATCCAAGAGAACCTCACTTAACAGCTGTAAAAAGAATATTCAAGTATCTTAAGGGAAAAGCTGATCTGGGATTGTGGTATCCCAGAGAATCAGATCTTAAACTAATAGGTTACTCAGATGCAGATTTTGCAGGTTGCAAAATTGACAGGAAAAGCACAAGTGGGAGCGGCCAATTTCTTGGAGGCAGATTGGTTTCTTGGTTTAGCAAGAAACAAAAGTCAATTTCCACATCAACTGCAGAAGCAGAATATATTGCTGCAGGAAGCTGTCGTGCACAGATTCTTTGGATGAAGAATCAGTTACTGGATTATGGGTTAACATATTTCAAAATCCCTATTTATTGTGATAATCAAAGTGCTATTGTTATGACAGGTAATCCAGTTCAACACTCTATGACAAAGCACATCAGCATCAGGTATCATTTCATCAGGGAACATGTGGATGAAGGTACAGTAGAATTGCACTTTGTTCCAACAGATCAACAACTAGCAGATATCTTCACAAAACCATTGTGTGAAGCTACTTTTACAAGATTGGTAAATGAACTTGGAATGGTTTCAGGTTCTTTCTCTAAATCTGCTTAGTTTTGTTCTGATGCATCAGACTTTATGATCAGTATTTACAGAATTTACTCTCTTTGTGTATTCTGTGCTTAATTGAAAAATGTGCTTAAGTACTGACTGTTGTCTGATATATGTTTCTAAACTCTAAAAATGATATGTCTGTTTATGTAACTATTCAATCCTATGAGGATAACTGTGCTAGATGCTGACTTAGTAGTCTTCAATAAACAAGGGATCCCATATTAGAAGTAATTATTTCTACGGAAATTCATTGACACAAGCAAATTCTGATATTGAGTTTAGTTGAGTTTACTTGTCTATCTTATTACTAAGTCATAAACTAGAATATTGCTTCTCATCTGTTGAGTTCTGATGCTAGTAAATCTGTTTGGATGTACTAAGTGCTGATAAACCTCACTTATCAAAAGAAAAGGAAAAAGAATCAAGGATTAAACTTCAGGTACTCCTTTGAGATCTAGAGTACAAATGTGGAAGGAACGACCCAAGTGCATTGCTGGTATTAAGTAAATATGCATCAGAAAAGCAAAATATTTTCTTGGTGACTTTTCACACTCTATGATTACTGGAGAAATACTCTGATAATAGCATAAATTTTGATAAGCAGTCGTGACTCACTTACACTGAGAAGCCACTGTAAACTGGAATTTAAAAAGATGCATAAAATTAGCACAAAATAGTTGAGGTGGACTCAAGTATGAACTCATTCAATAGTAGGTTTCAGAATAATGACAACTCTTTAGCAAAGTTTTAGTTATGTCTTATTTCTAAGATGTACTGAAGTGAATCAGACTTTACTCCTTGTCTGATATTTAGCTTAATGCACACACTAAACACTCCATATGAATGATGAAAATCACTGTGGTGATCTATGTTGTTTTAGATGAACAGTTATTGTGTCACATTGCACAAATTCTGAGAACAAGTTCTGATTGCATGTTCTGATGATTAAGTTCTGAAGAATATAAATCAGAATTTGTGTGAGGACTTGCTAAGATAGGCATTCATTTTTCGAGTTAAGAAATTATGTTCTGATGACCGTTAAGTTCTGATATAAGTCTAAGTTCTGATATTAAAGTCTGATTCTTTACTTGACTTATTTGTGCATAAAATTTAAAAATAGTCTCAGTTTAAACCTGAATATGTTGAAGTGGAAGATTAACAGTCACTATATTTAGGGATAGTGATACTCCTACATAAACAGTCAACTTTTACTTGCTTCTTGTGCGCATTAAACCATGTTTTCCCTTTCCAATGAATGTTTTTCTTTTTCCAAGTCTGGGGAGACGAGGTAGAATTAATTCTACCTGTCAGTATTAAATTTCTTTGCGTCTCCTGACATTCTCTTGCCTATATAAGCAACCACTTCACATCATCCTTCCCATCAAATCTTTTCTCACAAACTCACCTTCATAATCTTTATATCAAAAACACCATGGTCAATTACAATATGTTTTTGAACTACGAAACATTCAACATGGAGCTGAGCTGTGCCGATTGGCAGCAGGAATGGCACGTTACTGCCATTCCTGATGAGATATGGGACTCCGTTCCCCAGGAGGTACTTACCCACCTCCTGTTCTTCTACATGGACTACCATCGCCATCTGGAGCGATTGGAGGAGGAAAGGCTGGAAGCTCTCCGCCAGCAAGAGCGAATCATTCGACTCGCTATTCTGTTTGTCGAGAGTAGGAAAAAGAAATGATTTATTTTCTTCTTCCTGTTTTTCTTTATCATCAGCCTTGCCCTGCTTCTTGAGCTAGGACAAAGGCTGTTGACGTTAAGTTTAACAGCTTAGGGCAATCTTGTAAAAAGTTTTGATGTAATTTAAATTTCATGAATGTATTCTCTTGATATATTAATGAAATTTGTTTTTGTTTCAAGATCTTGTCTCTGAGATATTTTTTAATGCATTGATAAATCCTGATACATATTCATATTCTGATGACCATATAAATTTTGTTTTAACGTAAGTTCTGATTTTACTTTATCAGTACTTGCTCATCTGATTTATTATGGTCATTTTCACTTGAATTTTTTTTCAGAATACTAATGTTGCAGTGAAAAATAATTAAATAAGTGGGAACAGTTTCAATTTTGAATTAAAACTGATTCACCTTGATTAATGGAATAACTGGGTAAGTGGAACGGTTTTTCCTTGAAAAACTGCAAGTGGGTAAGTAATGATTACTGTTTTCCTCGTGCCCATTAACTATTCATTTTTACTGCATGTCTGACAGGTGTCCAACAGTTACATTTTTTTAAAAAGTATAAATAAGACAGAGAGAGGATTTTCTAATCTTTTATTCATTTTTATACTTTTTCTCTCTATTTGCTTTTACTCTCTTTCTTCTTCTAACGTTGGTTTTTCATATAGACATTCTATCAAACACCTAACAGGCACTTATAAATCTCAATTAATTTCATGGCACCTAAGGATTTAATCATTGATGGAGCTAAATTTGTTCCAAACAACTATGCTGCAATTCTTGATAATGCTGAAGCTCCGTCTGAATTGCATTTTGTGCAAAATCTTCTTGCACACAGTGAAATCGGGTATGCATTGACCCAACCTTCAGTCTTCTCAAGCCAACAAGTTCTGACAGTTTGGAGGACTGGAAACTTTGATAATGGTGGTCAAAATGGTACTCCTAGTATTGTTTTCGAAGTGGGTGATTCTCCATATGCAATCACTCCTGGTACAATACGTAAGGCTCTACATCTCCCAGAAGGATGTACTTTTTCAATTCCAGAGGAATCAGCTCTTCAGGAGTTAATGGCCAGTTTGGGGTATGAACAGAGTTTGGCAAAGCTTAGGCAGTTGAAAGGGGCTCATATCAGAAGGGAATGGAGCTTCTTCTTCGACTGCATCACTAAAGCTTTTGGGAACAAGTGTTCGAATTTTGATGCCATCCCCAAAATGAGTCAGCACATCGGGTATGCCATTATAAACCAAACTCATTTGGATTTTGCAACGACTATAATAGGTTTTATTGGGGATAGGATGACAGAGGATAGGAATGTTGTCTACTTTGCTAGATTCTGTCAACTTATATATACTTTTTGTACTGATGAACCTCGACTAACCAGTACCTTAACTCCACCTTTCAAAGTTGCAAAACGTTACTTTAATGACCTGGTAAATGCTGACACTAAGAAACAAGTGGTTAGACCTTTACAGATTCCTCAGTCTGTAAAACAGATCTTAGTAAATGCTGATCCTGAATCCTATAGATCTGTTTATCCTGATGTTCAACTAACAATCACCTCCCAAACACCACAACAACCATCAGACCATACCACTCATACTACTCAATCAACCCTCAGGCAATATATCAAATCCTATCTCTCCACTTCACAGACAGTTCAACCCTCATCCTCAGCACCTACGGTGAAGCCTTCATCTTCCAAGCCTAAGAGGACAAAGACTGTTCCTCAAACACCTCAAAAGAGAAGGAGGATTGCTTTGAGAGATAAGTCAGACAGTGATGAACATGTTTCTACATCAGAACCTGTTATCAAAGAAGCTGGGAAAGTTTCTTCTCAGAAGGATTCTGGAATTGGGGGATCTAAGGTTCTCAAAAGGCTTAGAAGAATGACTGTTGCTGAAACTCCCAAGGAATCCATATCTTCAAAAAGATACAAGAAATAGAGGGCAAAAAGGCCAGTTTCAGATGATGAAGAAGCAGCAGCTAAGGAAGGAGATCAGGAATCTCTTATCTCACAAGAAAAGGAATCTGCTAAAGTCACTACTTTTCCATCAACTCCAACTCGGGAAGCTGTTACTGAAAAGGCCAATACATAATCTGTGTCTCTAGTTCAAAAATCTGTATCTCCTGTTATTACAGGCACAAGTGCTGATTTTGATATCCAGACCTTGGTTGTGCCTGAAGTAATTCTCATAGAAACTTCAACAACAACTAATCCTACAACAACACATGTTACTGATGCTGCTCAAACTCCAGAATTATCTACTACACCTTCTCTGCATCTAGATGCCGATGATCAGAATATAGGTGAGCATCAGGATATGGCTGTTGATCAGAACTTGGAACCAGATAAGCAATTAGAGGATACTGAAGCCTCCATTGCTACTCACACTGTTGTTTTATCAGAAGATACTGATTCTGTAAGTTCTGATGCTGCAAATGTTGGAGATACTGGTGATGCTGCTCCAAATGCAGATGCTGATGAAGCAGGTACTTCAGGACATGCCCCTCAACAAACTGTTCTTAAATCTGAACTTGTTAAGAAGTTTGTTACATGGCTCAAGTTGTTCAGAGTCAAGAAATTGTAAGTTCTGATATTCAGAAGAAGCAAGTAACCTCTGACATAGCTCAAGTTAACTTGATATCAGAAGATAGATCAAAGACACTCCTACCAGGATTCACTAAAGCAAAACAGACTCAATCTTTGAAGACTACTGCAAGTGGTTTTGAAGCAAGAGTAGTTACTGGAAAGGAAGCAAGAGATAAAACTGGATTGGGAAGTGCTGATGAAAGAAGAATACAGAACACTACCAATGATCCAACTTCCTTGAGTGAACCAGGTATTGGAGCAACTCCTGTGAGATTGAATCAACTGGAATCTGTACAAATGGTACCATACCTACTTGAAAGAACACATCTTGTTGTACTTCATGACAGATGGTAGGGTTTATCATATAAGGCGAAATGCCATTCCTTTGAAGTATTTTGAAGAATTGGAGCATGTACTATTCTTACTTCAAGTGGATGACAGATTGACAGGAAGTGCTGCAAACTATTTGAAGGATCAGATTCAGAGACAGAAAAGGCTTTATTCTGTTAAGTCTGACAACACATATGTTCCAAAGTACAGAGATCACAAGGGTGATATAATCGAAATGAAGCCCAATACTGCTAAGATTATAACTACCTTTCTGGGTTACAGGGCTGTGGAATTCAATCTTGAGTCTGATAAAGCTTATTTGATCAGACTGGATCAGGATATAAGAAAAGCTAAGATTAATGATCTCAGGGCTGCAATCTTTCAAATTGGTGAAGATACTGCAGAGCTTAAAGATGCTAAAAGGAGGATGATTGATGAACTTAGATATGCTGAGAGATGTTTGTTGAAGAACTATCTCAGAACAACTCCTGACATCAGAGAGATTAGAAGATGAAGCCAAGTCAAGATCTACAACTGCTTAAATTCTGATATTTGTACAGACTGAAGCTGTTATCAGAAGTTAAATATTGGTAAAGCTTTAAGGACTGTAAGTTGTAGTTATCTAGTCTAATTCTCATGCATTTGTACTTAATGTTTTTGACATCATCAAATATTTGTTAAACTTTTATATTATGCTAATTTATAAGTTGGGGGAGATTGTTAGATATATTTGATAATGTCATGGTTAATATGATTTATGTTTAGTTTTCAGATCTTACTTAAACAGGATAAATCAGTACTTACGGGAAGTCAGGACTTAAGGATATCAGTACTTATATTATCAGGAGATAATCATCAGAAGATGGATATCAGAACTTAAGTGCTGAAGGACGTTCAGATAAGGACAGTAGCTGATTAAAGGAAAGAAGACCGAGATAAACATAAGAAGAGATATGCATGAAGAAGGAATTCTATGAAGAATAGAATACTTGGAAGAAAAGATATCTGATTGATATATTTTAGGAAGCAGAATTATATTCCATATCAATTAGCGATTATCTTGTAACTGTGTAGTATATAAACACAGACATAGGGTTTACACTATAAGTGTTATCATATTTGAGAAGATTATTCATTGTAACTCTAGCAGCTCTCGTGATATTTGTTCATCACTGAGAGGTAACAGTTCCATACTGTAACAGAGTTTATTGTTTCAATAAAGTTTGTTTTCTGTTACTTGAGATATTAAAGTTCGATTTGATTGTACTTTACACTGTATTCACCCCCTCTACAGTGTGTGTGACCTAACAAGATAGTCAAGGTTTGTATAGATTTTGGTCCAGAGTTTGGATTCCTAATGTAACGGAATTGAAGAACGAAGTATTGCAGGAAGCTCATAAGTCTAGGTTTTCTATCCACCCTGGTAGTACCAAGATGTACCAGGATTTGAAGAGAAATTTTTGGTGGCCAGGAATGAAGAAGGATATTGCCAATTGGGTAAGTAAGTGTCACGTGTGTCAAACGGTGAAAGCAGAGCATAAACGACCCAGTGGATTGTTACAACCTTTGGAAATTCCCCAATGGAAATGGGAAGACATTGCTATGGATTTTGTAGTGGGATTTTGTAGTCGGCGCATTTCCTTCCGATTAATGAAAGGTATTCGTTGGAAAGGCTAGTTAAGTTATACTTGGATGAGATAGTTACCAAACAGGGAGTGCCAGTTTCTATAGTGTCGGATCGAGACCCGAGATTTAATTTCAGGTTCTGGACTAAATTCCAAGAGTGCCTAGGAACGAAATTGAATATGAGCACCGCTTATCATCCTCAGAAGGATGGCCAAAGTGAGAGAACGATTCAGACCATAGAGGATATGTTGAGAGTCTGTGTTCTAGATTTTAAAGGTAATCGGGATGAGCACCTACCTTTGATTGAGTTCTCGTATAATAACAGCTACCATGCCAGTATTAGAATGCCACCTTACGAAGCTTTGTATGGACGTAAGTGTTGATCACCGTTGTATTGGGATGAGGTAGGAGAAAAGAAAGTGTTAGGTCCTGAGTTGGTTCAGCAAACCAAGGATGCCATAATGTTAATTCGGAAAAGGTTGGAAGCAGCTCAAGATAGACAAAGGAAGTATGCAGATTTACATAGGAAAGATATGGACCTCGAGATAGGAGCTCTAGCGTTATTAAAGGTGTCACCCTGGAAAGGGTTAGTGCGATTTGGTTAGAAGGGTAAGCTTAGCCCTAGATTTATAGGACCCTTTGAGGTATTGAAGAGAGTGGGAAAGGTCGCTTATGAGATAGCGTTACCACCGCAGTGGCAGCACATTCATAATGTGTTCCACGTGTCTATGTTAAAGCCCTATGTTCCTAATTCGAATCAAGTCATAGAATACGAACCGATTGAGTTTCAACCAGATTTGTCCTACGTGGAACAACCAGTTCAAATCCTAGACCGTAAGGAATGAGTCCTTAGGAATAAGTCAATTCCTATAGTAAAATTTTTGTGGAGAAATGTTAGGGCGAAATCACGCACTAATATTCACGCAAGTATACGCGTTCGCAAGTAATATAGAATACTTTCTAGTTCGTTCCCTCAGAGACTCAGACTAAGTTATTGTCTAATTAAACTCACTCACCAATGTATGATTACTTTTTAATGTTAAGATAACACTTAAAATTGTTGATTAAATATTAACTATAATTAACTACTTAATTAACCACTTAACTAACACTCCAATTTAAAACATTCATGAGATCACAACTTCATTATTACTTCCTTCTATAGCCATTGTTATTACCTTTAGCATGTGACAGTGATGATATTAATCGAATAACACGAAACTGATAAAAGCCAACTTTCATTGTACTAATACCATTCTACCAAGCATCCACAATTAAGATAGAAGTTGAATAGTCATCAATTATGTTGAGTTCCTATATGTCTACAGAAATTGACAACACATCGATTTAAGCACAAGTTATTCCTTTTGATTACATAAGGCAAATAAAACTGTTAGAGTTACCCACTAATCATGCACAATGTACATGAACCTATGCTAGCATGGCAAGTTCTAAATCTCAAGATCCACCGTCGCTTCACAAGAAATTAACACCCTATCTTATATGTTCGCGACGCACATAAGACGAATACGCACAACCAATACTAGATATCATGCAATCATCACACACTAAAGTATTAAACAATTAACTAAAGAATTCCATAATAAATCCGTTGCAACCCCATGATCACGATTAGCCCATAATAGAACTTACCGCCATCATGGGTTCATATGAAATCATGATAACAAACACAAGAAAATAATAACTAAACTGATTATATTAAAACAGAGTACGTCACAAGAGTAAATAAGTCAAAGCAAGAAAACTAGCATCCAACGTTACAACAAAACAAGAATCACAAGAATATATGCTTCCTCTTCGTTGCGGTGTGCTAAATCGGTCTTCTTCCTTATCTCCTTCGCTTCTTGCAAAACACAATCTAAAACATAATCTCCTCTTAATACTCTGTGAAAAACGTCTCAAATCTACTTATATAATAGTCCCATAAAACTCAGATTACATAGAAGTTGGAAGCCAAACAGAAGTAGAAGTCTAAAATAATATATCATTTTCCTCGACCCTACGCGGCCGCTCAGCATTTCTGCGCGGGCGCGCAAGGCTGCTGCGCGGCCGCTCAGCATTGCTGCGCGGGCGCGCAGGACCCTTCTGGAAAAATTCCATGTTTGCTCCGTTTCTTCGCCGTAATCTGCCCGTTCTTTTCCTCTCGCAATGGTGAACACATGCCAAGGCTTATTCTTGATGATTCCTCCTCCGAAATGCAACTAATACCCTGAAATGCATAAACACTAGAAAAACGCATCAAATACACAAAATACTTGATTTCAAGACACCAATTTAAGCCATTTTAAGACGTTCTAAGTGGTATAAAATGCCACTTATCACACCCCCAAACTTAAATCGATGCTTGTCCTCAAGCGTCACAGACTCAAAAACAAATAAAAATATGCATGAATGCAATCTATATGAAAATGCAACGATCCCCCTTACTACAATTAACCAACCAAATTGTCACGTCTCAACGAATGCAGTTAGACACTAAAGATCAAGAAACTCATGCAAACGGACATACCGCCAGAAACGTGGTGTGTGCAAATGCTTAACATATATGCTTTGGAACTAGACCAATTACTATGACTAGACTGTCCTCAAGGAAATCCTACGATTATACAAAGAATAAAAATTCTAGGCACAAAGTGATATACAACACTACAAGAACTCTGGAGCTTACTACGGAATCGTGCTTTTTATTTACAACTCAAATGCTTATTTGACCGTGCAATGAGTGAGGTCCACAAAAGACTTATACAATGGTATCCATGTAACGAGCGTTAGGTTAGCGGATCCCAGACTCTAAAAGCCTTAGGTCACTAGGCACAAAGTCCCCTAAGAACTTAATAACTCGAATACCAAAGAGCCCACTCTTGATCAATTACGCAAATTTTTTTTTCTCTGAGCAAGTGCGTTTCGCTCCATCTTGCTCAACCCTAGACTACTCGCATAACATGCGAGCCGGCTACTAGCCATTTGACGCCTAGCCACAACTAGCAACAAATTCCATTTTTACTCCATTTTTTTTTCTTTTTCATGCCTTTACCACTAAGAACCTATTATCAAATTCTAAGCATAATAAATAGATTATCCTCGAAAATAATCAGATCATAACAACAATCTAGTCCTTAAGCATTCTCTAAGACTTAGTGACAATACAAGTGCTTCTAGCATGCATATCAACCTACACAACTTAATATCACTTTAATGCTATCACTACACTCGCATCAATATCACACTTCAGTCGATAAATCATTGCAAAAGGGATCATGGTATATGCATGAGCTATATGATTTGACAAACAACTAAAGCTTATATAAAAAAAACTATATGGCAAAAATTATGCAACTATATGAACTAACTATCATGAATATGCAGCTATATGACACACACAAAATATTCCTTAACTACCACCCCCAAACTTAAAATCTTCACTGTCCCCAGTGAAGGTAGTAGAAAGGAACACAGGGTATACCTACTCGGAGTCATCATCATCATCACCCTCAGTAGGTGGAGTATCAGGCGGCGGGTATGCAGAGTCCTCACAAAAAACTGGCCACTGGATATCAGCTCCAAGGCCTCGAAAAGCAGTCCCTAACGCAAGGGTGAGCTCCTGAGCAAACCTGCTCTGCGTCTCATACATGGCATCCATCCACCGTGAAAGCCTCCTATACTGGGCATCACCCATCCCAGCACCCTCCTGAGCTCTCGAAGAACTAGCCTCACCACGCCCTGGCCTAGCCATAGTAGCACCTCGTGCTGGACGCCCTCCTGGAAGACGATAACCCAGCCCATGCTCCTCAGGCTCACCACCGGTCCACTCCTGCATCCCATTCAGAGTGCCAGAATCTATCGGAGCTGCTGGCAACTGCAACTGCTCATGAGCTGGCCAGTTCACTCCTACTGCTCGGCATAGCTTCGTAACCGTGGATGCATAAGGGATGTTCATATGCTTTGCTCCCCTCAAAAACTTCAGAATTCCTTGGTAGATAAACTCACCAAGGTCCACATAGTATTCCTCATTCAGAATTCCCCACAACAACTGTGCTCTCTCAACTGTGACCTCGTGTGCATGTGAAGAAGGCAAAATATTAGCACATATAAATGCATTCCATGCACGGGCATACCTGTTCATGGCGATCGCCGGAAAGTGACGATACTCATTATTGGCTGGACTGCGGTTCCAAACTGTGCCCGGTCGACAGAGAGTCGCACAAATCAAATCCAAGTCAAAATCCTCAGCAGTCTTTTCATTCCAGTTCTCCTCCTCGGGCTTCCTCTCTCGCTGTCCAATCACACGGCGAATCGCCGCAGGATGATAATCAACCGTCAGCCCACGAACTACAGAAAACCCATTCTTTTCAGCCTTCGCGTTTGCGTAGAACTCGCGAACAACACTCATCGGTACTGTTTCGGGTGACTCACAAAAAGCTATCCACCCCTTCTCTGCAATCATGGGCAACAACTCACCATCCCTCCCTGATGGTAAAAACCCCCTCTCCTTCAGAATCGGCTTCCCCAACAGCCTAGTGTACTCCTCCTCCGCGGCTCTGTCAGTTAACCGAGGCCTTGCAGCAGTACCCCTTAATGAATCAGCAGTAGGAACTGTGCTGCTGCTGTCAATAGTGCGTGCTCTCTTGGGTGCCATTGATTTGTGAATAAAAGTGTGAAAGAACTGATTTTTTTTGATATTTATGAGAGGGTTTAAGTGTAGGAAGTTGTGGGAGATATGTAGGATAGGTGTATGTATATATAGGGTGTGGAGTAGGTTAAATTAGATTAGGAGTGGGGCTGAGGGATAAAATCATGGGGTAATGGGAAAAGAATTCGTGGGTTTATGGGCTGTAATGGGTTTTTGTGTTTTTGTTTGTTTGTTTTTTTTTTTCGAACTGTAAAAAATTTTCTGGAACTTGACCCCTGCGCGGCCGCTCAGCATTTCTGCGCGGGCGCGCAGAAAGCTGCGCGGCCGCTCAGCATAGCTGCGCGGGCGCGCAGAGGGTCTCTGGAAAAAAAATTTTTCAGCCCCTGTTTTCTGATTTTTTTTGTGTTTTTGGATAGGTTATTAACTTCTAAGGGTTCCTGTAATAACAATTCATGGGTTGTCTCCCACGCAGCGCTTCTTTTTCGTCATTAGCTTGACGTTCCGTACCTTTCTCACGTAGTCAACAAAATGGCACTAATCACCTCTCGGTTTGCCATGTCCCCATAGTAGTGCTTCAACCGCTGACCGTTAACCTTGAATGCTTGGTCCGAATTATTCTCAAAAATTTCCACCGCTCCGTGTTGAAACACAGTTTTGACAATAAAAGGTCCAGACCACCTTGATTTCAACTTCCCAGGAAAAAGTCGGAGCCGAGAGTTGAATAACAGAACTTGTTGCCCTGGCACAAATAACTTAGGATGTAGCTTCCTATCATGCCACCTCTTCACCTTTTCCTTATATATTTTGTTATTCTCGTACGCTTGAAGTCGAAATTCATCAAGTTCATTAAGCTGAAGCATTCTTTTCTTACCAGCTGCATCTAAATCCAGGTTCAATTTCTTCAATGCCCAGTAGGCCTTATGCTCAAGCTCCGCCGGTAGATGACATCCCTTACCGTACACCAACTGAAACGGTGACATCCCAAGTGGAGTTTTGTATGCTGTTCTGTAAGCCCAAACAGCTTCATCGAGCTTTAAAGACCAATCCTTCCTTGACGGACAAACAACCTTTTCTAGAATGCGCTTTATCTCTCTGTTAAACACTTCCGCTTGACCATTTGTTTGCGGGTGATAGGCAGTAGCTACTCGATGATTCACATTATAACGCTGCATCATAGACGTGAACTTACGGTTGCAAAAATGCGATCCTTCATCACTTATGATTACCCGAGGTGTTCCAAACCTTGTGAAAATTTGCTTATGAAGAAAATTTAGCACTGCCTTTGCATCATTTGTCGGTAAAGCTTTAACTTCGACCCATTTTGAGACATAATCGACTGCCAGCAAGATGTACTGATTATTGCAAGACGAGATAAAAGGCCCCATAAAATCGATTCCCCATACATCAAAGATCTCGACTTCAAGCATCACATTTAATGGCATCTCATCCTTCCTTGACAAATTTCCCACTCTTTGGCAACGATCACACCTTAAAACAAACTGATGAGCATCCTTGAACAAGGTAGGCCAGAAAAAACCTGCTTGCAGAATACGAGCTGCCGTCTTCTTACCTCCATAGTGTCCACCATAAACCGTGGAATGGCAGTCTCGTAATATCCCCTCCGTCTCACAGAACGGTATACATCTCCTGATGATCTGGTCAGCTCCCTGTCTAAACAAATATGGTTCATCCCACATATACCACTTCACCTCATGCAGAAACTTCTTCTTTTGCGCGGATGTCAAATTAGGAGGCATTATATTGCTGACAAGATAGTTTACAATATCTGCAAACCATGGTTCTTCCTCCTGAATTGCAAACAACTGCTCATCCGGAAAAGATTCATTGATTAACGTTCTATCTTGTGAAGTAGAATCGGGATTCTCCAACCTAGAGAGATGGTCAGCTACTTGATTCTCAGTACCTTTTCTATCTTTGATCTCTAACTCAAATTCTTGAAGTAAAAGCACCCAACGAATGAGTCTCGGCTTCGAATCCTTCTTAGAAACCAGATAGCGAATAGCTGCATGATCAGTGAATACTGTCACTTTTGTACCAAGCAGATAAGATCGAAATTTCTCAAAGCCAAAGACTATAGCCAAAAGCTCCTTCTCAGTAGTGGTGTAGTTCAATTGGGCCCCATTTAAAGTCTTACTCGCATAGTAGACCACATGGAAGAGATTTTTCTTGCGCTATCCCAGAACTGCACCTACCGCATAGTCACTCGCATCACACATCATCTCAAACGGTTCTGTCCAATCTGGTGCTGTAATAACTGGTGCCGTGATCAAACTCTCCTTGAGAGTCTCGAATGCTGCCAAACATTCATCATCAAATTTGAAAGGCACATCTTTCTCAAGTAAATTGCACAACGGCTTAGATATCTTTGAAAAGTCCTTGATGAATCGCCGATAAAAACCCGCATGACCGAGAAAACTACGGATTCCTTTCACCGAATTAGGTGGGGGAAGATTTTCAATGACTCCCACCTTGGCCTTGTCCACCTCCAGACCTTTGCTAGAGACCTTATGCCCAAGAATAATGCCTTCACGCACCATAAAATGACATTTCTCCCAATTAAGCACCAAATTAGTTTCCACGCATCTTTTGAGTACGGCGCGCAGATTATTCAAACATTCATCATATGAGTGTCCAAAGACGGAGAAGTCATCCATGAACACTTCGACGTTATTTCCAATCATGTCAGAGAATATAGCCATCATACATCTCTGAAAGGTGGCCGGGGCGCCACATAACCCAAACGAAACTCTTCGAAAAGCAAATGTGCCAAATGGACAAGTGAAGGTAGTCTTTTCCTGATCCTCTGGTGCAATACAAATATGATTATACCCGGAATACCCATCCAGAAGACAAAAATACTCATGTCCCGCCAATCTGTCAAGCATTTGATCAATGAATGGGAGAAGGAAGTGATCCTTCCTTGTGGCTTTGTTCAATTTTCTATAATCCATGCATACTCTCCATCCTGTAACTGTTCGAGTAGGGATGAGCTCATTCTTTTCATTTGCGACCACAGTGATACCTCCTTTCTTAGGTACACATTGCACGGGGCTCACCCACGAGCTGTCAGAAATAGGATAAATGATGCCTGCATCTAGCCATTTCAGAATTTCTTTCTTCACCACCTCCTTCATGATCGGGTTCAGTCTTCGCTGCTGTTCCACAGTTGGCTTACTACCTTCCTCTAACAGAATTTTATGCATACAATATGAAGGACTTATCCCCTTGATGTCTGCTATGGTCCATCCTATAGCCGATTTGAATTCTCTCAAAATCCTTAAGAGCTTGTCTTCCTCACTACCTGAAAGGTCAGCTGAAATAATAACAGGTAACGTAGATGAATCACCTAAAAAGGCATACCTCAAGTGTTCAGGTAATGGTTTGAGCTCTAAGGTAGGCGCTTCCTCTATTGATGGTTTGAGCTTCCCTTCAGCATTCTTAAGGTCAGAAGTACCAAGAGATTCAAATGGTATGTCGAGCTTTCGCTTCCATGGAGAAGCGTTCAGATATTGTAATTGCTCGTTGCTATCTTCATCATCGCTGTCAAAATCCCCCACTAAGGCCTTTTCCAATGCATCAGACATTAGCATGTGATCGAGTTCCGAAGTAACTGCGGAATCAATCACATCCACTTTTAAACACTCCTCATCTTCTGTAGGGAATTTCATTGCCTTGAATACGTTGAAGGTCACATCCTGATCTTGGACCCGCATAATAAGTTCCCCTTTTTGCACATCTATCAAGGTACGGCCAGTAGCCAAGAAAGGCCTCCCCAAGATTATGGGAATCTTCTTATCTTCCTCAAAATCCAGAATAACAAAATCTGCAGGAAAGAAGAGCTTATCCACCTTGACGAGGACATCCTCAACTATGCCCCTTGGGTAAGTAATGGAACGGTCCGCCAATTATAGCGACATGTATGTGGGTTTTGGATCAGGCAGATCCAGTTTTTTAAAGATCGACAACGGCATCAGATTAATGCTTGCTCCCAAATCACAAAGGCACTTGTCAAAAGTTAGATTGCCAATGGTGCAAGGAATGGTGAAGCTTCCTGGATCTTTCAGTTTTGGTGGTAACTTTTGCTGCAGAACAGCGCTGCATTCTTCCGTGAGAGCAACGGTTTCAAGGTCATCCAGTTTCACCTTCCTTGAAAGAATAGTCTTCATAAACTTCGCATAACTAGGCATTTGTTCCAGAGCCTCAGCGAAAGGTATATTGATGTGAAGTTTCTTGAACACCTCCAGAAACTTCCCGAACTGTCTATCCAGCTTTTGTTGCTGCAATCTCTTAGGAAAAGGTGGTGGAGGATAGAGCTGTTTCTCCCCTGTATTAGCCTCAGGCAGAGTGTGTTCAACAGTAGTCTTCCTTGGTTCCGCCGCTTTCTCCCCTTGCTTAGATTCTTCATCTCTAACTTCAGCTTCGACTTCTTTT
Source organism: Apium graveolens (assembly GCF_009905375.1). Lineage (NCBI taxonomy): Eukaryota > Viridiplantae > Streptophyta > Magnoliopsida > Apiales > Apiaceae > Apium > Apium graveolens. Next base: position 209,551,294 of record NC_133656.1, read on the forward strand.
GCCTTTTCAGCATCAGCTACTTTTCCAGACCTTAAGGTAATAGCCTTGACTTGCTCTTTAGCTTCCTTCCTGCCTGGTACTTCCGTGTCAATGGGAAGAGTGCCAGGTTGACGATTGAGCACTGCATTGGCTAATTGACCGATTTGATTTTCCAAGGTCTTGATAGATTCCGCCTGACTCTTGCACAACAGCTTAAGTTCCTCAAAATCAGCACTAGTAGGTACAGCTGCACTTCCCTGTTGAGGATATGATTGCCTTGTAGGATACTGCTGTGGTTGCTGGAATCCAGGTGGGTTAAACTGTTTACTCACTCCTTGCTGATATGGTGGCTGAATAGCATTCTGATTATTCCCCCAGCTGAAATTTGGATGATTTCTGTTGTTAGGATGATAGGTCGCTGGCACAGGCTGCTGTTGTCGCTGATAATTATTCACATACTGAACAGATTCGTTGACAAGAGAACACTGATCCGTAGCATGAGAACCTGCACAAAGCTCACAAACCATAGCTATTTGATTAACTCCATACGTAGCCAAAGAATCAACCTTCATTGATAGCGCTTGGAGCTGGGCTGCAATAGCGGTGGCTGCATCAACTTCCAGAATACCTGCTACCTTGCCTGACGTCATCCTCTGAGTTGGGTTTTGATGCTCATTTGTAGCCATCGTCTCGATAAGATTATACGCCTCAGTATAGCTTTTAGCCCATAAGGCGCCTCCAGCTGCTGCATCGAGCATGGGCCGAGATTGGGCCCCCAAACCATTATAAAAACCAGTGATTACCATCCAATCCGGCATTCCATGATGTGGACATTTTCTCAACATTTCCTTGTAGCGTTCCCAAGCCTCGCACATAGATTCTGTAGGTTGCTGCGCAAATTGAGTAAGAGCACTCCTCATAGCAGCAGTCTTTGCCATTGGATAAAACTTCACCAGAAACTTTTGCGCAAGATCTTGCCATGTAGTGATGGACCCAGCTGGTTCAGAATGTAACCAGTCTTTAGCTTTATCCCTCAGTGAGAATGGGAAAAGCCTCAACTTGATAGCCTCATCAGTCACGCCATTATACTTAAAAGTGCTGCAGATCTCGACAAAATTCCTTATGTGCATGTTGGGGTCTTCAGTTGCCGCTCCTCCAAAAGAAACAGAATTCTGCACCATCTGAATAGTGCCCGGCTTGATTTCAAAGGTGTTAGCTTGAATAGCCGGATGAAGGATGCTTGACTGAATGTCATCAATTTTAGGCCGAGAAAAATCCATAAGAGCTGGATCAGCTTGAACAATACGATCTCCCATATTTACTGGTTCTTTCTGCTCAGTTCCTGAATCCGAATCCTCAAAATCTAACTTCTCCGGAGTATCAAGAACTTAGTCTTTCTCCTCAGCTGTATCTAAGGTCCTCTTGCGAGCACGAGAACGAGTTTGCATAAACGCTTGCTAAAGTACCTGAAACACAACCGAAAAGAGTAATTAACTACTACGTCCTAATCACTGAGTCCTAATGACCAATGATGTTAAGTACATAAACTAAACAAATACGCCGAGTCCCCGGCAGCGGCGCCAAAAACTTGTTAGGGCGAAATCACGCACTAATATTCACGCAAGTATACGCGTTCGCAAGTAATATAGAATACTTTCTCGTTCGTTCCCTCAGAGACTCAGACTAAGTTATTGTCTAATTAAACTCACTCACCAATGTATGATTACTTCTCAATGTTAAGATAACACTTAAAATTGTTGATTAAATATTAACTATAATTAACTACTTAATTAACCACTTAACTAACACTCCAATTTAAAACATTCATGAGATCACAACTTCATTATTACTTCCTTCTATAGCCATTATTATTACCTTTAGCATGTGACAGTGATGATATTAATCGAATAACACGAAACTGATAAAAGCCAACTTTCATTGTACTAATACCATTCTACCAAGCATCCACAATTAAGATAGAAGTTGAATAGTCATCAATTATGTTGAGTTCCTATATGTCTACAGAAATTGACAACACATCGATTTAAGCACAAGTTATTCCTTTTGATTACATAGGGCAAATAAAACTGTTAGAGTTACCCACTAATCATGCACAATGTACATGAACCTATGCTAGCATGGCAAGTTCTAAATCTCAAGATCCACCGTCGCTTCACAAGAAATTAACACCCTATCTTATATGTTCGCGACGCACATAAGACGAATACGCACAACCAATACTAGATATCATGCAATCATCACACACTAAAGTATTAAACAATTAACTAAAGAATTCCATAATAAATCCGTTGCAACCCCATGATCACGATTAGCCCATAATAGAACTTACCGCCATCATGGGTTCATATGAAATCATGATAACAAACACAAGAAAATAATAACTAAACTGATTATATTAAAACAGAGTACGTCACAAGAGTAAATAAGTCAAAGCAAGAAAACTAGAATCCAACGTTACAACAAAACAAGAATCACAAGAATATATGCTTCCTCTTCGTTGCGGTGTGCTAAATCGGTCTTCTTCCTTATCTCCTTCGCTTCTTGCAAAACACAATCTAAAACATAATCTCCTCTTAATACTCTGTGAAAAACATCTCAAATCTACTTATATAATAGTCCCATAAAACTCAGATTACATAGAAGTTAGAAGCCAAACAGAAGTAGAAGTCTAAAATAATATATCATTTTCCCCGACCCTGCGCGGCCGCTCAGCATTTCTGCGCGGGCGCGCAAGGCTGCTGCGCGACCGCTCAGCATTGCTGCGCGGGCGCGCAGGACCCTTCTGGAAAAATTCCATGTTTGCTCCGTTTCTTCGCCGTAATCTGCCCGTTCTTTTCCTTTCGCAATGGTGAACACATGCCAAGGCTTATTCTTGATGATTCCTCCTCCGAAATGCAACTAATACCCTGAAATGCATAAACACTAGAAAAACGCATCAAATACACAAAATACTTGATTTCAAGACACCAATTTAAGCCATTTTAAGACGTTCTAAGTGGTATAAAATGCCACTTATCAAGAAATCCTCGAGTAGAAGAGTCTACGTGGGAATTAGAGTCAGACATGCTTGATAAATATCCTCATTTGTTTAGCTAAGTCAGATTCTGGGGACATAATCTTTTTAAGGGGGAAAGGATATAACGACTCGTGTATTTTTATTTTATTTGGAAGTGTAATAAAGGTTTAAGTAAATAAATAAAATGTGTCTATTGATTTTGGCAGCGGTTATTGATTTTTATTTAATTGTTTATAATTTGTTGATATGTGGGATTGGAATTGTGATATTTATTGGTGAGTTATATGATTTTATTTCGCTTGTAAAAGTGATTTTATGGTAATTTTAATTCCATAAATATTTGGGTTGTCTTTAAAATTGGTTTTCTAATTTTATAATTTCAATAATTATTTTTAGGACTTTATAAAATTGAGAAACCAATATTTCGTTAATTATTCATTTTTTTAAATGATTTTCTGAGTGTGTTTAATGGTAAAATCCATATTTAATTATCGAAATCTTCAAAAATTATGAAACTTATATTTTATTAAGCTCATATTATTCTGAGAATTTTAAAATTATTTTGGGAATTTTCAGGAATCGTTTCACCCGCGCGTCGTTGCGTTGTTTGTTAAAGAGCGGGTATAAAGTGCGCTTTCGGAATTGTTTTTAAAATTTTGAAAATTATGTTTTTAATTAGTTCGGAATATTTCAGATCTTTTTCGATTAGTTGGAATTTATTTCAATGTGTTTTTAATACTACTTGGTTCGTTAAAAATATAAATATCGGGATATAAATTGGGTTCCGGGGATTCAGAAATTCAGATTAATAAAAAAACAACACGTATCCTGTTTAACAGGACACGTGTGGCTGCCTAGTTAATTCCTATATTCATTTCCCTTTCGGGTATTTGACAGTCTCAGCTCTCTCTTTAATCTCTCCTCCTCGATCATCTCTTTAATCTCTCCTCCCTCTCTCTTCTGTTTCTCGCTGTTCTCGGTGTGCCGCCGTGTTCATCTCCGGCTTGTTTCCGGTGAGTGGCCGTGGTTTGGTTACTTCGATTTTTTCTGTTGTTGTATGCTTATACATATATATATATGTATGTATACTGGTGTGCAATTGGCTGTGGTCTCTGTGTTGTTATTCCGGTCGCCACCTCTTTTCTCCGATTCCGGCGAGAGGGGTGAGGCGCTGTGTGTTGGTGCTGCTGCACGCGCTGCGCGTGTGTGCGGCTGGGTTCCTGTTCATTTCTGTGGTTTGTTCAGTTGGGTTATTTTGCTGGGCTTGTGTTAATTTTGTTGTTGGGCCTGCAGTTTGGGCCGATACATTTGGGCCTTTTTCAGTTGGGCCGAAACTATGCAGTTGGGTTTGATTATTATTATTCTTTTTTAGCAGGAATTATTGAGTAAAATTCGTGATTTTATTAATTCGCGTGGGAAAATAATTATTATTAAATCGGTGGAATTTATTTGGATACCCAAATATTTCGGGCACCAATAAATTTTCCCGCGGTACCGCGATGACTCGTTACGAGCGGACGATGGACGGTGATGAGATGTTCTGAGTCCTAAATTTTATAAATAAATAAAATGATTCCGTAAAATATTTTCAGACTTAAATAATTAATTGTGATTGGTGTTGGGATGTAAGTTGTATAAAATGATGAAGTAATATTGTGAATTGTGTGATTGAGGACGTCGATTGTAATCGACGGGTAGTCTTATAAATAAATAAGATGTTGCCAAATTTCCTAAAAATATATTCGAAAATGTACGCATTTATATTATACGTATTACCCTAGCAATATTCTGACTACGTGACTATGTGATTACGAGTTTATGTGTACAATAATAATACGAGTCGGGTTATCGGATTGAGTTGTTAGGATTTGAGGATATCAAGCATGTCGGTGTAACTAATTAGGGTACTCTGTATTTGTAGATACCAGTTGAGTTTTCCTAGGATCGAAGTCAGTGTGAAAGCTACTTAGGATTTTGTAAAGCGTTGCAAGGCAAGTACCCCTGACCATTCTTTTATGGTTCAGTGCATATGAATAACTAAATATTTTATTCTCGTAATGGAACATAAATGTTTTAAGTTACGTATCCCCTGTAGCTATAATTCACTGCTTTCAAATTGTTTTGGGGAAAAGTAACTTCGAAAGGTAACTATCTCGAATTAAATGATTTGCGAAACGGATTTTATATGTGTGCTGGTTAAATAAATGATTTTGAAAATGAGATAGGTACAAATTGTTGGATTTTAATCGTAGCGGAGGCATGGTAAAACACTTTTACACATACAAAATCCAAATAAAAGCATATAAATCGTGGTAAAAACATATGGATCGATTACTAACTTTTAATATGCGATCCAAAAGCAACGATCGGAGATCCTTAGCAGCTGCTCCTCAAACGTGAAGCACTCCACCGGTATCCACCAAAAAACGACGTTAAGGAGGAGGAGGAGGTGGAGAGAATTAGGTTTTTATAAAAATTGGGGTTAGAATAAAAATAGGGTTTATAATAGTATATTTATAGGAAAAATTTTCAACTGAAATTTTCCCATAAATATTATTATTATTATCCCATTTATTATTCTCATTAATAATTAAAACACCTTTTAATTATTAATCCTTTTTCTAAACACTTTAGAAATAATTCTCTCTCTTGATTTAATTTCCAAAAAATTAAATCCTTAATTAATAATATTAAGAACTTTTCTTAATTAATTTATAATCAAATAAATCTCATTTAATCAATTATTAAATTTGCCAATTAATTATTTATTTCACAAATAAATAATTATTAGCCATTATTAATTAATTCCTCCACCATTAAATCATTCTCTTTTTATGGTGTGACCCTGTAGGCTCAATATTAAGCTGGTAGTAGAAATAAATAATAATAAAACTATTTTATCATTATTTATATAAATTCTCTAATTTATTAAATATGATTAATTAATTAATCACATTTATTCTACATCATGAGGGATACTTCTCAGCATATCGCGACTATCCGGATAATATGAATTCACTGCTTAGAATACCAAGAACCTATTCAGTGAATAGTTACCGTACAATAAACTCCTTCTACCCTACAATGTCCCGATTAAATACAAGGCATGGATCTCGTGTCAAGCTTATCTAATTCAATCACTTGCTTACCATTTACTATGTGTAGTTCTATGCAAATTAGAAACTCCTTTCTAATTTCATTCACTTTGGCCAGAGATTCCTGAACTAGCATAAGTGGATCAGCCTTGAACATTCGCTTCCTTCACTGGAAGGGGTAGATACTTTATTGATCATACACTATCTTCGTGTACAAATTCCTATACCCAGTAGAGCCCTAATAATTGTCCCTGGAGACTAAGAACTAAACGAAAGCATAGTTCAGGGTACACAAGATGACTATGATGACCTCAAGTCTAAGGATACTTGTACAACTATCACTATGTGAACAACTGCTGACACGTGAGTGAACTCCATCAGTTGTTCAGCTGTGCGAGTCATGTTCAGTGAACTTATTCTATAATAAGCACCTACATACTAGCTATAGTGTCACCACACAAATGTCTATGAGAACAGACATCCTTCATAATGAAGCAAGCATAGTATGTACCGATCTTTGCGAATTATTAATTACCAGTTAGTAATCCTTTGATCAGGAACTATTTAAGTTTAGAGTTATCATCTTTTAGGTCTCACTATTATGATCTCATCATAATCCATAAAAAGCTTTACTCTAAACTATGGTATATCTTATTTAAACACTTAAATAGATAGAGCCCGTAATAAAAACAAAACAAGTCTTTTATTAATATCAATGAAATCAAAACAGATTACATAAAAGTTATTCCTAAATCCTAATACATGATTGGACTTAGGACATATTCCTTTCAATCTCCCACTTGTACTAAAGCCAATCACTCTGGTATCTAATACCCATCTAATCTTTATGACGATCAAAGTGACTTTCAGAAAGTAGCTTTGTGAGTGGGTCTACTATATTGTTATGTGTGTCAACTCTATTTCAATACAATACAAGAAATGTTACCGCGCTCCCACTAACCCTTTTGTAGACACATGGTTCATCTACGTTTTTGCTAAAACCAAACTCTTTGATTGTCTCATCAAAACGGATGTTCCATTTACGAGAAGCTTGCTTTAAACCACATATGGTTCGCAGCAGCTTACACACTAGGTTTTCTTTTCTCTTGGAAAGAAAACCATCTGGCTATTTGCCAGATCTCATAGTCGTAGTAAGCGGCAATCGCAAGCAAAATCCGAACTGATTTTAACAGGGCTACAGGTAAAAGGTTTCATCAAAGTCAATCCATTGCCTTTGTTTGAATCCTTTTGCCACAAGCCTGGCCTTATAGGTCTCCACCTGGCCATCTGCTATAATCTATCTTTTGTATACCGTATACATATATTCCATGGCACTATGCCATTTCTCTGAGTCAACACTGCTCATAGCCTCATTATAGGTCACAGGGTCGTCATAATCAATGATCGACAACTCATTGTCATTCTCAATGACAAGGCCATATTACCTCTCAGGTTGGCGAGACACTCTCCCTGACCTATGAATGGGCTGTTCCACAAAAGGTTGTTCAGTCAGAACAGGTGTTTCTACTTGATCCATAGCAGTTTGTGCTTCTTGAACTTCATCAAGTTCAATTTTGCTCCTACTATTTCCTTCAAGGATAAACTTCTTTTCCAAGAAGGTAGCATGTCTGGAGACAAACACCCGATGATCGGTGTAAAAGTAATACCCTAAAGTCTCTTTAGGATATCCCACAAAACTACATTTTACGGATCGATATTCCAGCTTATCTGGGTCAACTTACTTGACATAAGCTGGACATCCCCAAATCTTAACGTGTTTAAGACTCGGTTTCTTTTCTTTCCATATCTCATACGGAGTTTGTGGAACAGATTTGGAAGGCACCTTATTCAGTAAGTATGCTGAGGTTTCCAATGCATAACCCCATAGGAATACTGGAAGATTCTCATAGCTCATCATGGACCGAACTATGTCTAACAAAGTTAGTTCGATTTCTCCTTTCAGATACCAATCTGTAGGAGTCCACTGGGAGACTATACCATCTACTTTGAGATAATCTAGAAACACTCCTTTAAAGTATTCACCACCTCGATCTGATCGAAGAGTTATAATACTATGTTTGGTTGTTTCTCCACTTCATACTTATACTCTTTGAACTTTTCAAAGGCTTCAGACTTGTGTTTCATCAAACACATATCCGAATCTAGATCTATTATCCATGAAAGTACTGAAGTATGAAAATCCACCCATGGCTTGCTTAGACATTGGTCCACATACATCTGTGTGTACCATTCCTAGCAAATTTGCAGTCCTTTTTCCATGTCTACTAAATGGAGACTGCAGTGCCACAATAAAGTGAGATTTTCATCATCCCTTTTCTTTTATTAGTTTGTTCAATCTGAAGTAAATCATGCTCTATGTCATATACATACAGACCATTATTTAAAGTACCACGTCCATAAAGAATAATATCTCTAAGAATAGAATATTCATTATTCTTAATAATAAATGAAAATCCAGCCAAGTCTAACATGGGAATAATATTCTTCACAATCGAGGGAACTAAATAACAATTATTTAAAACAATAGTCTTGCCCGTAGGCATATGTAAATGAAATGATTCTACATCTACAGCAGCAACTCTTGCTCCATTTCCCATCAGTAGAATCACCTCCTCTTCTTTAAGAGTCCTACTTCTCCTTAGTCCCTGCAACAAATTGCAGATTTGAGAACCACAGGAGGTATCTAATACCCAAGTAGAAATTTGATTTAATGACATATTCACTTCTCTCATGAACATACCTGAATCAGAAGCGGTAGTCTCACTACCCTTCTTCTTCTTCAATTCTGCAAGGTAAACCTTGCAGTTCCTCTTGCAGTGCCCCACCTTGTTACAGTGAAAGCAAACAACTTTGCTCTTGGGGTCTTCAGCTTTTGGTGGAACCGGATTTCTTCACCTACTTTCTTCTTCTTGGAAGAGTTCCTCTTCCTTTTCTTAGGATTGGAACCTTCACCACTTAGAAGAACAGAACTCTTCTTAAGGGAAAAATTCGATTCTGCTGTCTTCAACATGTTGTGGAGTTCAGCTAGGCTGACGTCCAACTTATTCATGTGAAAGTTCACAACAAACTGCGAGAGCGAACTCGGAAGCGATTGCAAGACCAAGTCTTGGCTCAGCTCCCCATCCATGGAAAAACCAAGTTGTCCAAGACGTTCAATCAAATTGATCATCTTAAGTACATGGTCATTCACAGATGATTCCTCAGACATCCTACAACCGAACAGCTCCTTCGATATCTCATATCGAGCTGTCCTCCCTGCCACATCATACAACTCTTGTAGATGCATGAGGATAGTGTGAGCATCCATATGCTCACGTTGCTTCTGTAGCTCAATGTTCATGGAAGCTAGCATGATGCATTGAGCAACATTTGCATCATCTATCCACTTACGATACACAACATATTCATCATTATGCGCATCGCTAGCAGGTTCAGTAGGCTTAGGTGAGTCAATCACGTATTCCAGCTTCTCAATCCTGAGAACAATTCTCAAGTTTCGAAGCCAGTCAGCATAATTAGGACTAGTCAATTTGTGAGCATCCAGTATGCTCCTGAGTGATAGTGCAGAAGACATAATGTATATTGTAAATCTGTAAATGATAAACACATAACAACACTTAGCAAATATTCGATTTCATTTTAAAACACTATATGAATCGGGTCTTTATTCATAAGTGGCTCCCACTAGTTTACCTAATTTATTCAACCCCCTACGTGAAAAATTAAGCATTCATAATGCTAGTGGGAATATGGATCCTACATTCCATTACACAACCCCGGCTGTGGCACGAAATGCCATGTAATGTTCAATAGGCAGACAACTCTTGTCAATTACATCTAATGTTATTCCCTAATCAAACTTTAGCCTCTTGAATAATTGAGTCACGACTGTGGCACGACAAACTCAATATTCTAAGTCAAGTCTAACCCAACATTCCGTACAATTGAATCAGTCCCCAAAGGCGCACGGCTGTGGCACGTAACGACCTTTAGATTCTTATTCAATGTACACATCTCTATGTAATAGACAAGTATTTCTTATTTCGAAATCAAACCCCTCGGCTGTGGCACGAAACACCAATGATTTAAAAATAAGAACTACTTTCTATCATGTTGGAAGGCTATGACCGACACAAGCCCGTTGTGTCATTGGCCAATTACTACTTGATATTATTTAATTTTAGAGGGATTATATTATGTTACAATCATAATCATATTATAAAGAGATTCTTCCTTTTAAATTAAATATTTCAAATCAATAATCAATAATCAGATGATTCCCAGATTGGGTGGAGCATTGTCAAGAGGCGTCACTTAATAACCCTTTCTTACAGATAGAAATATGTTGTTGACAGAATCATCCTTTCTCTCATATCGAAAATTCATATTCAATTATGTGTTTCATAAACACAAGAATCTCATGATTGTATTCATAATATTATCATTAAGGTTATGAAACAATTTCACTATACTAGGTTGTCTAACAAACGCCTTATGTTCATTTAAGTTCACCTAAATCTATCATCGCATGATAAACTAAGCATATATCACATATATAAACATGAATAAACATCAAGGTAGGCATGTTACATCATCTAGCATATAGGTCTAAGCATTATACATCTCTATGTATCACATGAAGCACTTAAAAGCAATTCAAATGATCAAAAACAGCTTTAAAACACTTCTGTCAGCTATAAACAGTTCAAAACAATTTCATAAAATATCATATAATATACCATTAGAAGCGTCTCAAAAAGACGAATCCAACGGCACCAAAATTGCCCAAATTTGAGCTAGCACGCGCCCTCACGCGCCGAAACAAGGTCCCCCACACGCGGCCACGCGCACACGCGCTGTCAGGCGCGTGTCAGAACTCCGCCCACGCGCTTCACGCGCCCACGCGCTTCACGCGCCCAGAACCCTATGCTGACGTCAGCATGACATCAGCACGACGTCATCAGCGCGTGTCTACCACGCGCCGCGCGTGGCACGCCAGCGCGTGAGCCCCACGCGCGCGTGGCAGACGCGCGGTCCTCCCTTTTCTGTGAGTCGCCGCCGTCTTTTCCTATCTCGATCGCCGTGCTGTGTCTTTCTCTTTTTCCGTACCTGTTCTTTTCTGTCTTTCTCCGTGCAGCACTCAACACAGCCAATACAAACATATATATATATACTATATATACATATATTTATACTTATTAAATTATGAATTTAATTGTTGGAACTTCAAAAATTCATAATAAAAAATCTATACATCATAAAATTATGAAAAAAATACCCAGACGATCTACAACACTTGTAAAACCCAGATCAACAATCAAAATTATTCTGAGAAACGATTTCTCATCAGACAAAATTAATCTATGATATAACTTGTAAAAATCATAATTAATTCATACAAGCACATAAAATTCTGAACATTTTACCACAGATCTATATGCATACAACCTTGCTCTGATACCAATGTTGAATTTTAATCGCAGCGGAGGCATGGTAAAACACTTTTACACATACAAAATCCAAATAAAAGCATATAAATCGTGGTAAAAACATATGGATCGATTACTAACCTTTAATATGCGATCCAAAAGCAACGATCGGAGATCCTTAGCAGCTGCTCCTCAAACGTGAAGCACTCCACCTGTATCCACCAAGAAAATGACGTTAAGGAGGAGGAGGAGGTGGAGAGAATTATGTTTTTATAAAAATTGGGGTTAGAATAAAAATAGGGTTTATAATAGTATATTTATAGGCAAAATTTTCAATTGAAATTTTCCCGTAAATATTATTATTATTATCCCATTTATTATTCTCATTAATAATTAAAACACCTTTTAATTATTAATCCTTTTTCTAAACACTTTAGAAATAATTCTCTCTCTTGATTTAATTTCCAAAAAATTAAATTCTTAATTAATAATATTAAGAACTTTTCTTAATTAATTTATAATCAATTAAATCTCATTTAATCAATTATTAAATTTGCCAATTAATTATTTATTTCATAAATAAATAATTATTAGCCATTATTAATTAATTCCTCCACCATTAAATCATTCTCTTTTTATGGTGTGACCCTGTAGGTTCAATATTAAGCCGGTAGTAGAAATAAATAATAATAAAACTATTTTATCATTATTTATATAAATTCTCTAATTTATTAAATATGATTAATTAATTAATCACATTTATTCTACATCGTGAGGGATACTTCTCAGCATATCGCGACTATCCGGATAATATGAATTCACTGCTTAGAATACCAAGAACCTATTCAGTAAATAGTTACCGTACAATAAACTCCTTCTACCCTACAATGTCCCGATTAAATACAAGGCATGGATCTCGTGTCAAGCCTATCTAATTCAATCACTTGCTTACCATTTACTATGCGTAGTTCTATGCAAATTAGAAACTCCTTTCTAATTTCATTCACTCTGGCCAGAGATTCCTGAACTAGCATAAGTGGATCAGCCTTGAACATTCGCTTCCTTCACTGGAAGGGGTAGATCCTTTATTGATCATACACTATCTTCGTGTACAAATTCCTATACCCAGTAGAGCCCTAATAATTGTCCCTGGAGACTAAGAACTAAACCAAAGCATAGTTCAGGGTACACAAGATGACTATGATGACCTCAAGTCTAAGGATACTTGTACAACTATCACTATGTGAACAACTGCTGACACGTGAGTGAACTCCATCAGTTGTTCAGCTGTGCGAGTCATGTTCAGTGAACTTATTCTATAATAAGCACCTACATACTAGATATAGTGTCACCACACAAATGTCTATGAGAACAGACATCCTTCATAATGAAGCAAGCATAGTATGTACTGATCTTTGCGGATTATTAATTACCAGTTAGTAATCCTATGATCAGGAACTATTTAAGTTTAGAGTTATCATCTTTTAGGTATCACTATTATGATCTCATCATAATCCATAAAAAGCTTTACTCTAAACTATGGTATATCTTATTTAAACACTTAAATAGATAGAGCCCGTAATAAAAACAAAACAAGTCTTTTATTAATATCAATGAAATCAAAACAGATTACATAAAAGTTGTTCCTAAATCCTAATACATGATTGGACTTAGGACATATTCCTTTCACAAATGTGTTGAAAACTGGATAAAACGGTCAGATATGGGATACATTGGGGCCAGAGTAGGCCTATTGAGGTGGCGTAAGAGGCTAATTCGGTTGCACGCACTATAAAACCGATTAGTCCAGCAGGTCAGAGACCTAGCTAGTCTCTGAGTTCCGGAACAGGTAAATGGGATGGCAGTTAGAGCCGTCTGGTGTTGATAGCCTGATCAGCTGTCTTCACATATCCGCTATGTATCTGATTGGGATTTGTGAATTACATAAGAGCATAAATAGTTGATACAGCATTTTAAAAATCATTTGCATGCTAAAATTTAACTCTAGTATTACACAGCACACTACTATGTTATTTTAACAAAGCATGCTAATTAGTGATATCCAGTTACCTTTGATTTTCATTATGAAATGTTGATATCATGGTTACAGTTCTGTTCCTTTTATTGTTACATTCCAGTTTTTATTCTGTTATTCATATCTTGGTACTGCTGAGCAATTATGCTCACCCTTGTAAACTGCTATATATATTTCTCAGATGCCTAGAAGATCAGTCAGACCGACCCATGTTTCCGCCCCTACTGGACCCGGCTCCTCTGAGGTAGTTTGTATCAGGCCATGAGGTCTGAAGAGTTGCTGAATAATGTTAGTGTGTCTTAGATGTTAAATAAAGAATTTGTAATAGTGAGAACCTGAATTATACTTGAACCTGGATCGGATCTTGGTTTAGGGTCAAGTTAGTATATTTAATAAATAATCCTGTTGTTTATATTTTTAGTAATTGTGTTTAGTGACGTCAACTCCTGACCCCGGGGTTGAGGCCGTCACAAAACTCCTCTCATACCCCAAACTGGCCATGAGCTGCTGTAGTAATGGTTCTTCCGGTGTTGAGAAAATGCAGCCTTCTGGTAAATGTTATGCCTTGCGAACTGTTCCAGGAGTTACCACATATTCAGAATCATCCACTTCAAAAACAATGCTGGGAGTACCATTAACACCACCATTATCAAAATGCCCAGTCCACCAAATCGTTAGAACTTGTTGGCTTGAAAAGACTGAAGGCTGGGTCAATGCATACCCAATTTCACTGTGTGCAAGAAGATTTTTCACAAAATGCAACTCAGACGGAGCTTCATCATGGTTTAGGATTGCAGCATAGTTGTTGGGAACGAACTTAGCTCCATCGATGATCAAATCCTTAGGTGCCATGAGAAAAAATTGAAAATTAAGATTGCCTGTAAGGTGTTTGTTAAAATGTCTGTATGAAAAACCAACGTCAGGAGATGAGAGAGAGTAAAAGCAAAGAAAGAGAGATAAACTGTAAAAGTAAATAAAAGATTGTCTAATCTTCTCTCTCTCTTACTTATACTTGGAAAAAAAAATAACCGTTGGACACCTGTCAGACATGCAGCAATAATGAATAGTTAATGGGCACGGGAAAACAGTAATCATTACTTATCACATGCAGTTTTTCAAGGAAAAACCGTTCCACTTACCCAGTAATCCCATTAATTGAGGTAAGTCAGTTTTAATTCAAAATTTAAACTGTTCCCACTTATTTAATTAATTTTGCTGCAAAATCAATATTCTGAAAAAAAATCAAGTGTGAGAATGACCAAAAAATAAGTAAACAAGTACTGATATTTTAAAACCAGAACTTAATTTAATTAAAAATGGTCATCAGAATATTGATATATCAGGATTTAACAGTGTAGTAAAATTGCAAACATCTCAGAAATAGAATCTTGCAAAAATAAGAAATTCCATTAATATATTAAGAGAATACATTCATGAAATTTAAATTACATCAAAGCATTACAAGACTATCCTAAGCTTCTAAACCTAACATCAACAGCTTTTGTCCTTGGCTAAAAAGCCGGACAAAGCTGACGATGAAGAAAAACAGGAAGAAGAAAACAAATTATTTCTTCTCCCGACTCTCTACAAAAAGAATAGCGAGTCGAATGATTCGCTCTTGTTGGCGGAGAGCTTCCAGCCTTTCTTCTTCCAACCAGATGGCGGTGGTAGTCCATGTAAAAGAACATGAGGAGTGTGAGATCCTCCTGGGGAACCGAGTCCCAAATCTCATCAGGAATGACAGTTACGTGCCATTCCTGCTGCCAGTCCTCACAGCTCAGCTCCATGTTGAAGGTCTCATAGTTCAAAAACATATTGTAGTTGACCATTTTGTGTTTGTATGAAGGAAATGAGAGTGAGTGTGTGAGAAAAGAAATGATGTGTAGGCTGATTTGAGGTGTTGGTTTATATAGGCAAGAGAATGCCAGGAGACGCGAGGATAATTAAATACGACAGGTAGAAATAATTCTACCGTGTTTGCCTAGACTTGGGAAGAAGAAAAATAGTCATTGGAAAAGTAAAACAGGGTTTAATGCGCACAACAAACAAGTAAAAAAAAACTACTGTGCATGTACGTGTTCTACTAACCCTAATTGTATTGACTGTTAATATCTTACCCGTTCATATTCTGAGTAAAAAGAGTCTGTTTCAGATTGTAACCACAAATAAGCCAAGTAAAGGATCAGAATTTAATATCATAACTTAGACTTATATCAGAACTTAACAGTCATCAGAACATGATTTCTTAACTCAAAAAATGAATGCCTATCTCTGTGATTCATCATACAAATTCTGATTTTAGTTCTTCAGAACTTAATCATCAGAACTTCCATCAGAACCTGTCCTCAAAATTTATGCAATCTGACACATAAACTGTTCATCTAAAATAACATTGAATACCACAATAATTTTCATCATTCATATGAAGTGTAAGTGTGTGCATTAAGCATAATATCAGACAAAGAGTAAGGTCTGATTCACTTCAATACGTCTTACAAATAAGGCATAACTAAAACTGTACTTAAAATCTGTCATTATTCTGAAGCCTACTATTGAATGGGTTCATGCATGAGTCCACCTCAACTGTTTTGTGCTTATTTTATGCATCTTTTGAAATTCCATTTTACAGTGGCTTCTCAGTGTAAGTGAGTCACGACTGCTTATCAGAATTTATGCTATTAACAGAGTATTTCTCCAGTAATCATAGAGTGTGAAAAGTCACCAAGAAAAATAATTAGTTGTTTTTCTGATGTATATTACTTAATACCAGCAATGCACTTGGGTCGTCCCTTCCACATTTTTACTCTAGATCTCAAAGGAGTACCTGATTTTTATTCCTTGTTCTTTTTCTTTTTCTTTTGATAAGTGAGGTTTATCAGCACTTAGTACATTCAGCAGATTTACTAACACCAGAACTTAACAGATGAGAAACATTATTCTAGTTTTTGACTTAGTAATAAGATAGACAAAGTGAACTTAACTAAGCTCAATATCAGAATATGCTTGTGTCAATAGAGTTCCACATAAATAATTACTGCTAACATGGGATCTTTAGTATGTTGAAGACTACTAGGTCAGCATCTAACACAGTTATCCTCATAGGATTGAATAGTCATATTAACAGTCATATCACTATCCGAGTTTAGAAATACACATCAGACAACAATTAGTACTTAGGCAATTATCAATTAAGCACATAATACACAAAGAGAGTAATTTCTGTAAATACTGATCATAAAGTCTGATGCATTAGAACAAAAACTAAGCAGATTTAAAGAAAGAACCTGAAACCATTCCAAGTTCATTTACCAATCTTGTAAAAGTAGCTTCACATAGTGGTTTTGTGAAGATATCTTCTAGTTGTTGATCTATTGGAACAAAATGCAAGTCCACTGTACCTTCATCCACATGTTCCCTTATGAAGTGGTACCTAATGCTGATGTGCTTTGTCATTGAGTGTTGAACTGGATTACCTGTCATAGCAATAGCACTTTGATTATCACAGTATATAGGGATTTTAAAATATGTTAACCCATAATCCAGTAACTGATTCTTCATCCAAAGAATCTGTGCACAACAGCTTCCTGCAGCAATGTACTCTGCTTGTGCAGTTGATGTGGAAATTGACTTTTGTTTCTTGCTAAACCAAGAAACCAATCTGCCTCGAAGAACTTGGCAGCTTCCACTTGTGCTTTTCCTGTCAATTTACGACCTGCAAAATCTGCATCTGAGTAACCTATTGGTTTAAAATCTGATTCTCTAGAATACCACAATCCCAGATCAGCTGTTCCCTTAAGATATTTGAAAATTCTTTTCACAGCTGTTAAGTGAGGTTCTCTTGGATCTGCTTGAAATCTTGCACAAAGACAGGTAGCATACATGATATCAGGTCTACTAACAGTTAGATAGAGTAGAGAGCCAATCATACCTCTGTAATCAATAATATCTACTGATTTACCAGTATCCTTATCTAGTTTTGTTGTAGTGGCCATGGGAGTGGATGCACTTGAACAATCTTGCATTCCAAATTTCTTCAGCAAATTTCTGGTGTACTTGGTTTGACAAATAAAAGTGCCTTCTTCATTCTGCTTGACTTGAAGGCCCAGAAAATAGCTAAGTTCCCCCATCATACTTATTTGATATCTTGACTGCATCAGTTTGGCAAATTTCTTGCAAAGTCTGTCATTTATAGAACCAAAGATGATATCATCAACATATATCTGGACCAGAAGTAAGTCCTTTACATGGTTGAGGTAGAACAGTGTTTTGTCTATAGTTTCTCTGTTAAATCCACTTTCCAGAAGAAACTGAGCTAAAGTCTCATACCATGCTCTTGGAGCTTGCTTAAGGCCATAAAGTGCTTTATCAAGCCTGTAGACATGATTAGGATATTTGGGATCTACAAAGCCTGGAGGTTGTTCAACATATACTTCCTCCTCCAATTCTCCGTTGAGAAAAGCACTTTTCACATCCATTTGAAAGACAGTAAACTTTTTGTGAGCAACATAAGCCAAAAATATCCTTATGGCTTCCAATCTAGCAACTGGTGCAAATGTTTCATCATAGTCAATTCCCTCCTGTTGAGAATATCCTTTTGCAACCAACCTTGCCTTATTCCTTGTAATTATGCCATCGCTATCAGTTTTGTTTCTGAATACCCACTTTGTACCAATAACAGATCTGTTCTTTGGTCTTGACACTAGGGTCCAGACTTTGTTTCTTTCAAATTTATTTAACTCTTCCTGCATTGCTTGCACCCAATCAGTATCTTGAAGAGCTTCTTCCACTTTCTTTGGTTCAATCTGAGAAAGAAAAGAATTGTAAAGACATTCACTTGAAGTAGCTGTTCTAGTTCTGACACCTGCATCAGGATTTCCAATAATTAAGTCAAGTTTATGTGATTTAGTCCACTTCCTTGCAGATGGAAAGTTTTCTCTAGAACTGGATGCTCCCCCATGATCCATGCTATCTTCATCAACATTTTCTGATGCTCCCCCTGAAACTATGCTCTCTGAGTTGGATCCTTCAGAATTTAAGTTTTCAGAACTATCAGAACTTGGCTTATCAGAACTTGACAAATCAGAACTTGAAGAGCCAGATGTATGTTCTGATGCTTCTTGAGATGTGGTTGTATCTTGAGTATGCTCCCCCTGCATAGGTGCATCTTCCTTTGGCGTAGTCACCACATTTTTAATAACATCAGAGTTTAATCCATCAGAGTTTGCAGTATCCGGATTTTGACTGTCAGGATTTTCAGTATTAGAATTTAAGTCTTCATTTTCAAATCTCAGCTGATCATGATCAATAAAATCTTCAAGTCCAGTAATCTTCTTATCATCAAAAGAGACATTGATAGATTCCATGACCACTCTTGTTCTCAAGTTATAGACTCTGAAGGCTTTTGTGGAAAGTGGATATCCAACAAAGATTCCTTCATCAGCTTTTAGATCAAATTTGGATAGCTGTTCAGGATGAGTCTTAAGAACAAAACACTTGCATCCAAATACGTGAAAATACTTTAGATTTGGCTTCTTATTCTTTACTATCTTATATGGTTTCTTTCCTTGCTTGTTAATGAGTGTTGCATTCTGAGTAAAACAAGCAGTCTGCACAGCTTCAGCCCAGAAATAGGTTGGAAGTTTTGCTTCATCAAGCATTGTACGTGCAGCTTCAATGAGAGTTCTATTCTTTCTTTTAACAACTCCATTTTGTACATGGAGTTCCAGGAGCAGAAAATTCCTGCTTGATTTCATGGTTTTTGCAGAACTCTTCCATTATCAAATTCTTGAACTCAGTACCATTATCACTTCTTATTATTTTCACAGAATCTTTGACCAATTTATCCAGTTGCCTGACATGATCGATCAAGATAGATGCAGTTTCACTTTTTGTGTGCAAGAAATACACCCATGTGTATCTGGTGAACTCATCCACTATGACCATAGAATATTTCTTCTTTGCCGTAGACATGACATTTACTGGACCAAATAGATCAACATGTAGAAGGTGATAAGGCTCAAGAATTGATGATTCAGTCTTGCTCTTGAATGAGGATTTCCTTTGTTTAGCCTTCTGACAAGAATCACAAAGGCCATCAGGAGCAAATACTGACTTTGGCAGTCCTCTCACAAGATCTTTCTTGACTAGTTCATTTATATTGTTGAAATTTAAATGAGAAAGTTTCTTGTGCCAATTCCAGCTTTCTTCAATTGATGCTCTACTCATCAGACAGATTGCAGAATCATCAGTACTTGTTGAAAGCTTGGCTTCATAAATGTTACCACGCCTGTATCCTTTCAGAACAACTTTGCCTGTAGATTTACTTACAACTTCACAGTGTTCTTCAAAGAAATCCACATGATAACCTCTGTCACAGATTTGATGACACTCAGCAGATTGTGTTTAAGTCCTGAGACCAGAGCTACTTCTTTAATGATGACATTCCCAATATTGATATTGCCATATCCCAATGTTTTTCCAATGTTGCCATCTCCATAAGAAACACTTGGGCCAGCCTTCTCCACAAAGTCTGATATCAGGGCTTTATTTCCAGTCATATATCCTGAACATCCACTGTCTAGAACTAGGATGTTTTTCCTGTTGCCCTGCAATCACAAAGACCACTAATGATTAGTTTTAAGGACCCGGATTTGCTTGTATCCTTTGGCCTTATTAAGTTTGTTAACATTTGCAACGGATTTAGCATCAGAGTTTATGTTAACATTTTTCTTATCAGAATTTACACTATCAGACTTTGAATCAGAACTTACACTAGAAGGAACAATGCTAAATTTCTTTAAAGAAGGTTTTATTTGATAATAATCATAGTACAGACTATGATATTCCTTACAAGTATAAATGGAATGCCATAAACTACCACAATGAAAACATGGATTTTGTGGCTTATATCTAACAGACTGACTCTTAACTCCTGACTTTGAAGGTAAGGAGTTTATGTTCTTATTCTTCCTACAAAAAGAAGCCAGTGAAAGGAATATATCCTAAGTCCAATCGTGTATTACTAAAGACTTGTTTTGTTTTTATTACGGGCTTTATCTATTTAAGTGTTTAAATAAGATATACCATAGTTTTGAGTAAAGCTTTTTATGGATTATGATGAGATCATAATAGTGAGACTTAAAAATATGATAACTCTAAACTTAAATAGTTCCTGGTCATAGGATTACTAACTGGTAATTAATAATCCACAGAGATCGGTACATACTATGCTTGCTTCATTATGAAGGATGTCTGTTCTCATAGACATTTGTGTGGTGACACTATAGCTAGTATGTAGGTGCTTATTATGGAATAAGTTCACTGAACATGACTCGCACAGCTGAACAACTGATGGAGTTCATTCACGTGTCAGCAGTTGTTCACATAGTGATAGTTGTACAAGTATCCTTAGACTTGAGGTTATCATAGTCATCTTGTGTACACTGAACTATGCTTTGGTTTAGTTCTTAGTCTCCAGGGACAATTATTAGGGCTCTTCTGGGTATAGGAATTTGTACATGAAGATAGTGTATGATCAATAAAGGATCTACCCCTTCCAGTGAAGGAAGCGAATGTTCAAGGCTGATCCACTTATGCTAGTTCAGGAATCTCTGGCCAGAGTGAATGAAATTAGAAAGGAGTTTCTAATTTGCATAGAACTACGCATAGTAAATGGTAAGCAAGTGATTGAATTAGATAGGCTTGACACGAGATCCATGCCTTGTATTTAATCGGGACATTGTAGGGTAGAAGGAGTTTATTGTACGGTAACTATTCACTGACAGGTTCTTGGTATTCTAAGCAGTGAATTCATATTATCCGGATAGTCGCGATATGTTGAGAAGCATCACTCACGATGTAGAATAAATGTGATTAATTAATTAATCATATTTAATAAATTAGAGAATTTATATAAATAATGATAAAATAGTTTTATTATTATTTATTTCTACTACCGGCTTAATATTGAACCTACAGGGTCACACCATAAAAAGAGAATGATTTAATGGTGAAGGAATTAATTAATAATGGCTAATAATTATTTATTTGTGAAATAAATAATTAATTGGCAAATTTAATAATTGATTAAATGAGATTTAATTGATTATAAATTAATTAAGAAAAGTTCTTAATATTATAAATTAAAGGATTTAATTTTTGGAAATTAAATCAAGAGAGAGAATTATTTCTAAAGTGTTTAGAAAAAGGATTAATGATTAAAAGGTGTTTTAATTATTAATGAGAATAATAAATGGGATAATAATAATAATATTTATGGGAAAATTTCAGCTAAAAATTTTGCCTATAAATACACTATTATAGACCCTATTTTATTCTAATCCCACATCGAACCCGAAAACCCAAAAAAGTTTGGAAAACCCAATTCTCTCCACCTTCTTCCTCCTCCTTAACATCGTTTTCTTGGTGGATACCGGTGGAGTGCTTCACACTTGAGGAGCAACTGCTAAGGATCTCTGATCGTTGTCTCCGAATTATTTTAAAAGGTTAGATTCGATCCCTCGAATTTTTATTCACGATTTATATGCTTTTATTTGGATTTTATATGTGTAAAAATGTTTTGCCATGCCCCGCTGCGATTAAAAATCCAACAATATTATCAGAGCATAGGTTGTATGCATATAGATCTGTGGTAAAAATTTCAGAATTTTATGTGCTTGTATGAATTAATTATGATTTTTACAAGTTATATTATGGATTAATTTTGTCTGATGAGAAATCGTTTCTCAGAATAATTTTGATTGTTGATCTGGGTTCTACAAGTGTTGTAGATCGTCTGGGTATTTTTTTCATAATTTTATGATGTATAGATTTTTTATTATGAATTTTTGAAGTTATTGTAATTAAAATTCGTAATTAAATAAATCATATATATATATATAAATTGTTTATAAGTATGTATATATTTCTGTACATCTGCACCTGTACTGCTGCTGTGATGTCTGACTGCATCTGAGAGAGAAAGAGACAGGCACGGAAATCGAAAAAAAAAAACTGGCAGCCGGCTGCTGATGAAAAACAAAAAAAAAATAGGGTGTAACGCATTCCGGGAATGTGTTACACACCTGTGGCGCATTCACGGAATGCGTTACACCCTTGTAACGCAGCACCGGAATGCATTACATGGATTGTAACGCGTTCCTGTAATGCGTTACAGCCCGTCTGTTGATTTTAAAATTGATTTTCTGGGAGTTTCGTAACTCCGTTTTAGGCGTGCAATATACCGTTGGATTCGTTTTTTCGAGACGGATCTAATGGAGTGATCAATTTTAGTTTATATAAAAGTTTTGAACTGTTTATATTTCCATGAAGTGTTTTAAAGCTATTTTTAACTGTTTTAATTGCTTTTAAATGCTTCATGTGATACATAGGGATGTATAATGCTTAGACTAATGTGCTAGATGATATAACATGCCTACCTTGATGTTTATTCATGTTAATATATGTGATATATGCTTAGTTTATCATGCGATGATAGATTTAGGTGAACTTAAATGAACATAAGGCGTTTGTTAGACAACCTAGTATAGTGAAATTGTTTCATAACCTTAAGAATAATATTATGAATACAGTCATGAGATTTTTGTGTTTATGAAACACTTAATTGAATATGAATTTTCGATATGAGAGAAAGGATGATTCTGTCAACAACAGATTTCTATCTGTAAGAAAGGGTTATTAAGTGACGCCTCTTGACAATGCTCCACCCGATCTGGGAATCATCTGATTATTGATTATTGATTTGAAATAATTAATATAAAAGGAAGAATCTCTTTATAATATGATTATGATTGTAACGTAATATAATCCCTCTAAAATTAAATAATATCAAGTAGTAATTGGCCAATGACACAACGGGCTTGTGTCGGTCATAGCCTTCCAACATGGTAGAAAGTAGTTCTTAGTTTTGAATCATTGTCGTTTCGTGCCACAGCCAAGGGCTTTGATTTCGAAATAAGAAATACTTGTCTATTACATAGAGATGTGTACATTGAATAAGAATCTAAAGGTCGTTACGCGCCACAGCCGTGGGCCTTTGGGGACTGATTCAATTATACGGAATGTTGGGTTTGACTTGACTTAGAATATTGAGTTTATCGTGCCACAGCCGTGACTCAATTATTCAAGAGGCTAAAGTTTGATTAGGGAATAACATTAGATGTAATTGACAAGAGTTGTCTGCCTATTGAATATTACATGGCGTTTCGTGCCACAGCCGGGGTTGTGTAATGGAATGTAGGATCCCTATTCCCACTAGCATTATGAATGCTTAATTTTTCATGTAGGGGGTTGAATAAATTAGGAAAACTAGTGGGAGCCACTTATGAATAAAGACCCGATTCATATAGTGTTTTGAAATGAAATCGAATATTTGCTAAGTGTTGTTATGTGTTTATCATTTACAGATTTACTTTATACGTTATGTCTTCTGCACTATCACTCAGGAGCATACTAGATGCTGACAAATTGACTGGTCCTAATTATGCTGACTGGCTTCGAAACTTGAGAATTGTTCTGAGGATTGAGAAGCTGGAATACGTGATTGACTCACCTAAGCCTACTGAACCTGCTAGTGATGCACATAATGATGAACATGTTGTGTATCGTAAGTGGATAGATGATGCAAATGTTGCTCAATGCATCATGCTAGCTTCCATGAACATTGAGCTACAGAAGCAACATGAGCATATGGATGCTCACACTATCCTCATGCATCTACAAGAGTTGTATGATGTGGCAGGGAGGACAGCTCGATATGAGATATCAAAGGAGTTGTTCGGTTGTAGGATGTCTGAGGGATCATCTGTGAATGACCATGTACTTAAGATGATCAATTTGATTGAACGTCTTGGACAACTTGGTTTTGCCATGGATGGGGAGATGAGCCAAGACTTGGTCTTGCAATCGCTTCCGAGTTCGTTTTCGCAGTTTGTTGTGAACTTTCACATGAATAAGTTGGATGTCAGCCTGCCTGAACTCCACAACATGTTGAAGACTGCGGAATCGAATTTCCCCCCTAAGAAGAGTTCTGTTCTTCTAATTGGTGAAGGTTCCAATCCTAAGAAAAGGAAGAGGAACTCTTCCAAGAAGAAGAAAGTAGGTGAGAAAATGCCGGTTTCACCAAAAGCTGAAGACCCCGAGAGCAAAGTTGTTTGCTTTCACTGTAACAAGGTGGGGCACTGGAAGAGGAACTGCAAGGTTTACCTTGCAGAATTGAAGAAGAAGGGTAGTGAGACTACCGCTTCTGATTCAGGTATGTTCATGATAGAAGTGAATATGTCATTTCTACTTGGGTATTAGATACCGCCTGTGGTTCTCATATCTGCAATTTGTTGCAGGGACCAAGGAGAAGTAGGACTCTTGAGGAAGAGGAGGTGATTCTACTGATGGAAATGGAGCAAGAGTTGCTGCTAAAGATGTAGAATCATTTTATTTACATATGCCTACGGGCAAGACTATTGTTTGAAATAATTGTTATTTTGTTCCCTCGATTGTGAGGAATATTATTCCCATGTTAGACTTGGCTGGATTTTCATTTATTATTGAGAATAATGAATGTTCTATTCTTAGAGATAATATTATTTATGGACGGTACTTTAAATAATGGTCTGTATATATGTGACATAATTTACTTCAGATTGAAAAAACTAATAAAAGAAAAGGGATGATGAAAATCTCACTTTATAGTGGCACTGCAGTCTCCATTTAGTGGACATGGAGAGAGGGCTGCAGATTTGCTAGGAATGGTACACACAAATGTATGTGGACCAATGTCTACGCAAGGCATGGGTGGATTTTCATACTTCATTACTTTCATAGATGATAGATCTGGATTCAGATATGTGTTTGATGAAACACAAGTCTGAGGCCTTTGAAAAGTTCAAAGAATATAAGTATGAAGTGGAGAAACAACCAAACATAGTATTATAACTCTTCAATTAGATCGAGGTGGTGAATACTTGAACGGAGAGTTTCTGGATTATCTTAAAGTAAATGGTATAGTCTCCTAGTGGACGCCTCCAGATTGGTATCTGAAAGGAGAAATCGAACTTTGTTAGACATAGTTCGGTCCATGATGAGCTATGCAAATCTTCCAATATTCCTATGGGGTTATGCATTGGAAACCTCAGCATATTTACTGAATAAGGTGCCTTCCAAATCTGTTCCTCAAACTTCATATGAGATATGGAAAGTAAGGAAACCGAGTCTTAAACACGTTAAGATTTGGGGATGTCCAGCTTATGTCAAGTAAGTTGACCCAGATAAGCTGGAATATCGATCCGTAAAATGTAGTTTTGTGGGATATCCTAAAGAGACTTTAGGGTATTACTTTTACACCGATCATCGGGTGTTTGTCTCCAGACATGCTACCTTCTTGGAAAAGAAGTTTATCCTTGAAGGAAACAGTGGGAGCAAAATTGAACTTGATGAAGTTCAAGAAGCACAAACTACTACGGATCAAGTGGAAACACCTGTTCTGACTGAACAAACTTTTGTGGAATAGCCCATTCATAGGTCAGGGAGAGTGTCTCGCCAACCTGAGAGGTAATATGGCCTTGTCATTGAGAATGACAATGAGTTATCGATCATTGATGATGACGACCCTATAACCTATAATGAGGCTATGAGTAGTGTTGACTCAGAGAAATGGCATAGTACCATGAAATCCGGAATGGGATCTATGTATACGGTATATAAAAGATAGATTATAGCAGATGGCCAGGTGGAGACCTATAAGGCCAGGCTTGTGGCAAAAGAATTCAAACAAAGGCAATGGATTGACTTTGATGAAGCCTTTTACCTGTAGCCCTGTTAAAATCAGTTCGGATTTTGCTTGCGATTGCTGCTTACTACGACTATGTGATCTGGCATATAGCCAGATGGTTTTCTTTCCAAGGGAAATGAAAACCTAGTGTGTAAGCTACTGCGAACCATATGTGGTTTAAAGCAAGCTTCTCGTAGATGGAACATTCGTTTTGATGAGACAATCAAAGAGTTTGATTTTATCAAAAACGTAGATGAACCATGCGTCTACAAAAGGGTTAGTGGGAGCGCGGTAACATTTCTTATATTGTATTGAATTAGAGTTGACACACATAACAACATAGCAGACCCACTCACAAAGCTACTTTATGAAAGTCATTTTGATCGTCAAGATGGGTATTAGATACCAGAGTGATTGGCTTTAGTACAAGTGGGAGATTGAAAGGAATATGTCCTAAGTCCAATCGTGTATTAGGATTTAGGAATAACTTTTATGTAATCTGTTTTGATTTCATTGATATTAATAAAGACTTGTTTTATTTTTATTACGGGCTTTATCTATTTAAGTGTTTAAATAAGATATACCATAGTTTTGAGTAAAGCTTTTTATGGATTATGATGAGATCATAATAGTGAGACCTAAAAAGATGATAACTCTAAACTTAAATAGTTCCTGGTCATAGGATTACTAACTGGTAATTAATAATCCGCAGAGATCGGTACATACTATGCTTGCTTCATTATGAAGGATGTCTGTTCTCATAGACATTTGTGTGGTGACACTATAGCTAGTATGTAGGTGCTTATTATGGAATAAGTTCACTGAACATGACTCGCACAGCTGAACAACTGATGGAGTTCACTCACGTGTCAGCAGTTGTTCACATAGTGATAGTTGTACAAGTATCCTTAGATTTGAGGTCATCATAGTCATCTTGTGTACACTGAACTATGCTTTGGTTTAGTTCTTAGTCTCCAGGGACAATTATTAGGGCTCTTCTGGGTATAGGAATTTGTACACGAAGATAGTGTATGATTAATAAAGGATCTACCCCTTCCAGTGAAGGAAGCGAATGTTCAAGGCTGATC
Organism: Apium graveolens; assembly: GCF_009905375.1. Classification (NCBI taxonomy): domain Eukaryota; kingdom Viridiplantae; phylum Streptophyta; class Magnoliopsida; order Apiales; family Apiaceae; genus Apium; species Apium graveolens. The sequence goes on from NC_133656.1 coordinate 209,578,762, forward strand.
CACTTATGCTAGTTCAGGAATCTCTGGCCAGAGTGAATGAAATTAGAAAGGAGTTTCTAATTTGCATAGAACTACGCATAGTAAATGGTAAGCAAGTGATTGAATTAGATAGGCTTGACACGAGATCCATGCCTTGTATTTAATCGGGACATTGTAGGGTAGAAGGAGTTTATTGTACGGTAACTATTCACTGACAGGTTCTTGGTATTCTAAGCAGTGAATTCATATTATCCGGATAGTCGCGATATGTTGAGAAGCATCACTCACGATGTAGAATAAATGTGATTAATTAATTAATCATATTTAATAAATTAGAGAATTTATATAAATAATGATAAAATAGTTTTATTATTATTTATTTCTACTACCGACTTAATATTGAACCTACAGGGTCACACCATAAAAAGAGAATGATTTAATGGTGAAGGAATTAATTAATAATGGCTAATAATTATTTATTTGTGAAATAAATAATTAATTGGCAAATTTAATAATTGATTAAATGAGATTTAATTGATTATAAATTAATTAAGAAAAGTTCTTAATATTATAAATTAAAGGATTTAATTTTTGGAAATTAAATCAAGAGAGAGAATTATTTCTAAAGTGTTTAGAAAAAGGATTAATGATTAAAAGGTGTTTTAATTATTAATGAGAATAATAAATGGGATAATAATAATAATATTTATGGGAAAATTTCAGCTGAAAATTTTGCCTATAAATACAGTATTATAGACCCTATTTTATTCTAACCCACATCGAACCCGAAAACCCAAAAAAGTTTGGAAAACCCAATTCTCTCCACCTTCTTCCTCCTCCTTAACATCGTTTTCTTGGTGGATACCGGTGGAGTGCTTCACACTTGAGGAGCAACTGCTAAGGATCTCTGATCGTTGTCTCCAAATTATTTTAAAAGGTTAGATTCGATCCCTCGAATTTTTATTCACGATTTATATGCTTTTATTTGGATTTTATATGTGTAAAAGTATTTTGCCACGCCCCGCTGTGATTAAAAATCCAACAGCCAGATGGTTAGAACTTCCACAGTTATGACATGTTTTTCTAGGAGCATCAGGAACAGGCTTATAATCATTGCTTTTATTCACACCTTCCTTTCCATTCCTACTTTTCCTAGGTGATTTTACCTTGTTTGCATTCTTAACATCTTTGAGCTTATGCTTAAGCTGCTTCTTTGTCATTAAGCCTACGTTTACTTCAGTTGTCTTTTCCTGTTTTAGTTTGTCAGAAGTTAATTCCTTTTTAACTTCTGATTTCTCAGTATCAGACTTTACAGATGCAAACTTAACAAGTGTTAACTTTGGCTTTTGTTTAACAGCTATAGGCTTAATATCTACAGTTCCTTTATCATTCTTATCATCTCCATAACCTTAGCCCTATTTCCAGTTTTCACTACTTAACAAATTCTGAGTTATTCTGCTAGAGTTAGTCCAAATCCTGATAATCTCTCTTTCCTTTTCTAACTCAGCTTTTAGAGATTCATTCATTTTAAGCACTTCATCTCTAACATAGAAAGCATCATCTCTATCTTTCGGAGTTTGATGGAACATGACTAAATCTTTTTCTAAATAATCATTCCTCTTTTTGCAAACAAGATTTTCAGAAGTTAATCTTTCACATGTTAAAGTTTGATCTCTATAGCTAACGAACATGGTTTTAAGATATCTTCTCAACTCATTAATATCATCAGTATGAAAGGCATAAGTAGTTTGAGGTACCTTTAACTCAGCAGCTTCAGAACTGCTTTCAGCACTTGCCATATCAGCATTTGCCATCAAGGCATAATTTTCCTCACTTTCAGAATCTGAGGTATCTGTCCAGCTTTTGTTCTTTGTGACAAGAGCATTGCCTTTGTCACTCTTCACTTTCTTGCAATCAGGAGATATGTGGCCTTTCTCACCACAGTTGTAGCATTTGACATTTGTATAATCTCCTCTGTCAGACTTTCCTCCTTTGCCCTCAGATTTTCTGAAGTTCTTCTTATCAGAACTTGCACCTTTCCTGGAAAACTTCTTTCCCTTCCTGAACTTCCTGTATGTAATCTTTGTGATTCCTTTCACCATAAGAGCACACAGCTTCATCATCTCTTCATCAGCATCCGTCTCAGGCAAGCTTTCAGATTCTGAGTCATCATCACTTTCAGAACTTGATGACTCAATATCAGACTTTGTGAAGAGAGCTTTACCCTTGCCTTTCCTTGAGGTAGCTGCCTTGGGGGATTCTTCTTCAGCCTTAAGAGCAACTATCCTTGACTTTCCTCCTTTCCTCTTGCTTCTTTGTTCCATCTCAAGTTCATGAGTCTTGAGCATCCCATAAATTTCATCAAGAGTTGTTTCATCAAGATTATAGTTGTCTCTTATTGTTGTTGCCTTCAAATCCCAACTTTCAGGAAGAGCCAACAGGAATTTAAGATTTGAATCTTCAAGATCATACTCCTTATCAACTAGTGACAAATCATTCATGAGTTTGACAAATCTATCATATAAATCAGTCAATGACTCATTAGCCTTTGAGTCAAAGTGTTCATACTCTTGAGTGAGTATTGTCTTCCTGTTCTTCTTAATCGTATCAGTTCCCTGACATCTTATTTCCAAGGCATCCCATATCTCCTTTGCAGTCTTGCAGTTTATTACCTTGTTTGACATTACAGTATCAATGACACTATGCAGTAAGTGTCGTACCTTAGCATCTTTAGCAATTGATGTGATATCTTCAGCAGTGTAGTCACTCTTTTCCTTTGGTACTGAATTTGCTGCTTCACCTGCAACTGCAACAGCGAGCTTGGTTGGTTTGTGAGGCCCTTCCTTGATTCTATCAAGATATTCTGGATCTGTAGCTTCCAGAAACATGGTCATCCTCACCTTTCATATGGGATATTCAGATAGTCTCAATATGGGAACTCTAATAGTCTCATATCGGCTTTGGATTTGTGTCTTTGGAGGTTCTTCAGTTTTGGTGGGCTTAGTTGGAGTTTCTACTTCAGACATGATTGTTTTTGGATCTTAAACTGTTTGTGTGTTAACAGATAGGCTCTGATACCACTTGTTAGGTCACACACACTGTAGAGGGGGGTGAATACAGTGTATAACACAATCAAATCGAACTTTAATAACTCAAGTAACAGAAAACAAACTTTATTCAAAACAATAAACTCTGTTACAGTATGGAACTGTCCTCTCTCAGTGATGAACAAATATCACGAGAGCTGCTAGGGTTATATTAAATAATATTCTCGATAATGATAACTCTTATAATGTAAACCCTATGTCTGTGTTTATATACTACACAGTTACAAGATAATCGCTAATTGATATGGAATATAATTCTGCTTTCTAAAATATATCAATCAGATATCTTTTCTTTCAAGTATTCTATTCTTCATAGAATTCCTTCTTCATGCATATCTCTTCTTATGTTTGTCTCGATCTTCTCTTCCTGTAAATCAGCTGCCTTCCTTATCTGAACATTTCCTTTAAGTCCTGATATTATCTTCTGATAAATATCTCCTGAACCTTAAGTATTGACGACTTAAGTTCTGACTTTAGTATAAGTGCTGATTTCAGTTAAGTACTGATTTATCCTGTTTAAGTAAGATCTGAAAACTAAACATAAATCATATTAGACATGACATTATCAAATATATCTAACACGGTTGACCCTGTTGTTACAGGCATAATGAGTTCATAAAATGTTCAAATGTATATGACTAAGAAGGGTAATTTAGCTCCCAACGTATGAAATGAAGGTTGATTCAGGTTACGTGAGTAACTGACAGATTTAATGTCGGTGAGAGACCATTGAATCTATGACTAAAGTGATGAGACCCGAGGAATTATAGGAAAGATACTTGAAAAATATCATAGTCAATGACAGAAAGTAAATACGCCTACAAATAAAGAAGAAGAGTACATGAACGGTTAAAGAGCCTCGAATGCGATGGGAAGCGATTACAAATTATGTTATTTGAACGAAGAAACATATGAGGACGAGGTTCAACACTGAGTAACAGTTGGAAATGCACATAAGCACGAGTTACTAGAATTAGAAAGAAAAGAGAATTAAGATGTGTTATGCTGGTCCCTCATAGATAGTAAAATACGCCGGATAAATAGAAGTGAGTTGGCTTCACCGCTATCCGTATAGCGAATTTATAGGGCATTTATATGTACATATCCAGAAGGAGTAAGTTAGCTCCATTATATATATAGAAGATGGAGATTTAAATTGAGATATACAAGCAACAAATAAAATATGTTGTTAGCGAGAGGCTATTAAGGAAAGATTGATAATATACGTTATAGTTATGAAAAATTATAAGGTTGAAAGATTCACCTGAGAAAATGAAAGTGATATACTTAAAACGTATCAGTATTATTCCTTAGCGTGATTCTGAGGACAGAATCCTTTTAAGGGGGGAAGGATGTAACATCCGGGAAATATCGTGTAATTATTTGTATCAATATATGATTATTATGTGAATATTATATGAATTTTTGGTGAATTATCTGATGATTGATAATAATATTTGGATGTTTGTATATAATAAAATGTGAGTATGTTAATTTTAATATGTCCAGAATAAAATATAGATAATTAAGGTATTTTTCTGGTAATTTATGGAGTGTTATATGATTTTATAATGATTTATGAATTTATTAATTATTTTCTGAATAATTATAAAATTATTTTATAAAGCCGGGAATCGTTCGACTTCAACCGTTTTTACATTTTTACAACCCGAAACTCTTCCGAAAACTCCTTCTTAACCTAATCTGGTAATTCCAGACATTTTCCGTGTTTTGACTTTTTCGATCCGGATTACGGTTTGAACCGTGTGCGGTCCGGCGCAAAATTTTCGATACGATAATCATTTCGGTGAATGAACAAAAACGGTATTCTCGAAAAACGGGATATTATTACATTATTTCCGTATAAAGTGTTTTATAAAAAGCCCGGTTGGGATAATTATCCAAAACTGATATCAAATCGGATCGTTATTGCAGTTATTTAGCGGCTAAGCAACTAATTTAACGATCCGAAACGATCCAGAACGAACCCGTATTCTGTAAATATAAATAGCATATTTCTTATTTCATTTTATTCGTTTATTCATTTACAACCAGTAAAAATATAGTAATTACAGAGAAAACCCTAGAAACCGATACGTTCTTGAGAATCAAACGCACGAACGAATGCGTTATCGAACTCCGATTCGGGCGTGCAATATATCAAATCGAAGCTCTCAAACAACTCTTTCCGAATCAATCAACTATTTTGGTGCATAAATCAAGGTATTTTCTTATTTAATTATTTTATTTTTGAATTAATTTAAGATTAAATTATGAAAATTTGTTCTTGATGTTGTTGATATAATTTGGTGATTCCATCATGTAGATAATCTTTTTCTGGTCAATTTGGTATATTATACTTCAAAAATAGAGTTCAATAACACATAGTAATTAAGGTTTGATTTTCTGAAAAATCTTTGAAGAATGTTCTTCGTGTTCTTAAGGATCAAACGATCATTTGAATGTGATCCAAATTTCAGAATTCGAAGTATGAGTAACCAAAATGTTCAGATTTTCATGCTCTTTCTGTTTATGCCATCAAATAATTTGAACGATTGGTAAATTTATAAACCCGATTTTAGGGTTCATGTTCAAATTTGGGGATTTCCATTTGAATGATTTTTGGTTCAAACTGATGTTAGATATAGCTTTAAGTAGTTATCTATAATCGTTTTAAGTATCAAATTGATATGATTCATTGCTGGGTTGATGTGTCGAGTTAAGGTAGTTTTCTGAATTGTATTAGAAATTTTCGGTTTAATCTCAAATTGTTTGGTCGTTGTGATAACGTGATTAGATTTGAATTGTTTTAATCTTCATTTTCATGGTTAAATCGTTGTTTTCGGTTGAGAATTGACCGAGTTGCTGTTTTCGCCGGAAGTTACCGAGTTCATGACGGTGTTTGATCGTAAATCTGGTTGTAATGATCGTTTGTAAGTAATGTTGTTGAATTCGAGTTCATGGCTACCTGTTCAATCGATTTGGAACGAAAATTCATGCAAAGGGCCATGTTTTCGGGCTCGTCGGAGATCACCGGACTCGGCCGGAATCTGGAGAAATTCCTGAAACCGGCGAGTTGCCGGTCGTCTTCCCCGCAAGTCCGGCGGCTACACCGCCTGCTGCAACTGCGGTTTGATCCATTTTTCTGATTCAGCCACTCTATTTTCTTGTTTCTGAAACTGATTTCTTAAAATTATAATTTCTTTTTATAATTATTTTCAGAAAATGTTTTTTATACATTTTAAATTCCCAAAAATCAATAGTTTTAATTCAAAAAGCTATTTTTAATTCGAAATTAAATCCTAATTATTCAATTAATTAATTTTAAGTGATAATTAATTATTTAATTAATCAATTAATTTAATTATTAATTGGTTAATTGATTTAATTAATTATTAATTAATCTTAATTGATTTAATAATTGGATTTAATTATTTATTTTTGATTTAAAAATTCTGAAAAATAGTTTCGAGCTTTAAAATATTATTTTAAATTATTTTCAAGGCTTGATAATTATTATAAAATTATTTTAAAGTCATATTCGGGTATTCGAACCCTATTATTTAATTATAAAATGATTCAGAGACCCGTTTTAATTCCAAAAAATGTTCAAAAATTCATAATAAATCAACCGTTCTTCTGTTTAATACGAAATGAACGCCTCTAGACTCAGAAAAATATTTTTCTTCTATTAAAAATATTTTTGAAACCTAAATTCCTTTGTATCTAAAGGAAGTTTATTTTATGGATCATTCCGAGTCAATAATTGATCGATAAAATATTCTTTTTGACCCGATTTCAATTCCAAACGTATTAAGACCTATCTTTTGTCAATTCAACTTATGTGCTACATGAATTATGTGATTATGTGTTATATGATTACATGCCCTATGTGTACGTGTTATGTGGATAATGAGTTAACGTGTTTTTTAAACATTATCTGATTGAGATGTGATCTTTATCTGTTATTATCGGGCGGGTAGATAATAAGAATAAACGTATAGACTAGACAATTATATATATTGTCAGTTAATTGAATAGTATTATTTATGATAGATGCACATAGTTTGAGGCATTCAAAGCCAGACAGAAATTGTAGAAATAAAGCCTGATAGCGTGTAGTAATGAAACGAGTGGATTCGGAATAAAGATAAACCTAAGGGAGTAAAAGATAAGAAAGGTCAAGTAGCCTGTCAAGGGTAATACAGATGCGACAGGACTGAGTGATATGGCAGCTAGTTAAAGATCAGAGGATTATAAATTGAGGCAAGTATTCCTAACCTTTCTACTAAAATACTGCAAATATTTATTCATTCCTATTCTAAGTTCAGAATAGTTAAATATTTTTATATTTTGCTTCAATTACTCTTATTTATGCAAGTGCCTTTTTGATCTTGTTCCTTGATTATTGATTGATCTCTTGAGCAAGTACCCATTCGTTCGGGTTATTTGCGAACCCTGATTTGGGATGTTTTGAAATCAAAATGATTTGATATCAAAATACTCTACGGGCTGGACGGTTATTATGAGGACCAGTGATGAGCTGGATCCTATGGGCCGGGGATGGAACGGACCCTTAGGCCATAGTTTCCTGGGTACCCCATATGTTGGTTGGGTCTATGCAGTTGGGTATAGATCCGTACTATCTCCTGACTGATCAGCAGGTTATAGCTCATATGTTGGTTTCTAGAGTCCAGTCTAATTTATTGTTGATCGCCATTAACGACATTCCTTCCCGAATAGTTCATAATTACAAATCAAACAAAGATTTGATTCAAAAGGATGAGATATTGAAACGATCACTGTTCTTTTACAGAAAAATGTGATTTATGATTAAAGGCCAATGAGGGCCGATGTTTTGTTCTCTCAACTATTTAAATATGTAAAAACATTTTTAAAATCATTCAACAATCATTTCCAGGAGTTTTCTGATTTAATACCTGGAAACCATTTATGATACTTGTTGGGCATTTTTGGCTCACTCTTGCTTTGTGAACTGTTATTTCTTTCAGTATCAAATGAGGGCAAAGTGAATACCTTCTAATAGACAGCAAAAGTGGTGAGATTCCAGCTGAAGAAATTTGGAGATGTCAGAGTGATCAATACAAGGAAACTAGTAATGAGGTAATGAAATTGTATTTAGACAGTGTAAATTTTAAAAGGTTAGATTCTTGTTTCATACTATAACCTGTAAGCGATCCTGAATATGAGGGGTTATTTGTATATTTATTTTAATATATAGGTTTTTATTATTATTTAAAGTTGTGTAGTGACACCCAATCCTGACCCCGGATTTGGGGGTGTTACAGTCCTAGATTTAAAAGTCTTGGCAGTTAACTCACAAATTTTCTTGTCTAACTGACTTTTAAAAAGAAGTCCTATATTTTTGCTTTTCTTTGCTTGTATTTTAGGCTCTTCTTTCCTTTTATCAGAGACTCTAGGTTCAGCTTTTTTCTTATCAGAATTCTTAAAGGTAGAACCAACTTCATAGACAAACTTCACTCTATTTTGACCAGTTCTAACAAACTTAACATGAGTAGTGTTATTAATTGCCTTATTGATATTCCTATAAGTAAATTTATTATAACTTAGACATTCTTTCCAATTTTTGTCACTGATGAAATATGAACTTTCTTTCCTGAAGTCATCCATGTTTTAAAGACCTATTTTTCTTTCTCAATAACTCTCTCTAATATGGCATACTTGATGTTTATCTTAGTTCATTATGTTGGGCTTTCTTACATGCTTTTTCATTCTTATGAATGCATATTAACTCAGCTGCTAAAAAATTATTTCTTTCTCTAAGCTTCTTATTATCAGCAATTAAATTGTCACATTCAATAGTCTTATTTTTAATAGTGACATGCATAGAGTATAAGAAAGTTTCCAGTCCAGACATGTTATCAATATCAACAGGGAATATAACATAAGGTACTTTATTAGTTCCTGAAGCATCCTCTCCATGAATTGCCATGAGTGCATAACATTCATCATCATTGTCAGTTCATGATGAGTCCATCCAGTCTTTGTTGGAGTTTGTTGTGACCAAAGCCTTTCTAGTTATCTTGGGGCACTCAGAAGCCATATGTCCCCTTTCATTGCAGTTGTAACAAGTCACCTTAGTCTTGTCAAACTTCCTTCCCTTTGCGTACCAGCCATCAGTCTTTCTGAACTTGCCTTTGCCATCACCAGAGAATTTTATGTTGAAACCACCTCTTCTTTATGGTTTTACAAACCTCATCCTTATAAAGCCTTTAAACCGCATTGCAGACATTTTAATAACGTGAGGATCATCCAGATCAATCTCATAATCCTCATCAGTATCTGTGTCAGGATCTGATGAATTGTCAGTATCTAACTCTTCCACCATGTTCCTTCTTCTTGACCTCTCACTCATCTTTTCCTTGCCTTTATTAGTCTCGGTATTGAGAGCCACAACCTTCATTCTCTGACTCTTTCTATTCTTACTTTGTTGGATTTCCAAGTCATGACTTTTCAGTATCCCATACACTTCATCCAGAGTCAGTGAATCAAGATCATATTGATGCCTAATTATTGAGGCTTGAGTATCCCAATCTTCTGGAAGTGCTCTAAAAAACTTGGTATTTGAGTCTTCTCTTTCATATTATTTTCCAACCAATGATATATCATTCAACAGTATCAGAAATCTATCATAGATATCAGTAATTGACTCATCAGCCTTGGCATCAAATTGCTCATATTATTGCACAAGAATGACTCTTTTATTCTTCTTAATTGCCATTGTACCGTGATATTATGTCTCCAAGGCATCCCATATCTCGTTTGCAGTATTGCAAGCAATCACTCTGTTCGACATCACATTGTCCAAGCTATTATGTAGAATATTCCAGACTTTTGCATCTTTCAGCATTGAAGCCTTTTCCATATCTGACTACTTTGATCTTTCTTTCCTGACATAGTGTTCAGGAGCATCTGGGGTCATAGCCACAGTTTTCATAGGGTATGGCTCTGATACCAAAAGGACGTTATAAGACCAACAAATATTAATATAAACAGTAGGGAGAGTAATATAGTAAGACTAAGACATGGTATGCATATTATATATAACTAAGTCATGACAAAACATAAGAATTAACACAAAATATTAAAATATGATATGAATAAGAATAGGATTTGAAATTACTTGGAAACGCTTTTGATTATATAACTGAAAGTAATCTGTTAGTCTTTGTGTACAATTTGAGAAAACTTGAGAATAAACTTCGGAAATATGAACTTCTATCACTGGTACAAGATGTGTATATTATCTGCTCTCTAATTTCAAGTGTGTCTATTACTCTCTTCTTCCTCTTATTTATAGAAGGATGAGGAGTCTAATTTCTTGAAACAACATCATTCTTTTTCTTGTAGCGGAGTTCTACTTTCCTGAGTGGACAGTTTGACTTGAGTGGGAGGTCCTCTTTTTCTTAGTGGAGGGGCTGCTTTCCTGAGTGGGAGGTTGCCTTCTTCACATGATTTTGAGTATGATTCTTCTTCCACCGAAAGTTGCTTTGTTTGGAGAATATTGCTGAGTTGGTCTCAGTGGGAATCTTCTTTTGTGTCTTCTTTTGAATAATGCTGAGTTAGTCTCAGTGGGAAGTATCTTCTTTGTCTTCTTTTGTGTCCTCTGCTTATTTGACGGAGAAATGCTGATATAATGAAAACTAGATACAAAATTTAAATGCTATACAATATCCTTTTTTTTAAGTACTTTTTACCGTTTTACCCCTAATAATTTGGAGTAAAAAAGTATCTTTACAAACTGATTACAATAATGAAATAAAGGAAAACTAAATAATATGAAATGATGTTAATTTGCATGAAATTTTTTGGGGATATTTTGGACTTTTTTTTTCAATCAGTGGAAACTACAGGGGAAAATATCCTGTGGCAGTCATCTTCGTTGTCATCTCCTAAATGAACCGAACTGTTGTCGTTGTTGGAATCATAAATTGAATTTGCGAGTTGAAGTAAGGATTCTTTGTATTGGCTTCTGGTTTTTGCTTGGGCTAATAATGACTGGGCATTTGATTTTTGGGCAAAGAAAGTGGCAACTTCTTTGTTGGTAATAAATTTTGACTTGATAACCATTTTTGAATGATCTCTTTGGAAATCTTTTGGTCTTCTTTGAAATTGCTCCACCATTTGACTTTAAAGGACCGAACAATACGGGACTGTATTTGGTTGAAATGAATTTTAAACTCCCAAGAACAGACCCATGGAAGAAAGAAATTTGAACATAACATTAAAAGAGGAGGAAAATGTCTTTTGTATTCTGTGGGTTTGAAGTGTGTTTTGAACAGTTTTAGACATTCAGATGCATTTGGAGTAAGAATTTCTTCAATTGCTCCGAAGAAATCCCACCATTGAAGGAACCAAACAGAAAGTTCCTGAACTTAGATTTTGGTGTTGAAATAGAACAACCAGGAATGACTATTCTTCTGATTTTGAATAAAGAATGAATTATGCCATGCTTGCTGGTAATCCTAGTAGGAATATGAGGAGCAGTGGTTTAATTGTCTTTTGAAGTTTGAAGGAAAAAATTTTGGACGGTGGAGTTCTTGGCCCCATTGACTTGGGTGGATGACCTTTTGTATTTGACATGTTGTGTATGAAGGCGTTGAGTGTTCTCTATCCTGCGCATTGTAAAAATGTTTAGACGTGACCGATTCAGTAGACAAGAGAATGACTTGATAATAGTCATTATTTTTTGATAGATCCCAGGGTTTGAACATCCATCGTTTAGGGAAAACATTTGAAATTGCTAGGGAGGCATCGTCATTATTAAATCCCCTTTCGACTGATACTATTTTTTGATGGTTTCTTTTGGTATAGTAATCAGAATTAGATTTTAAAAAGTTTGACTGGCTGACCACTACCTCCTGGTTTTGCATTTTTGGGGTATCAATTTCTAATTTTGACATAGGTCTCTGAGGAACTAAGAGGGTTGGGTTTTGAAAACTGACTGTTTGTGTAGTTTGAAAGGGAGTATTTGTAGGTTGGCTGGAAGAAGTGTTTTGTTGAGTAACTTTAATTGATTTTTCTGAAGAGCTTTGAGAGGCTGTTGAGGGATTTTGGCTGTTGAGGCCATGGGCTTTGATGGTTTGAAGGGCTAGAAATAATTTATTGTCTTCTTCATATGCAATTACCTTATCGATCCAGGATGTGATCGGTTTTCCTGAAGAAGTACTCGTTTTGCTTTGTTGAGTGACCGGGAGTTGTCCGGGAAAGGCTGGGGTTTTTCCCCCATCTCTGCCTTTTCGAGGCATGAGACTATCTGTTTTGTAAAAACTCACGGGTCAGGAAATCAGGGACACAGTTCATATCTCCCCTAATGTGTTCAATATCAAAATAAAAAATACTTAATAATGCTTGCCATCTGGCGAAAATTTGTTTTGATGCAATATTTTGGACATCTTTTTGTAAAACCTCTTTTGCAGATTTACAATCGACTCTAAGGAGAAATTTTTGATTTAATAAATCACTCTGAAATTTTGTAATACATAAAACAATTGAAAGTATTTCCTTTTTTATAGTAGAATAATTTCTTTGACAATCATTCCAATGTGCATATATAAACTGGACTATTTGTTCTTTACCATTGACTACTTGTTTTAGTATACCGCCATATTCTAACTCAGAAGTATCTGTTTCAACTACTTTAGAAGCATTTGGATCAGCAAGGTGTAGACAAGGGATTTCTAGAACCTGAGCTTTAGTTTATCGAACAATTTTGGTATGTTCAGATGACCAAGAGACGGGGTTAGTTTTAAGGCGGTCCTGTAAGGGCTTGGCTATCCTATTGATGTTTGGATAGAAGTCTAGGACATAGTTGAGACTTCCTAAAAATCTTTGGAGTTGGGTTTTATCTGTGATTTTATCGGGAAATTTTGTTGCAAAGGTTAGGGCTCTTTCAATTGGTGTAACTGTTCCTTTTGATATGTAGTGGCCAAGAAATCTTACACGAGTTTGAAATAGGGAAATCTTGGATTTTGATATGACTAAACCATTTTTCCTAGATACATGGCAGAAAGTTTTAAGGTGTTTGAAATGTTGTTCAATAGATTCTAAAAAAACTAGAACATCATCAATGTATACTATACATAATGTAGAATATTCATTGAATATGTCATTCATAATCCTTTGGAATTCGCTAGGGGCAGTTTTGATTCCAAATGGAAGCACATTCCATTCATCTGTCCTAATGGGACCGTAAAAGCGGTTTTATATCTATCTTTTGGGTGGATTTGAATCTGCCAAAATCCTGATTTTAAATCAAATTTGGAGAATATTACCGAAGATCTTAATTTTTGTAAAAGGTCTTTTTTATTAGGTATAGGGTATCGTACCCATCTTAAGGCTTTATTTAGAGGCTTATAATTGATAACTAGCCTTGGTGTCCCTCTCTCAATTTCAGAATTTTTGTTTACATAGAAAGCTGCACAGGACCACGTGGATCTGGATTTTAATATGATTCCTATGGATTCGAGATCGGTGATTTCTTTTCTGCAATGTTGTTCTAGGTCGGAGTTCATTTGGATATGTCTCGCTTTTGTTGGTATTTCCTTCTCATCAAAATCTTTTTTATAAGGTAAATCAATCATATGTTATTTTCTATGCCAAAAAGCATTTGGTAAGTCAGAACAGAGTTCCACTTCTATTTGTTTTAGTAATTTTAAGATTTTTTCTTTGATAAAGCGGTCTTGTAACTGCTTCTCAATCTTGTGAGAGGAAAGGTCTTGTTTTAGATAGGATAATTGTATCTGTTTGCCTTGTATTAAGGCATTTATCTCGTTATTATATATTGAATATGCCTTTATTGTATTGAGGTTCCTTGTTTTGGGGTTTTCAAGGAATGGGAAGGTAAGTTTGGTGTCATGGGTTTTGAAAGTAATACCTTCGTAGGTGACAGTATAGGGGGTTATTAAATTGAAGAAATGTGTACCTAAGATGACAAGATGATGTATTCCTTTAACTAGGAGAAAAGATGTCTTAATTTGGAAGGTTTTATTATTGATAGAGGCATCAACCTTACTAACTACATTGAGGTTTGAGTTATTAGCGGCGGTTAATTTTTTGTTGGTATGTTGATGAAATCGTTTTGGTATTATTTCTTCTTTAATGCAATTCAAATCTGCTCCTGTATCGAATAAGGCAATGGTATCTAAGATAAAGTCATCTGAGAAGACAACTTTGACTTTTATGAGATATTTTCGATAGATAACTTGTCTTAATTCATATAAGAAATCTTCATCTTGTTCAGGAGTATTGTTTAAACTGCTTAGTTATTTTTGTTCAGTACTTTGCTCTTTTACTTCACGAACTAGAAGGACATTTAATGCTTCAGAATCTATCTTCTGTTGTTCTTTAAGGATTTTTAATTCTTCTTTGATTTCTTTGTGTAGGTCTTGTATTGTTGGAACGGATTTTTGGTTGGGTTTTTGTTTTTTTAATATTGTGGTTAAGTCATATGTAGTTTTTGTTGATGGGAGAATAAAAGGTTTTTGTTCTGGTTTGGGTTCAATTGATCGTTGGAGTAATTTTTCTAAGAGCTCTTTTTTTATTTGGGGATCAGTTATCTTTTCTATAATTTCGAGAGAATGTTCCTCATTTCTGGTGAGGACGTTGATTCGTCTGTCTGCAGAGGAGGAATTGTGAGAGGAAGATGAGCTTGTTGTAATCTCATCTATTTGAAGAGGTTCATCATTTCCAGACATTTCAGATGTCTCAGAGTCGGAAGATTCAAGGAATAAAGCCGAGATTTTGTTGGATATTCTTTCTTTTATGTTTAATTCTAGTATTTTTCTATTAAGTCTGCAGAATCTAGATATATGTCCCTTTTTTCCGCATTTATAACAAGTTATATCTTTATTGGCTGGTTTAGTAAATCTATTTTTGTTGAAAGGTTTTTTGTTGTAGGAAGGTTTATTGTTATTATTAAAGGAAGGTTTATTATAGAACGGTTCTGTTGGTTTTTTGTAGAAATTTTTAGATTTTGTGAAAGACCTTTTCTGATAAGGTCTTTGATATGGCTTGCATTCGCCATCACATTTTGTTTTTGAATAGCTTTTGTTGGGATTATAGTCAAACTGTTGACAGAAAGTACCTAATTCCTGCTTTGTTCTTTTTATTTCCCATTTGAGATGTCTTTGAAGTTTTAAATCTTGACAAATCTTTAGGCCTTCTCATTGTGTTTGACTTATGAGTTGGCCATATATCACGTTTTTGTAAGGTATCGGGCTTCCGTGTTCAGTTATTAAAGAAGTTCTAACCCTTTCACCGAGTAAGGTTGGAAGTCCGACTAAAATTTTTTCCTTCCAATTTGCATGGTTCGAGTCTTCTCTAAGCATGACTCTGGTAAGGAAAGTAGTTTTATATCTTTGGAAATCACTAAGTTTTTTACATTTGAGATTATGTAAAAGCTCAGCATTCTTATCTCTCAGGTGAGAAGGGTCACCAATAAAGTGGTGTGTTATGACTAGAATGAGTTGTGCTACTGCTCCTTGGATAGGGTTTCTTTGTTCATCTAAAATGGGTTTTCCCTCTTCATCTTCCCTAATAGAATTTAATATTTCAAGATGATTTTCAGGGGTAAGGTGATAATCCCACCAACCTTTTAATTGGCCAGAGAACCCTGCTATGAGTAATTCAGCTATAGCTTTGTCTGGGGTTCCTATTTGGGTTGTATAAGCATTGGCTGCCATGGTCATTTGTTGTAAATGATTTAGAATGTTATATTCAAACATTAGAGTTGAAAAATAGACCTGAAATTTTAACCCAGTCTAAATTCAATGCATCATCTATTTATGAATGGAATATAGACGTTGATATCATCAAAAGCTTCTAGGAACATCAACATCTTTATTCTCCATGAAGAGTAACTGTAACGCCCCCAAATCTAGGGTCAAGAATCTGGGTCGTCACGCAATCCTTCACTCATGTGTAACCTGTATTAATTCAATAATCCAACAGACCCCAATCTCATGCGCGCGCACACACACACACAAGTTATGGCCTTTAGAAATGATGTACAAAATGTAATCTTCTTTTATTACAACTCAACTATACTTTACACGATCTTAAACAATTATTCGTAACCTCTACATAAAGCTACAATAATTACTACTAACATCTTATACCTATCTGAATACTCTGGTCCATTTGAGATAAAGTTGTAAGGGATTCTCCCGATGATTTCAAGTGACTAAGCCCCATGCCAGCATACTGGTAATCTGTTGTGTTGTGACATTTAAAAGAAAGCAAGAGTGAGCAATAATGCTCAGCTATAATAACCAACAGTATGAAAAGACTATTAAAGAAATTATATTAATCCGTATAAGGATATGTATTTATTCAGAGTAGTTTTCTTGGTGATACATGATAGGGATTTGTTAGATATATTTGTGATGTCATGTCTAATAAATGATTTGTGTTTAGTTTTCAGATCTTGACTAACAGGACAAATCAGGACTTAACTGGAAATCAGTACTTATACTGAAGTCAGAACTTAAGATATCAGAACTTAAGTTATCAGAACTTAAGATATCAGAAGATATTCATCAGGAGATAATATCAGGACTTAAGAAGACTTTCAGATAAGGAAGACGGCTGATTGAAGTAAAAGAAGATTGAGATTAACACAAGAAGAGATATGCATGGAGAAGAATTCTATGAAGAATAGAAGACTTGGAGGAAAAGATAACTAATTGATATATTTTAGGATGCAGACTTATATTCGATATCAATTAGAAGATTGTCTTGTAACTGTGTGGTATATAAACACAGCATAGGGTTTACACTAGATGTGTTATCATTATCGAGAATATTATTCATTGTAACCCTCACAGCTCTCGTGATATTTGTTCATCACTGAGAGAGAATGGTTCCATTGTAATACTATGTTATTAATAAGATTATTTTTGTGTTTCATACTTGTGTTCTTAATTCGATTTGATTATAGTATACACTGTATTCAACCCCCTTCTACAGTGTGTGTGACCTAACAAGTGGTATCAGAGCCTATCTGTTAACACATATACAGTAAAGATCCAAACAATCATGTCTGAAAAAGAACAAACTCCAACCAAGCCCACCAAAACTGAAGAAACTCCAAAGACTCAAATCTATAGTCGATATGAGACTATTAGGGTTCCCATACTGAAACCTTCTGAATATCCCATATGGAAAGTGAGGATGCCTATGTTTCTGGAAGCTACAGATCCAGAATACCTTGATAGAATTAATGAAGGACCATATAAGCCAACCAAGCTCTCTGTTGTAGTTGCAGATCAGCCAGCACAGACTGTACCAAAGGAGAAAAGTGAATATACAGATGAAGATATCTCATCTATTGCCAAGGATGCAAATGTAAAGCATTTGCTGCATAGTGCCATTGATAATGTCATGTCAAACAGGGTAATTAACTGCAATACTGCAAAGGAGATATTGGATGCCTTGGAGACAAGATTCCAGGGAACTGATGCAATTAAGAAGAACAAGAGGACTATACTCACTCAAGAGTATGAGCACTTTGACTCAAAACCTGATGAGTCATTAACTTGTTTATATGACAAATTTGTCAAACTCTTGAATGATCTATCACTGGTGGATAAAAAATATGATCTTGAAGATACTAATCTTAAATTACTTTTAGCTCTTCCTGAAAGTTGGGATTTGAAGGCAACTACTATAAGAGACAACTATGCTCTTGATGAAACTACTCTTGATGAAATTTATGGTATGCTCAAAACTCATGAACTTGAGATGGATCAAAGAAGCAAGAGACATGGGATAAAGTCAAGAACAGTGGCTCTTAAGGCTGAGGAGGAATCCCCCAAAGTGGCTGCCTCAAACAAAGGCAAAGAAAAGGCTCTCATCACAAAGTTTGATTCAGATTCATCAAGTTCTGATGATGATGATGAGGATTTAGAAACTGAAAGTCTATCTGAGATGGATGCTGATGAAGAGATGATGAGATTGTGTGCTCTTATGGTGAAGGGCATCACAAAGATAGCCTACAAGAAATTCAGAAGGGGAAAGAAGTTTTCCAGGAAAAGTGGAAGTTCTGTTAAGAAGGGATTCAGAAAATCTGAAGGCAAAGCAGGAAAGTTTGACAGAGGAGATTACTCAAATGTTAAATGCTACAATTGTGGTGAGAAAGGCCACATATCTCCTGATTGCAAGAAAGAAAAAGGTGATCAAAAAGGCAAGGCACTTGTCACAAAGAAGAAAAGCTAGACAGGCACTTCAGATTCTGAACATGAGGTGAACTATGCCTTGATGGCAAATGCTGATACCAGTTCTGAAGCTGCTGAGTTAAAGGTACCTCAAATAACTTATGCTTTTCATACCGATGATATTACTGAGTTGAGATCTTATCTTAAAAACATATTCATTAATTATAGAGATCAAACTTTAACATGTGATAGGTTAACTTCTGAAAATCTGGCTTTTAAGAAAAGGAATGACTATTTAGAAAAGGAGTTAGTTATGTTCCATCAAACTCAGAAAGAAAGAGATGATGTTTTTTATGTTAGAGATGAAGTGTTAAAATTGAATCAATCTCTAAAAACTGAGTTAGAAAAGGAAAGAGAGATTATCAGGATTTGGACTAACTCTGGCAGAACAACTCAGAATTTGTTAAGTAGTGGAAACTGAAAAGAAGGCTTAGGTTATGGAGATCATAAAAATGAAAAAGGAACTGAACAAATTAAGCCAATTATTGTTAAACAGACTAGTAAGCCAAAGGTAAATCCTGTTAAGTTTGTAGCTAAAACTGAAAAGTCTGATTCTGAAAAGATGAAAGATATTGATACAGAAGTTAAGGCAGAGTCAACTTCTGACAAATTAAAACAGGATAAATCAGCTGAAGTTAACATAGGCTTAATACAAAGAAGCAGCTTAAGTACAAGCTGAAAGAGATTAAGGAGGTAAACAAGGTAAAACCACCTAGGAAAAATAGGAATGGAAAGGAAGGTGTGAATAAAAGCAATAATTATAAGCCTGTTCCTAATGTTCCTAGAAAGAAATGCTATAACTGTGGAAACTCTAACCATCTTGCTTCTTTTTGCAGGAAGAATAAGAATGTCAACTCTTTACCTCCTAATTCAGGAGTTAACAGTCAGTCTGTTAGGTTTAAACCACAAAATCCTTGTTTTTATTGTGGTAGTTTATGGCATTCCATTTATACTTGTAAGGAATATCATAGTTTGTACAATGATTATTATCAAATAAAACCTTCTTTGAAGAAAGTTAGCATTATTCCTTCTAGTGTAAGTTCTGATGCAAAGTCTGATACTGTAAATTATGATAAGAAAAATGTTAACATAAACTCTAATGTTAAATCTGCTGCAAATGTTAACAAGCTTAATAAGGCCAAAGGATCCAAGCAAGTCTGGGTCCTTAAAACTAATCATTAGTGGTCTTTGTGATTGCAGGGCAACAAGAAAAACATCCTTGTTCTGGACAGTGGATGTTCAGGACATATGACTGGAAATAAAGCCCTGCTATCAGACTTTGTGGAGAAAGCTGGCCAAGGAGTTTCTTATGGAGATGGCAACATGGGAAAAACTCTGGGATATGGCAATATCAATCTTGGGAATGTCATCATTGAAAAAGTAGCTCTAGTCTCAGGACTTAAACACAATCTGATGAGTGTTAGTCAAATCCGTGACAGAGGTTATCATGTGGATTTCTTTGCAGAACACTGTGAAGTTATAAGCAAATCTACAGGAAAAGTTGTTCTGAAGGGATACAGGCATTGTAACATTTATGAAGCCAAGCTTTCAACAAGTTCTGATGGTTCTGCAATCTGTCTGTTAAGAAGAGCATCAATTGAAAAAAGCTGGGATTGGCACAAAAACTCTCTCATTTAAATTTTAACAATATAAATGAACTAGTCAAGAAAGATCTTGTGAGAAGACTGCCAAAATCAGTATTTGCTCCTGATGGCCTTTGTGATTCATGTCAAAAGGCAAAACAAAGAAAATCTTCATTCAGGAGCAAGACCGAATCTTCAATTCTTGAGCCTTATCACCTACTACATGTTGATCTATTTGGTCCAGTGAATGTCATGTCTATTGCAAAGAAGAAATATTCTATGGTCATAGTAGATGTGTTTACCAGATATACATGGGTGTATTTCTTGCACACAAAAAGTGAAACTGCATCTATCTTGATTGATCATGTTAAACAACTGGATAAATTGGTCAAAGACTCTGTGAAAATCATAAAAAGTGATAATGGCACTGAGTTTAAGAATTTGACTATGGAAGAGTTCTGCAAAGACCATGGAATAAAGCAGAAATTCTATGCTCCTGGAACTCCACAAAAAAATGGAGTTGTTGAAAGAAAGAATAGAACTCTTGTTGAAGCTGCACGAACTATGATTGATGAAGCAAAGTTACCAACCTACTTTTGGGCTGAAGCTGTGCAGACTACTTGTTTTACTCAGAATGCAACACTTATCAACAAGCATGGAAAGACACCATATGAGATGGTGAAGAAAAAGAAGCCAAATTTGAAGTACTTTCATGTATTTGGATGCAAGTGTTTTATTCTTAAGACTCATCCTAAACAGCTATCCAAATTTGATCTAAAAGCTGATGAAGGAATTTTTGTTGGATATCCACTTTCCACAAAATCCTTCAGAGTCTACAATTTAAGAACAAGAGTTGTCATGGAATCTATCAATGTCTCTTTTGATGATAAGAAGATTACTGGACTTGAAGATTTCAGTGATCATGATTAGCTGAGATTTGAGAATGAAGTTTTAAATTCTGATTCTGTAAATTCTGATAGTCTAAATCCTGATACTGCAAACTGTGATGGGTTAAACTCTGATGTTATTGAAACCGTGGTGACTACGCCAAAGGAAAATGCACATGTGAAGGGGGAGCATATTGAAGATCCAACCACATCTCAAGAAGTATCAGAACCTAGAACAGGCTCTTCAAGTTCTGATTTATCAAGTTCTGATGGGCCAAGTTCTGATAATTCTGGAAACTCAAATTCTGATTCATCAAGTTCAGATGGGACAAATTCTGAAAATTCTGGAAACTCAAATTCTGAAGGATCCAACTCAGAGAGAATAATTTCAGGGGGAGCATCAGAAAATGTTGATGGAGACAACATGGATCATGGGGGAGCATCTAGTTCTAGAGATAACCTTCCATCTGCAAGGAAATGGACTAAAGCACATACACCTGACTTGATTATTGGAGATCCTGAAGCAGGTATTAGAACTAGAACAGCAATATCAAATGAATGTCTCTATCATTCTTTTCTTTCTCAGGATGAACCAAAGAAAGTGGAAGAAGCTCTTCAAGATGCTGATTAAGTGCAAGCAATGCAGGAAGAGTTAAATGAATTTGAAAGAAATAAAGTCTGGACCCTAGTGCCAAGACCAAAGAACAGATCAGTTGTTGGTACAAAATGGGTGTTCAGAAACAAAACTGATAGTGATGGCATAATTACAAGAAATAAAGCAAGGTTGGTTGCAAAAGGATATTCTCAACATGAGGGAATTGATTATGATGAAACATTTGCACTAGTTGCTAGATTAGAAGCCATAAGGATATTTCTGGCTTATGTTGCTCACAAAAAGTTTACAGTCTTTCAAATGGATGTAAAAAGTGCTTTTCTTAATGGAGAATTGGAAGAAGAAGTATATGTTGAACAACCTCCAGGTTTTATAGATTCAAAATTTCCTAATCATGTCTACAGACTTGATAAAGCACTTTATGGCCTTAAGCAAGCTCCAAGAGCATGATATAAGACATTAGCTCAGTTTCTTCTGGAAAGTGGATTTAACAGAGGGACTATTGACAAAACTTTATTCTATCTCAACCATAAAAATGACTTACTTTTGGTGCAGATATATGTTGATGATATCATTTTTGGTTCTACAAATGACAAACTTTGTAAAAGGTTTGCCAAGCTAATGCAGTCAAGATATCAAATGAGTATGATGGGAGAACTTAGCTATTTTCTGGGCCTTCAACTCAAGCAGAATGAAGAAGGTCTTTCATTAGTCAATCTAAGTACACCAGAAATTTGTTGAAGAAATTTGGAATGCAAGACTGTTCAAGTGCATCCACTCCTATGGCCACTGCAACAAAATTGGATAAGGATACTGGTACATCAGTACATATTACTGATTACAGAGGTATGATTGGCTCACTACTCTATCTAACTGCAAGTAGACCTGATATTATGTATGCTACCTGTCTTTGTGCAAGATTTCAAGCAGATCCAAGAGAGCCTCACTTAACAGCTGTGAAAAGAATTTTCAAGTACCTTAAGGGTACAGCTGATCTGGGATTGTGGTATCCTAGGGAATCAGACTTTAAGCTAATAGGTTACTCAGATGCAGATTTTGCAGGGTGCAAAATTGACAGGAAAAGCACAAGTGGAAGCTGCCAATTTCTTGGAGGCAGATTAGTTTCTTGATTTAGCAAGAAACAAAAGTCAATTTCCACATCAACTGCAGAGGCAGAGTACATTGATGCAGGAAGCTGTTGTGCACAAATTCTTTGGATGAAGAATCAGTTACTGGATTATGGGTTAGAATTTTCTAAAATCCCTATTTACTGTGATAATCAAAGTGCTATTGCTATGATAGGTAATCCAGTTCAGCACTCAGTGACAAAGCACATCAGCATAAGGTACCACTTCATAAGAGAGCATGTGATGGAAAGTACAGTGGAATTGCACTTTGTTCCAACAGATCAACAACTAGCAGATATCTTCACAAAACCACTATGTGAAGCTACTTTTACAAGATTGGTAAATGAACTTGGAATGGTATCAGGTTCTTCCTCTAAATATGTTTAGCTTATGTTCCGATACATCAGACTTTATGATCAGTATTTACAGATATTACTCTCTTTATGTAATCTGTGCTTAAATTGTAATTTACCTAAGTGCTGATTGTTGTCTGTTATGAATTTCTAAACTCTAATAGTGATATGAATGTTTATATGACTATTCAATCCAATGAGGATAATTATGCTAGATGCTGACCTAGTAGTCTCTAATATACTAAAGATCCCATGTTTGAAGTAATTGTTTATGTGAAAATCTTTTAACACAAGCAAATTCTGATATAGAGCTTGGTTAGATTTACTTTGTGTATCTTATTACTAAGTCAAAAACTAGAATAATGCTTCTTATCTGTTAAGTTCTGATGTTGGTAAATCTCATGGACGTACTAAGTGCTGATAAGCCTCACTTATCAAAAGAAAAAGTAAAGAAAAGAAATAAATATCAGGTACTCCTTTGAGATATAGAGAAAAATATATGTGGAAGGGAAGACCCAAGTGCATTGATGGTATTAAGTAATATGCATTAGAAAAACAAAATAAAATATTCTTGGTGACTTTTCACATTCTCTGATTACTGGAGAAATACTCTGATAATAGCATAAATTCTGATAAGCAGTCGTGACTCACTTACACTGAGAAGCCACTGTAAAAAGGAATTTTAAAAGATGCATAAAATGAGCACAAAACAGTTGAGGTGGATTCATGAATGAACTCATTCTATAGTAGACTTCAGACTAATGACAGATTTTGAGCACAGTTCTTAGTTATGCCTTATTTCTAAGATGTACTGAAGTGAATCAAACTTTATTCTTTGTCTGATATTTACCTTAATGCACACACTTACACTCCATATGAATGATGAAAATTACTGTGGTGATCAATGTTGTTTTAGATGAACAGTTTAAGTGTCAGTTGCATAAATTCTGAGGACAAGTTCTGATGGAAGTTCTGATGATTAAGTTCTGTTAAAACCATATCAGTATTTGTGTGAAGAATTACAGAAATAAACATTCACTTTTTGAGTAAAGGAGCCATATTCTGATGACTTTTAAATTCTGATAATAATCAAGTTCTGATGCTGACGTGGCAGTATTTATTTCCTTGATTTATTTTTAGGTCAATACTTGAACGGTTATATTTTATCAGAATATTGGTTTATGTGAGATAAAGACAGTAATAGTCATTTGTTTAGTGGGAACAGTTTTTTTTTGAAAAACTGCATGTGCATAGTAATCATTACTTATTTCCCGTGCCCATTAACTACTGTCTTAACTACTGCATGGCTGACAGGTGTAAAGTCTGTTCCACTTCTCAATAACTACTGTCAAGTGGAGTGTATAAGTAAAAGAGAGAAAAGATTTTAAATCTTTTATTTACTTTTCTATTCTATAATCTCTCTCTTTTTCTTATTTTCTCACATTCTCTGAAGGTTTTCTATACAGACATTTTATCAAACACCTTTCAGGCACTCAAAATTCTCACTCATTTTCAATGGCACCCAAGGATATAATCTTTAATGGAGTAAAGTTTGTCCCCAACAACTATGCTGCCATTCTCACTAAGAGTGAAGCTCCTTCGGAACTTCATTTTATTCAGGATTTCTTATCTCGTAGTGAAATTGGGTTCGTTTTGACGCAACCATCCTATTTATCTGGAACTCAAGTTCTAACGTTTTGGCGTACAGGACTTTATGATGATGGTGGTAAGCATGGGACTCCAAGCATCGTGTTTACAGCAAAGGAGGTTGAGTATGTTGTTACTCCGACAACAGTTCGAAAAGCTCTACACCTACCTGAAAACTGTCAATTCAGTTCTGCTGTTGAGGAGCCATTGTTACAGCAAATGATGGCTAATCTTGGGTATGAACAGAGTTCGGCTAAGTTGGGTCAACTCAAATGCCCATATATTCGAAAGGAATGGAGCTTCTTCTTCGATTACATCACGAAGACATTTTCTAACAAGTGCTCAAATTTTGATGCCATTCCTATTCTGACACAACAAATTGGGTATGCACTCCTAAACCAGTCTCATTTTGATTACGCAAAGACTGTGTTATGTTTTATAGGAGATAGAATGAAAGAGGACAGGAATGCAGTTTACTTTTCTAGGTTCTGTCAGTTAATTTATAGCTACTATACATCAGATGAACCACAACCAGCAAGTGAACAAATAAAACCTTTTAGGTTAGCTAAGGGGGCTTTTACTGATCTCTTAACTGCTAACAACAAGAAGGGAGTTTTGAGACCCCTTAGGATTCCTTTATCAGTAAAGCAAGCTCTGGTAAATGCTGATTATGATACCTATTCATGGCTATATCCTGATGTCCAACCCACCAACACACAACAGCGATCAGAACCAACCATTAATCAAACACATCAACCACAACCATCATCACATAAACAAGTGAAGCCTTCTCCTTATAGAGAAAAGAGGACTAAGATAGTACCTCAGTCATAGCAGAAAAGAAGGAAGATGATTTTAAGAGATGAGTCTGATGATGAGGTACAGGTTCAACCATCAGAACCTGTTGCTGAAGTAGTTGAGAAGGTCTCTTCTCAGAAATCTCAAGAAACTGGGAGTTCTAGGCCCCTAAAAAGGCTTAGAAAGCTAAACTCTGATGATCAATCTCCCAGAGTCTCTCCATCAGCTAAGAGACTTAAAAAGCAAAGAGCAAGGAGGGCTGTAGAATCATCAACCTCTGAAGAAGGAATGGAAGCAGCAGCTGTGGAAGGGGGTCAGAAAACTCTGATCTTAGAAGAACCTATTATAGTTGAATCTCTTCCAAGTGCTGAGCCAGAACTTCATGAAGCTCACAAATCTCCAATCCATGAGCCAGAGACTACTCCATTGCCTACACCTTTGATGTCTTCACTTAATGATCCATTACATACAGATGCACCAGGTACAAGTACTGAAGTTAATATCCACAATCTAAATATACCTGCAGTTCTGTACTTGGAAGCTCCAACCATTTCTCAATACACTCCACCAGCAACTCCACTGCTAGATGCTGATGTCAATGCAGATGAATCTTCTATTACTTTACATACAGTTATTCTATCACAAGATGCTGATACTGAAGATTCTGCAAGTTCTGTTGAAATAAATGCTGAAAATACTGGTGAAGCTGCTACAAATGTAAATGCTGATGCAGCTGGTCCTTCAGGATATGCACCTCTACAAACAGTTCATAAAGCTAATTTAATTAAAAAGTTTGTGAGAGAGGATGCACCAGTACCTTGGAGTGAAACTAATAGAGGAAGGGAATGGATCAAGGAGTGGAACAAAGTTGATTTTGTTCCTACTGCAAATATTCTTGCTGAGCACCTGGCTAAAACTGATGAGATAATGATGAATGATGACTTCAAAGCACAGCTCAGAGTTACTGCATTGAGTACCAGGAACCTTCAAGGTCAACACTCAATAACTCAAGCCAAGGTGAACAAAATTCAAGAAACACTGATTCAGCAAGACATGAATGTCAAATTGGAAAAGAACAGGTTTTTAAGCCAGCCTTTGACCGCATTGGGTATATAGAAAAGACTCAAGAAAATCAGCAAGCTCAACTATCTGATATTTTGAAGAATCAAGCTGCTCAACAAGACCAACTCAATAAAATCCAAAACTCTGTGGAATTGCTTGTCTCCCTGCTTCTACCAGATGATGCCAAAAAGGGGGAGAAAGTGATTAAGTCCAAATGCAAAACTGATCAACCATTAAAGGGTAAGGATGATGATAATGAAGACCAGGGAAACTCTGAAAGGAGTAGAGGTCTAAGTCAAGGCAAGGGTTGTAATAACCCCAATTTTTGAGAAATTTTTGAAACCCTTATGAATAGTGTTTTTGCTGAATGAGAAAACTTTTCATGCCACACTATGTAGGGGTTCTGATATGGATATTCTGAGATTTTATTAGTACTTTATATGGGATATAAGTGTATGTAAAGATCGTCAGAATCCAAATCCGAACACTTTAGTTTTTCCCGGAAATCCACAAGATACGGAGAGATTTGAGTATAAGGTAACAGGATAAAAAGGATTTAAATTAAAGGATTATAATAGAGGATCATAAAAAGGAATATAATGTATTGAGAAAGGTTAAGGGAACCTAAGTAATAAGATCCCGGGTATGATCCTTCAAACGAGAAACGAGAACGAAAGTTAAGCGAACCGTATAACAGATCAGCGGTCATTAGGCAAACAATTAGAAGCTAATCAAAGGGATTAGTGGGGGATGATGTCATCCAACCAATAGAAAGAGGACAAAGGAGGGGTGATGACATCACAAAGTGATGCAAGCATGACATAGAAGGGAAGGAAATGTGGTGGATTGTTAACCACACAAAATCAAGGGTAAATGGGTAATTGGCCTAAAACAAAACAAAAATCTAGCAACCAAGCAAAACAAATCACAAAACACAAAAAAATCTCTCTTCTTCTCCTTGAAGCTCTCGGGTGCTTTTCTTAAGAAATGGGAAGTCCAAGCTCCCCCACTTGTTATTTTCCAAGGTAATTATCCTAGCTCCTCCTAGTTAAGTTACATACTTCCTATAAGTTTAAGCTTCTAATTCCAAGCCAATCTTTTTCTATAAATCATCAAAGAAGATGGTGAATAGTGTTTTCAAGAACTAAAATTTGTGTTCTTGAAGTTTTGTTTAGATTAAGCTTGGTTAAGGGCTTTAAAGGTGATTCCAAGCCATCCTCTTGATTCTCCACTCTCCAAGGAAGGTATAAACTACAAACCCTAGCTTTAGTTTTGAGTATTTAGGAATGGTTATGGGTAGTATAGTATATGTGAAGCATGAAACTTGTTTGTTTAAGAGTTTGGGTTGGAATGATGGTGATTGATTTGTTGAAATCTTAAGATTTGGTTAAAGAATGTAGTATAGTTTAAATTCAAGTTTTATGAGTAAGTAAATGGATTATAATGAGTTGGTTTGGGGCTGTTGTAATGTATTTTGGATGGAGTTTGGATTGGGTTATGAATTGGGGTTGGATTGTGGTTGTTTTGAGTTGGTTTAAATTTGGGAAATCGCGTAACATAGCCGTCGTAATGTCCGATTTACCGTAGACTGTTTTTGTTCTTAACATCAGAACCCTTGAACTCACTGCTAGGTTTTGACCATTGTCATGTTTAGATAGTTCATGTTACGAGCTTCGTTTTGATATGTGGTTCGTTTGATTCCGATGAACGGTTTAGGAGAAACGACCGTTTCAAGTAACGGCGTTTCGCGAACGAAACTTTTTCCCCTCGCCTTACTTTGAAATGTAGGTTAAAGACCGAAAAGGGTTAATTAATGCATGAAACATTTATGGTAAGTGTTTTAGGCAGTTGGTAAGTCACTCGCGAAGGAATCGCTTTAAAACTCGTAAAGGTTAAATTATTAAAAATGGTGGAGCCGAGGGTACCCGAGTGACTTAAGCGAATCAGTGAGCGCAAAACAAGCGTTAGAGTCTAAGTTAGTTAAAGTATAGATTTACAAGTGACTTTGGTTTAATTCCAACTTACTTGTTGCTTATAGGTTACCAGACTCGTCCCGAGCCATTCGTAACCCCCAGTCGCTCAGGCAAGTATTCTATCCGTTATACTGTTGTTGTGATGTATATATGTATATGCATTATCTTGCGATAGATGCATGATGTTTATATTAGCAAATGTTGCGATATATTGTAGCATGTGATATGGTATATATGCATGCCTGTTTCATATTCTTGAAATATATATCTGTTGGTTCAAATGCTTATTCGTTGCATAATACCTATGCTAGAGGATAGCGGTATCTTGCATATACCCTTAGTATAGGGACCCAAAGGTGAAAATATTTTCTAAAACCGGGAGTCGAGGATCCCGAGTAGATTTCATATATATATGGATATGGATATATATATATATATATATATTTATATATATGGTTATAGTTTTCCAAACTATTAATCGAATAAGGTTTATTCGATAACTTTAAACTTTATTTTA
The DNA here is from genome assembly GCF_009905375.1 of Apium graveolens. Lineage (NCBI taxonomy): Eukaryota > Viridiplantae > Streptophyta > Magnoliopsida > Apiales > Apiaceae > Apium > Apium graveolens. The sequence goes on from NC_133656.1 coordinate 209,607,665, forward strand.
TTATTGAATATTATTTTGAATAGTATTCGAGGACTTATGACTCCTTTTATTTATTTATCTGAATATTATTTCGAATATTATTCGAGGGCTTATGACTCTTTTATATTATTTATTGAATATTATTTGAATATTCATTTGAGGATGTATGACTCCTTTATTTTATTTAATGAATATTATTTATAATATTCATTCGAGGTATTATGACTCAGCTTATTTTATTTATTGAATATTATTTGAATATTCATTTGAGGATCTATGACTCCGATTATTTGCTGAGATATATTCTTTATTTTATTAAAGAATAAGATGTCAATAATCAAACTTATTTTCGATTATTCAAATAAAGATAATACTTTCATATAAGTATATCTTTGGTTATTTAATACTCGTTTCAAGTATAAGTTTTAATACTTCTACTTCAATTATTTTTATAAAGATTATTCTTTATGGGAATATTATTTAATTAATAATATTCAGATATTTTCTAATATTCTGGGGACTGATTTACTTCATTAAATCAGCTTTACTCCAAACACTCTTTAAAGTGTTTTCGAGTCTTCAAAATGATTTTTTTAAAAGTCAGAGCGGATCCCAAAACTCATTTTTATATTTAAGATCTTCCTTTTAAAGGGGATTTAAATACTCGCTCAAAACCTGGGGAATCCGGCTCTGTGGTGTATTTTATATTCGCAACGAGGTTGCAGATTTGGTAAATGAATTGATTACTTGCCCAACGTTCGGGAAGTAAGCCCATCTCATTGAGTCGGCATAAGCGACAGGCCGGGGTACGGTCTATTATTGTGTAAGTGGCTGGGTGGCAGTCCATCAACGCGTGAGGGACCGGGGTACGGTCGAGCGCGAGGTCCTAATGCGGCCAGGGTGATGACCGGTGAGGAATTCATCCATCTACAGTAGAAAAGGTTACTTATTGGTATCTTTGCCTGATCAGCAAGATATCGGGTTTATGCCAAAATTCTTTTCCTTTCCAAAATTCATTGGATGTTTCAAACTCTGTTCATACTTTGCATAACAGAGATTCCAGGAAATGTTTAAAGGGATATATATATGTGGATATATATATATCGGGACTAAATAAAGTATCTCATAACTTTTTCATTCAATAATATTTCAAAGATTGAATCTATTCAAGTCTTATCTTGTGGTCTCATCAGTGGGATGAACTTTTGAAACTGATTATAACTTGAATGGTGGTAGTTCAAGTAGTATTGGGAAAGATATAAGTATATTGGGGTATTTGGTAACCTCATCTTTTAAACTTATATCTAATTAATAATTGTCTTATGAATGACAAAGATTTTCAGAAAAACGTTGAGACAAGGTTAGATATATGAGATCACCTTGCAACGATATTTTTATACAGTTATACACTGGGATTTTGTGTATATTATGCATGGAAGAGGACTTCCAATATTTTGAAAAGTATATATGTATATATACTGAATATTTTGCGACTTCATCGCATTAAGATATCAAACTTGGTTCATTTCTTTTGACCAAGACTTTCATGAGTACTATGAGAAGGCTCATATACTAGTAAGTATATACCAGTAATTATCTTACACACGATAAAAGATTCTAGTAAGTATCCATTTAGATACTTATATTATTGTTATCACTATATATTATCTTGCGAGCTGTAAGGCTCACTCTTGCTTTATTTCTTCATCACACAACAACAGTTAGGAAAGATGGCCAGACTCCAGCAGACCCAGCGCAAGCGCGTGGGAAGCGTCCCGCGTCTTCCCGATGATGTTGTGGCTGCTATAGCTGCAGAGGTAGATCTATTGGTAGATCAGGCATTCTATTTTTGAGAATCAATTATGTATAATTATAACTTGTGGCAGATAATGGCAATTAACTGTAAATTTATCAAGTAATCATTTTGGGTTGTAATAATTTTAAATTGTGGATTCAAAGACTTGTACTTATTTCAATTTCATCTCTGAGACTATAACGGGTTGTGGTGTGTGTTAGTGTGGGGTCACAGCATAAGGTTATTATTATTAATTAAGTGAAGTGATATTGTGGAAAGAAAGACCGTGACGACCCGGATCCCCGACCCCGGATCTGGGGGTGTTACAGAAATGGTATCAGAGCCAAGCGTTATAAACCTCAGAGATGATGGGACGTTAAGATAATAAGTTCACTAAGATAATAAGAACTCTTGCCAAGTTCATAGTCGGGCTACCTAACGTAGTACTGACAGTTAAAACCCTTATGGGAACCCTTATAAATATCATGATAGGAGCGTAGTTCGTTATCGTATATGCTAGCGGGACTCCGAACCCTGAGGTTGAGGAGCAACATCGTGATGATATTTATTACTAATTGGAGATCGGATTGTGGATCCGATAGAGTGTCCTAATGTAGGACCGGATGATGTTGATATTGAGGATGTTGTCCTAGTAGGGATAGTTGTTGAGGAGGACCCCATGCAGGATCCTGACAGGATTGGATAAAGGACCACTGATGAATTGATGACCATGGTTTGGTCGACTACCAGAGGTAGGATTGGCCGGTCACTACCGGAGGTTCGTTCAAGTTTGTAAAGATAGTAACCCCTTTAACGCGGCTTACTCGTAAGACTGAGAAGTTCGAATGGACAGAGAAATGCGAGAACAGCTTTCAAGAACTGAAGCAGAGGTTGGTGATGGCCCTTATGCTGGCGTTGCCGGATGGAAAAAGAGATTTTGTGAAGTATAGTGACGCTTCGCACAAGGGCTTAGGGTGCGTGCTTATGCAGCACGGTAAGGTAATCGCGTACATGTCAAGACAATTAAGGTAATATGAAATTCGATATCCCCGCTCATGAGCTTAGGCTCGTGGCAATAGTTTTACCCTAAGGATTGGAGGCACTACTTGTATGGAGAGAAGTGCAAGAATTACCTAAGCCATAAGTGCTCTAGTACATTTTCACGTAGAAAGAGCTCAACATATGCCAGAGGAGGCAGTTAGAGCTAATCAAGAATAATGATTGGGAGATTCTTTATCATTCGGGGAAAGCCAATATGGTGGCTGATGCCCTTAGTAAAAAGGAGAGACTCAAGATGATAATGTCTTTTGGAGAGTTTATAAGAGATTTTGAGAAAATGGAAATAGTAGTGAAGGTAACCGGAGCCGGTACCGAAAAGCTGTTTAAGATTGCAATACAACCCGAATTATTGGAAAAGATCATATTGTGCCAGAAAAAGTTATGAATGAAGGCAGGGAGCCAACAATTAGATAAAAGATTAATATCGAGAAAGATGATAAGGGAATAATGAGGTATTCCTATAGAATTTGGGTTCCAAAAGTTCAAGAGCGTAAGGATGAGAACTTAGATGAGAGCCATAGTTTGAGGAATAAGATTTAGAGCAAACCCTGAACGTGATAGTCAGGGAGGTCGCCATCAAGATAGAAGGAACCCATGATATAATGGAGTGGAAAATGAGGATTTTAAATTAAAAGATGACCCCAATTATGGGGAGTAGGATGAAACATTTCATACTAAGGAAACAGAAAGTCGAGTAAGGAAAGGAGACCCGAGACGGTACTCCTATACGGCAATTCATGGACCTGTCTAAAAAAAGAACTTAGACTATTATCCCCAACCACCACCCTGAGGAGACAGTGCGGTGAGAAATTCTTTCAGGACCTTTAAATCGCTAAGCTCTCAGAGTTCCAAGGAACAAGCTGACCCAGTCGAGGCAAGAGCCTGGCTAAAGGAAATATAGGAATCATTTGAGATTCTAAATGATTGACGAATCACAAAAGACTGTTTTTGTCACTTACCCTCCTAAGAGAGAGGCCACCCGCTGGTGAAAGACCAAGAAAGGTACGGAGCCAGAGGTTATGATAAACTGATTAAAGTTCAGCCAATTGTTTTCGGGAAAGTAATTCCCAAGGTTATGGAGAGAGTGTAAAAGCTTTAGAGCCAGAACAAAGGCAGACGAGTATGATGAATTGTGAATTTAAGTTGTAAAAGTTGTCAAGATTCGTTCTAAGGACACGAATCCGGAATGACGGGATGTTTGAAATCAATGCTTATGTTGTGTTGGTTCATGAAATAATGATAAGAGAAAGGGAAATAAAAAGGGACTGAAGTGGAAAGGGATATAAAGGCAAAAGAGTTTGAGGTATGATAAGGGAGTCGGGTATGAGGAAACCCTAAAGACTCATAGCAATAGAAATAGAAAAGTATGTAATCGTCAGGATGATGATGATCCACCATGAGTTAAAATTGATGGTTGAAGGCATAAGAGATACATATATTGTACCCCCTTTAAGTTGGGAGGATTCGAGGAAACCTTGAGATAGTTCGAAGGATAAATATTGAGACACGGATAGACTGAGGAGACAAGAAAGTAAGAAATCAGGAAAAAAAAAAAAATTTGGATGAAGGAAGTGACCTTCAATAATGTGAAATGTAAGACCGGTGGCTTGATACCCAGGAAGGGAGACGCCAGGTATGAAAGATATCCCAACATTGAGATGACTGTTGAGATAAACAAGAAAAGTAAATAAGGATTTATTAAGAAGAAGTTCACGTTGAACACGACCAATATCTTCCAGATCATCCATGTGATCATTACCAAATCAGGAAAGAAAAGCGGATAACCATTTTTATCTTTTGGAGGCCATGTGGATTGACCTTAACTTGAATAAGGATGCTATTGTGAAATTCGGTATAGACTATCGAGGTGGAAATGATTGAATAAGATACCCTTATCAGGGATATATGACTTTATTTATCCATGAAAGGATGCTTGTACCTTTTTAAAGGTGGAATTAAGGATAGAACATTGGTAACTTAAAATGAATCCTAGGGGACTGCATAAAGGTTGGCATGTCACCCTTAATAGGGACGGTATGAGTTTTGACAATATGATTTGGAAAGGGTTAAGGTAACAATAACCTTTAAGAATTAGTGGAGAAATTTTCAGAAGTATATAGACAATGGTTCTAGTAATAGTAAATGGTATTTTGATATGCTCTGTATTTAGGGAACACAGGAGGAACGATTGAAGGATAACCTTAGAGGTTTCCAAGGAGAAAGGTAATATTCAAAATTCTCAGGAATAAAAATGTTGATAAAAGAAATATGACGTAATTATAATGATGCCAAGTGGGGCACGTGTTAAACCACGAGAAAGGATGGATCGAACCAGTAATGGTCGAAATTGTTCAGGGCAATTAGGACTTAAGATAAAAGATGTTCTAAGTATGATTGAGAGTCAGTCGTGACAGTGATTAACCTCTAAAGACTGAGGCAATAACTTATGGAAAAATGGTGATATTTTTTTTTACTCATCAGATTTTAAGGGAAACATCTTCACTCAAGCAGTGATCGGAAATAAGGTAGAAAATTTATTTGGAGGTGGTTAAAATGACATTGACTGTAAGGAAATTTTACTATCAGGAAAGGCCAAAGAGGTGGCCGACACTTTAAAGGTAAGTGGATAATTATAGGCGCGTGTGCCAAAGGAAAACAGTGATGATGGTTAAAAATGTGAAGGTTGAATTATGGTTTGGAATATTGACATTCCTTCTGATGACTATGCAATACCCAACCGTAATAGTAGTTGGTAAAGGTTTAATTCGTGTAATCGCCATGAACGGGCTATCTATCTTAGAAGGTCCTATCTTGAGATAAGCCAGGACCATGTTTCAAAAAGGACTAGATGAACCCTTGAGTTAAATCTTCTATTTAAGGCATATGATTAAGAATGGTATTAACCTGCTATCATTGCTTTGATTGAAACTCTTCTGCAATTTTATCTGCTTCATGTCATGAAAGTACGTCAGAGTTTGGAGTGTTCTTCATGAATTGTGATTGGTGATTATGTTACCTCCTTAGAAGGATTTGATACGACATGTATGGACTCCGTATGGTTAGCTAATAAGATTTCATGGAAAGTGAATGATGACAGTGGGTCAGTGGTGGACCATAGTAAGGCAGCAATGATTCTGCGAGTAGTGAGCTGATTACAATCGTGAGAGTTGTATTGGAATGGGTGTTGAGATTGAGTACCACTAATCGGGTCGTGGTAGTGTATAAGTTATCATTGATAGACTAATTAAGTAGAGTATCTACCTGGTGAATAATTATTCTTTCTTATCAATAGAGAGTCGTATTATTATACGAGGAAGGTTGCGGTGCAAGCATAGAATTATAGTAACGATGATGTCTAGAATGAGATCCCAGATTCGATTTTCGATGTCGAGGGAGTTTCAAAGGTAATTGTGTATAAGCTCGAGGAAGAGCATGGGTCCATAGAATGATGGACGGGATAGCGAAAATATTTAGGCACGTGAAATGCGATGCTATAATACTTGATGTTGATATAAATACATATATGTTTTGTTCTTCTATGACAAACCTCTATAGTTCAGAGGTAGATTCCAAGCCAGATATTTTATGGCAATAAATTTTTTTATGAATATACAATTCTCTTCAGTTCGTTCTTTTCTCTTCTTTTCATTTCATGTAAGCTGAGAAGAACAACCCTTCCAGAAGGGGAGGTATTGCCGAATGACTATCTATCTGTGTGATAGAAGCCGAGTAGGATACCAGCTATTGTTTAATTGCTTGTCAAGTACTAAAGGCTGGCCACCTTCTGTACTAACTATGCAATGTAACAAGTGTTCATGATCATAGTGATCTCTCAATAAATTCTTTTACTTCTATATGAAGGACTAAGCTTTCGAAGATAGAAGCAGCTGAAAAAGGAGTAGTAAAGTTGTGGTGGTATGTGGAATGGAAACACGTTCGTGATACTAAGGTTGACGTGGTTATTAAAAGGTTATAGAACGCTAACGAGCAAAAATATAACCAGTATAATATTAGGAACGGAAGGTGATAGCGATTACGAACTGGAAAAGAATGGGTATTGAGAAGCAAGAGCTCTAATGATTGGAAGCTATGATGAGAGTCTGTGTAATAAACTTGAAAGAATTTGGAATGATCACTTAATTCGGATTGAGTTATCTTACGACAATAGATCATATGTCATTATCGAGATGTCGCCTTATGAGAGCCTTGAAGGAAGACAATGTCGATCTCCCTTATGTTAGGATGAAGTTGTAGAGCGCAAGATGCTCGGACCCGCAGTAGTCCAAAGGACCAAGGATATGATAGATCTAATCAGAGGACGGCTGGTAGTAGCCCAAGATGGTCATGATAAGTATGTTGATTTGACACGAAAGGATAAAGAGTATGAAATAGGGGACCTAGTAATGTTATAGGTATCCCTTGGAAAGGATTGATGAGGTTCGGAAAGAAAGGAAAGCTAAGTCTACAATTTGTTGGACCCTTGGATATATTGAGACGTTTAGGAAGTTAGCATATGAGCTAGCCCTACCCCCGAACCTGTAGCAAGTTCATAACGTGTTTCACGTATCAATGTTAAGGAAGTGTAATTCAGATGCCAAATAAATAGAGGCATATGAGCGCATAGATATGCAACCCGACGTAACCTATATGGAGCAACCAGGAAGGGTCATAGAGTGAAAAGGAACGAGTGCTTAGGAGAAGGGTTATCAAACTAGTAAGAGTTTGATGGTAGAACCACAATGTGGGAAAATTTACTTGAGAGTTAGAAAATGTAATGCTAAGAAAGTATCCCCATTTGTTTTCTATCTGATTCCGGGACGGAATCCTTTTAAGGAGGGGAGACTGTAATAACCCCAATTTTTGAGAAATTTTTGAAACCCTTATGAATAGTGTTTTTGCTGAATGAGAAAACTTTTCATGCCACACTATGTAGGGGTTCTGATATGGATATTCTGAGATTTTATTAGTACTTTATATGGGATATAAGTGTATGTAAAGATCGTCATCCAAATCCGAACACTTTAGTTTTTCCCGGAAATCCACAAGATACGGAGAGATTTGAGTATAAGGTAACAGGATAAAAAGGATTTAAATTAAAGGATTATAATAGAGGATCATAAAAAGGAATATAATGTATTGAGAAAGGTTAAGGGAACCTAAGTAATAAGATCCCGGGTATGATCCTTCAAACGAGAAACGAGAACGAAAGTTAAGCGAACCGTATAACAGATCAGCGGTCATTAGGCAAACAATTAGAAGCTAATCAAAGGGATTAGTGGGGGATGATGTCATCCAACCAATAGAAAGAGGACAAAGGAGGGGTGATGACATCACAAAGTGATGCAAGCATGACATAGAAGGGAAGGAAATGTGGTGGATTGTTAACCACACAAAATCAAGGGTAAATGGGTAATTGGCCTAAAACAAAACAAAAATCTAGCAACCAAGCAAAACAAATCACAAAACACAAAAAAATCTCTCTTCTTCTCCTTGAAGCTCTCGGGTGCTTTTCTTAAGAAATGGGAAGTCCAAGCTCCCCCACTTGTTATTTTCCAAGGTAATTATCCTAGCTCCTCCTAGTTAAGTTACATACTTCCTATAAGTTTAAGCTTCTAATTCCAAGCCAATCTTTTTCTATAAATCATCAAAGAAGATGGTGAATAGTGTTTTCAAGAACTAAAATTTGTGTTCTTGAAGTTTTGTTTAGATTAAGCTTGGTTAAGGGCTTTAAAGGTGATTCCAAGCCATCCTCTTGATTCTCCACTCTCCAAGGAAGGTATAAACTACAAACCCTAGCTTTAGTTTTGAGTATTTAGGAATGGTTATGAGTAGTATAGTATATGTGAAGCATGAAACTTGTTTGTTTAAGAGTTTGGGTTGGAATGATGGTGATTGATTTGTTGAAATCTTAAGATTTGGTTAAAGAATGTAGTATAGTTTAAATTCAAGTTTTATGAGTAAGTAAATGGATTATAATGAGTTGGTTTGGGGCTGTTGTAATGTATTTTGGATGGAGTTTGGATTGGGTTATGAATTGGGGTTGGATTGTGGTTGTTTTGAGTTGGTTTAAATTTGGGAAATCGCGTAACATAGCCGTCGTAATGTCCGATTTACCGTAGACTGTTTTTGTTCTTAACATCAGAACCCTTGAACTCACTGCTAGGTTTTGACCATTGTCATGTTTAGATAGTTCATGTTACGAGCTTCGTTTTGATATGTGGTTCGTTTGATTCCGATGAACGGTTTAGGAGAAACGACCGTTTCAAGTAACGGCGTTTCGCGAACGAAACTTTTTCCCCTCGCCTTACTTTGAAATGTAGGTTAAAGACCGAAAAGGGTTAATTAATGCATGAAACATTTATGGTAAGTGTTTTAGGCAGTTGGTAAGTCACTCGCGAAGGAATCGCTTTAAAACTCGTAAAGGTTAAATTATTAAAAATGGTGGAGCCGAGGGTACCCGAGTGACTTAAGCGAATCAGTGAGCGCAAAACAAGCGTTAGAGTCTAAGTTAGTTAAAGTATAGATTTACAAGTGACTTTGGTTTAATTCCAACTTACTTGTTGCTTATAGGTTACCAGACTCGTCCCGAGCCATTCGTAACCCCCAGTCGCTCAGGCAAGTATTCTATCCGTTATACTGTTGTTGTGATGTATATATGTATATGCATTATCTTGCGATAGATGCATGATGTTTATATTAGCAAATGTTGCGATATATTGTAGCATGTGATATGGTATATATGCATGCCTGTTTCATATTCTTGAAATATATATCTGTTGGTTCAAATGCTTATTCGTTGCATAATACCTATGCTAGAGGATAGCGGTATCTTGCATATACCCTTAGTATAGGGACCCAAAGGTGAAAATATTTTCTAAAACCGGGAGTCGAGGATCCCGAGTAGATTTCATATATATATGGATATGGATATATATATATATATATATATTTATATATATATGGTTATAGTTTTCCAAACTATTAATCGAATAAGGTTTATTCGATAACTTTAAACTTTATTTTATTATTGAATATTATTTTGAATAGTATTCGAGGACTTATGACTCCTTTTATTTATTTATCTGAATATTATTTCGAATATTATTCGAGGGCTTATGACTCTTTTATATTATTTATTGAATATTATTTGAATATTCATTTGAGGATGTATGACTCCTTTATTTTATTTAATGAATATTATTTATAATATTCATTCGAGGTATTATGACTCAGCTTATTTTATTTATTGAATATTATTTGAATATTCATTTGAGGATCTATGACTCCGATTATTTGCTGAGATATATTCTTTATTTTATTAAAGAATAAGATGTCAATAATCAAACTTATTTTCGATTATTCAAATAAAGATAATACTTTCATATAAGTGTATCTTTGGTTATTTAATACTCGTTTCAAGTATAAGTTTTAATACTTCTACTTCAATTATTTTTATAAAGATTATTCTTTATGGGAATATTATTTAATTAATAATATTCAGATATTTTCTAATATTCTGGGGACTGATTTACTTCATTAAATCAGCTTTACTCCAAACACTCTTTAAAGTGTTTTCGAGTCTTCAAAATGATTTTTTAAAAGTCAGAGCGGATCCCAAAACTCATTTTTATATTTAAGATCTTCCTTTTAAAGGGGATTTAAATACTCGCTCAAAACCTGGGGAATCCGGCTCTGTGGTGTATTTTATATTCGCAACGAGGTTGCAGATTTGGTAAATGAATTGATTACTTGCTTAACGTTCGGGAAGTAAGCCCATCTCATTGAGTCGGCATAAGCGACAGGCCGGGGTACGGTCTATTATTGTGTAAGTGGCTGGGTGGCAGTCCATCAACGCGTGAGGGACCGGGGTACGGTCGAGCGCGAGGTCCTAATGCGGCCAGGGTGATGACCGGTGAGGAATTCATCCATCTACAGTAGAAAAGGTTACTTATTGGTATCTTTGCCTGATCAGCAAGATATCGGGTTTATGCCAAAATTCTTTTCCTTTCCAAAATTCATTGGATGTTTCAAACTCTGTTCATACTTTGCATAACAGAGATTCCAGGAAATGTTTAAAGGGATATATATATGTGGATATATATATATCGGGACTAAATAAAGTATCTCATAACTTTTTCATTCAATAATATTTCAAAGATTGAATCTATTCAAGTCTTATCTTGTGGTCTCATCAGTGGGATGAACTTTTGAAACTGATTATAACTTGAATGGTGGTAGTTCAAGTAGTATTGGGAAAGATATAAGTATATTGGGGTATTTGGTAACCTCATCTTTTAAACTTATATCTAATTAATAATTGTCTTATGAATGACAAAGATTTTCAGAAAAACGTTGAGACAAGGTTAGATATATGAGATCACCTTGCAACGATATTTTTATACAGTTATACACTGGGATTTTGTGTATATTATGCATGGAAGAGGACTTACAATATTTTGAAAAGTATATATGTATATATACTGAATATTTTGCGACTTCATCGCATTAAGATATCAAACTTGGTTCATTTCTTTTGACCAAGACTTTCATGAGTACTATGAGAAGGCTCATATACTAGTAAGTATATACCAGTAATTATCTTACACACGATAAAAGATTCTAGTAAGTATCCATTTAGATACTTATATTATTGTTATCACTATATATTATCTTGCGAGCTGTAAGGCTCACTCTTGCTTTATTTCTTCATCACACAACAACAGTTAGGAAAGATGGCCAGACTCCAGCAGACCCAGCGCAAGCGCGTGGGAAGCGTCCCGCATCTTCCCGATGATGTTGTGGCTGCTATAGCTGCAGAGGTAGATCTATTGGTAGATCAGGCATTCTATTTTTGAGAATCAATTATGTATAATTATAACTTGTGGCAGATAATGGCAATTAACTGTAAATTTATCAAGTAATCATTTTGGGTTGTAATAATTTTAAATTGTGGATTCAAAGACTTGTACTTATTTCAATTTCATCTCTGAGACTATAACGGGTTGTGGTGTGTGTTAGTGTGGGGTCACAGCATAAGGTTATTATTATTAATTAAGTGAAGTGATATTGTGGAAAGAAAGACCGTGACGACCCGGATCCCCGACCCCGGATCTGGGGGTGTTACAAGGGTTCTTTATCAAGCAAAGCCAGAACTACAAGTCTAAGAACAAGTTTTGATACCGGTAAAAGGATAAATTCTGATGAACAAACTCTAAAGCTTGATGAAGAGATCTCCAAAAGGCTGTTTCTAGAGGATAATCCAGGCATGGATATTGAAAGTCTGAAAGAAGAAGAGATTAGACTGAAAGCTGAAAATGATAAATCAAAGTCAAAGTCTAAAGCTCAAGTCACAGCAAAGAAACCACCTAAGCCTAAGGGCATTGTGATCAAAGAGAGGACAGATACTGAGGCATCTAAGGCCAAGTCCAAATCACAGGTGAAAGTTGATCCTAGATTCAAGGATAAGGCAAAAGTTGATGAACCTGTAAAGATATATATTCCAACCATGGATCTGGAAGCAAAATCTGATGAAGATACTAGTCTGATTTTAAAGAAGGAGAAGAATATTCAAACAACCTCTGACAGAGCTCATGTTGTTCAAGATCAGGACTTAGTAAATTCTGATATTAAAATGAAGCAAGCAACCTCTAACAGAGCTCAAGTTGTCTTGACATCAGAAGAAAAGGAAACCTCTGACATTGCTCATATTAAACCTTCAAAAATTCTACTACCTGGGTTTACTAAAGCTCAACAATCTGCTCAACCTATGAAGACTTCAACAAATGTTTTTAAGGGTAGATTGCTTCAAGGGAAGGAAGCCAGAGATAAAACAGGACTGGGTAATGCTGATGAGAAAAGAGTAAACAACTCTACCTTAGATCCTACATCTCTTTCTAAACCAGGAGTAGGGACAACTCCAGAATGGCTAAATCAATTAGAGTCTGTACAGATGGTTTACAATTCCAAGCTGAAAGAAGACATAATGCTTTATTTTATGACAGATGGGAGAGTGTTCCAGATAAGAAAGAATGCAATTCGGTTGAATTATTATGAAGAACTGCAACATGTTTTATTTCTACTTCAAGTGAGGAACAAGTCAACAGATGGTGCTGCCAGTTACTTAAAATACGATATTCAAAGGCAGAAGAAACTTTACTCTGTAAAGTCTGACAGACCATACTATCCAAAGTACAGAGCTCACAATGGTGAATTAGTTGAGATGAAGCCTAATACCGCCAAGATTACTACATTTCTGGGTATTAATGGTGTTAAATTTAATCTGGAGTCTGACAAAGCTTATCTGATCAGATTGGATCAGGATATAAGGAAAACAATGATTAATGAACTCAGGGCTGCTATCTTTCAGACAGGGGAAGATACAGTTGAACTTAAAGATGCTAAAAGGAGGATGATAAATGAACTTGAATATGCTGTGAGAACTCTTTTGAAGAACTATCTCAGAACAACTCCTGACATTCAAGATATCACAAACTGAAGCCAAGTCAAGGACTACAATTGTTAAATTTTGAAGGATAAACAGGGTAAAGCTGATATCATACTTTAAGGATGGTAAAAGCTATAAGTACTGTGAATTTTAGTTATCTAGTCAAATTCTCATATGCATTTATACTTAATGTTTTTGACATCATCAAATATCTATTGAACTTGTATATTATGCTAATTTACAAGTTGGGGGAGATTGTTAGATATATTTGTGATGTCATATCTAATAAATGTTTGTGTTTAGTTTTCAGATCTTGACTAACAGGACAAATCAGGACTTAACTGGAAATCAGTACTTATACTGAAGTCAGAACTTAAGATATCAGAACTTAAGTTATCAGAACTTAAGATATCAGAGGATATTCATCAGGAGATAATATCAGGACTTAAGAAGACTTTCAGATAAGAAAGATGGCTGATTGAAGGAAAAGAAGATTGAGATTAACACATGAAGAAATATGCATGGAGAAGAATTCTATGAATAATAGAAGACTTGGAGGAAAAGATAACTAATTGATATATTTTAGGATGCAGACTTATATTCGATATCAATTTAAGAATTATCTTGTAACTGTGTGGTATATAAACACAACATAGGGTTTACACTAGATGTGTTATCATTATCGAGAATATTATTTATTGTAACCCTAGCAGCTCTCGTGATATTTTTTTAATACTGAGAGAGAACGGTTCCATTGTAATACTGTTTTATTAATAAGATTATTCTATGTTTCATACTTGTGTTCTTAATTTGATTTGATTGTAGTATACACTGTATTCAACCCCTTTCTACAGTGTGTGTGACCTAACAGGATTCGAGCATAAAAACGCAACGGAAAAATAAAATTTTCGAATCCCTACCGCATGATCTATGTATAATGAACAGATAATTACGAAGAATAGATGTTGTACCTTAAGAAGCTTTACGTTAATGGAAAGATGGAGGTATTGAATGATCACCACGTAGCCCGTCGCTGGAACGATCTACGCCTTAAAGGTAACCACACGAATGATCGCCCGGAGGATGGGTGTGTACTAGCACGTTCTTGAGACCGCCTTCTTGCTCTCTCTATCTCTCTTCAAGCTGCTAAGGTTTATGTTTTATCAAATAAAATGTGTAACCCTAATTCTATTAGAAAGAAATATTATATAGGCAAGAGTTAATGGGCCTCCAACCCTAAACTGAATTTTAGAGTTATTATTAGTATTAAATTCGAAATTCTAATTATTTTATTATTAAGTCTCACTTAATCATCCAATAACTTAATTTTGGATTTAATATTAAATTCTAATTTCCTATTTATTTAATTAATTAAGTCACACTTAATTAATAACAAATAATTCGAATTACTTACATTTAATTTAAATCCGAATTTAAATTAAATAATCCTCCAATCATTCTTTGTGCGACCCTTTAAGTTATTATTACATTGGCAATAATTTTAAATCTAATTTAAAATCATAAACAATGAGCGGCATCTAGTAATACATCATTGTTACCCAAGTAATAATAATTAAATCGGTGATCAATTAAACATTTCATGAATAATGTACAATGTAATATAATCCCTTTAGCCTTATATTATAGATCAAACTCGAGGCATGCATTGTGTCATCCTCTATTAACGTTCAATTCGTTTTTCCTTGATCAATGAGTAAACTATTAAACAAATCAGTATTTGAGCACGACCATGCATTTTATAGTCTTACTCAATCAAGAGGCCAATAATATCACTCCTTTAATAAAGGAGGGCTAAATCCCATCTAGA
Source organism: Apium graveolens (assembly GCF_009905375.1). NCBI lineage: Eukaryota > Viridiplantae > Streptophyta > Magnoliopsida > Apiales > Apiaceae > Apium > Apium graveolens. The sequence goes on from NC_133656.1 coordinate 209,622,770, forward strand.
TCATTCATATTTCTCATACGATTCATAATGTACCCAATGTCTACTTTTATTATTACCCGGTCAAGGATAACTTTCAATGATATCAAAGTATATTAATTCTCGTATAGAAATATAATGATTTCAGGTCAAAGGACCAATACATCATTATCACTGTGAGATTAAATTATGACACTATAAACATGTAGTATCTCACAACAAGTCAATCCAACACCATGTATTTAATACATGTGCCTGTGTTTTGACTTTAGTATCACCATACCTATGATCAATGAGATGTGATCATCAGCCAACAAACACATTAGTCTCAATGTATTTATTATCGTCCCTTAACAATAATACTTGACTAGGGATCTTTAGAAATATCAATGCTATTCCCATAATCTCATTTCTAAGTCACGTACTTAGAGATATAGATTTATATATCATATTCCAAGGACATTTATTAATCTAACATCTTATCACAGAAAATAAAGATATAATAAATTACTAAAGAATAATCCATATAATCATAATTAATAATCCAAATGTTTCATAATAGAAACATAATAGTGTTATCTCTAGGGCACAAACCTAACAATCTCCCACTTGCACTAGAGCCAATCACCCATTTATCTGATACCCATGGAACTAGTATGACCTTCGTGCTTTTGCTGTGACAAAGCCTTAGTCAGTGGGTCTGCAACATTATCATCAGTATGCACTTTACATATATGTATATCTCCTCTTTCATTAATCTCTCGAAGCAGGTGATATATCCTAAGTATATGCTTTGCCCGGGATTGGGACCTTGGTTCTTTAGCCTGTGCAATGGCTCCATTATTATTACAGTAAAGATCAACTGGATCTGTGATCAATGGAACCACACCAAGTCCCGTTATGAATTTTCGTATCCAAACAGCCTCCTTGGCTGCTTCACTGGCAGCAATATACTCAGCTTCCATTGTAGATTCAGCTACTGTCTCTTGCTTTGAACTTTTCCAGCTTACATCACCTCCATTAAGGCAAAACACAAAACCTGACTGAGATACTGAATCGTCTCTGTCTGTCTGAAAGCTGGCGTCAGTGTAACCCTTTACAACCAGATTCTCATCTCCTCCATACACCAAGAATGAATCTTTAGTCCTTTTCAAGTACTTAAGAATATTCTTGACAGCTGTCCAGTGACCCTCACCAGGATTAGACTGGTATCCGCTCGTCATGCTCAAGGCATACAAAACATCAGGACGAGTACATATCATCGCATACATTATGGATCCAATTGCCGAAGCATATGGAACTTTGCTCATACGACCCTTATCATCTAATGATTTAGGGCAATTATTGTTTGAGATCAATATCCCATGAAATATTGAGACATATCCTCTTTTTGTCTCTTGCATCCCGAAATGATGCAATACTTTGTCAATGTATGTACTCTGACTTAGGCAGATTAATTTCCTTGATCTATCTCTATAGATCTTTATCCCTAATATATAGGTAGCATCACCTAAGTCCTTCATCGAGATACTATTTCTCAACCAAGTCTTAACAACCTGTAGAGAAGGTGTTAGGAATATGTTGTGAACTTGATGATAAATCATACAAAACACCTTAGTTGATTTAACTTAGTAAATTTTGTAGTACTCGATGGATGATCAAATATAGTCCCGACGGATGATTCAATATAGTCCCGACGGATGATGATTTGACATCCATCAAGTGAGTAGCTTATGTAATAATAAGTTTTGCAGCACATTTCTGCAAACAACTTTGTGTAGATTCTGTAGGAGCTTATTAGTCATGTTGACTACTAGTAGATATGCAGAATAGGTTGATTAATTGTAAATATGAAATGTCTTGTAATTCTACATAAGTGAAATGGAGTCAAGTGTCAAACAGCTACCCGACGGATGATCAACAAAGCTACCCGACGGATGATCAACAAGCTACCCGACGGATGATCAATTCAAATATCTGTTGACAGTGACAACACAGTCACATGCGTTGGGTGTTTGCAAAAGGAATGTGGCATCCTGTTTAGCAGGAAATTGAGAAAAAAGAAGCATTACCATTTCTATACAAGTTATGAAGATTTTCAATGATGCTGGAATAGAGTAATGAAGCAGCATGGAGTTAGACTTGATAGGTTTTGTTTTATATCCTGTCTTATTACCATGTAAACTTGGTGATATATAAACCAAGTGTAGCTAGTAGAAGAAACAACTAAGCAAACACATTTAGAAGAGAAATAGAAAAAGCTGTACTTGTCGAGAATTTCTCTGTAGTTTGTTTGTTCAACTTGTAAAGCAGTTGTGAGCCAATTTGAGCTTCACAGAGTTCTCAAATCGATATATATATATATATATATCTGGTGGATACCTTCAAATCCACCAGAAAGTTTTAAAGACTTGTGTTTTTATTACTTTGTGTTTGATTTACTTAATTCTTTATTCCACACTTTGCAAATCAAAACACTTATATAATATATTGAGTTAGAACATTTTTATAAATCTCAAAAAGAGGCCATAATTACATTCAACCCCCCTTCTGTAATTCTTATTGTATTGTTAGGGAATAACAATTGGTATCGGAACAAGCTCTTGAAGTAGAAAGAGTGTAAAGATCACAACAAACAGCAAGATGAACAAGAAGGATGTTGGAGTTAAAATTCCTTTTCTGGACAAAGACAATTATCACCACTGGAAGGTGAAAATGCATCTACATCTTCTTTCTCAAGATGAGGCCTATCTGGATTGCATAGAGAGAGGACCTCATGTACCAATGAGAGCTGCAACTGGAAATGAACCATCTGTTCCCAGGGCTAGGCATGAATGGTCAGATCCTGATATTGAGCAAGTCAGGAAAGACAAGAAGGCCATGAATATACTGTTCAATGGAGTTGATGGTGACATGTTTGATAACATCATTAACTGCAAAATATCCAAGGAGGTTTGGGACACTATCCAGATTATTTGTGATGGTACCGAGCAAGTAAGGGAGAATAAGATGCAGTTGCTAATTTAGCAATGTGAGCACTTCCATTGTGAAGATAGTGAGTCTCTCACTAATATTTTTAGTAGATTCCAAAAACTACTAAATGCTCTGAAGTTGCATGGAAGAGTCTATCAGAAAAAAGACTCTAACATCAAGTTCCTTAGATCTCTTCCAAAGGAGTGGAAACCAATGACAGTCTCATTGAGAAATTCTCAGGATTACAAGGAGTTTACCTTGGAGAGACTGTATGGCATCCTGAAGACTTATGAGCTTGAATTAGAGCAAGATGAGAGGATGAAGAAAGGAAGGAAGAAAGGAAGGAAGAAAGGAGGGTCCATAGCACTGGTTGCTGAGTTAGAGAAAGAGATGAAGGTAGAAGCTGTTGAGTCTACTTCAAAGGTCTGTGAGAACAAGGGCAAAGGGCTGGTAGCTGAAAATGAAGATCATTTGAGCCAAGATGACATAGATGATATTGATGAGCATTTAGCATTCCTTTCCAGAAGATTTTCCAAGCTCAAGTTCGAAAAGAACTTTGGAGCAGCCAAGCCAAGTAGAAATATGGTGGATAAATCCAAATTCAAAAATTTCAAATGTGGATTGGCAGGGCATTTTTCCAGTGAGTGTAGAAAGTCAGATTCCATCAAAAAGAAGTTTGAGACTGTTGATTATAAACATAAATATTTTGAGCTGCTCAAGTAAAAGGAAAGGGCTTTCATTACACAGGAAAATGACTAGGCAGCTGATGGATTGGATGAAGATGAGGATGTAAGCTATGTCAATCTAGCCCTGATGGCCAAGTCTGATGAAACAGAAACAAGTTGTTCAAGTAATCAGGTAATCACCACTAACCTAGCACATTTATCTAAAGCTGAGTGTAATGAGGCAATCAATGACATGTCTACATAATTATATCACATGCGTGTTACACTTAAGTCCCTCACTAAGGAAAATGCTAAAATTAAAGAAAACAATTTGTTTTTAAGTGAGAGGAATAATGTGCTAGAGTCTCAGTTTATTGAATTTGAAAAATTGAGAATTAAGTGTAAGATTGCTAAGGATGAATTAACTGAGTTCTTGAAGAAAGAAGAGATTTTAAAGAAGCAGCTTGAACGAGAACAAGAAGTGATTAAAGCATGGAAATCATCCAGAGATGTCCATGCTCAAATCACTAAAGTTCAAGGTATTGAGTCCTTCTGTGATGCAGCCTGGAAAAAGAGTAAGGAGAAGTTGGAATCCAATTTGGTTGAAGGATTGCTAACAGATGTGGACTCGACGGATGATGAGAATCATCCATCGGATAATCAAAAGGATTATCCATCGAGTGACAAAGAGCCACATCCGTCGGCTGTGACCAAACCTGTGAGAAAAGCCAAACTTGCCAAGTTGAATGAAAAATATGGATCAGTTTCCAAAAACTTTATTTCAGGAGAATCTAGTCAAGTGAAGAAGAAGAAGAAAGTGAATGTTGGTCATCTGTCCTTCAAGCAATTGAATGACAGATTAGAAAAGATTGAGGTTAAAACAGAAACTAAAAAGAAAAATAATAGAAATGGGAAAGTTGGGATTAACAAACATAACAACTACACACCTGATAAGTATGCTCCAAGAAAAATCTGTGTTAAGTGTGGTAGTGTTAATCATTTGTCTGTTAATTGCAAACTTGTCATGCCTACTCCTATATCTGTACCCTCTTCTTTTCCCAACATGAATTCTGTGCCTTTTATGCCTATGAATTCGATGTCTGCTCAGAATATGAATGCACAATTTGCTAATATGCCATTTGCACCTAATCCTTATTATGCTGCATTTAGTATGCCACAAATGCCATTTAGCATGCCTTACTAGAATAACATGTTTGCAAATAACATGCCTTTTCCTGCTAATCAAAATGTGCATGATAATTCTGTTTTAACGACTGGTTTCAAAGGTCCAACTCAAATGACTAAGGATGAATCAGAAATTCCCAAGTCAAATGAGATCAAACCTAAGAAATCAAAGAAGAAAGCTAACAAGGCAGGACCCAAGGAAATTTGGGGTACCAAAATCAACTTGATTTGGTTTTGATGTGTACAGGGAAACAGAAAGAATCTTTGGTACCTGGATAGTGGTTGTTCAAGACACATGACTGGAGATTCTACCCTGCTCACAGAGTTCAAGGAGAGAGTTGGCCCAAGTATTACTTTTGGAGATGACAGCAAGGGTTATACTGTGGGATATGGCTTGATTTCAAAAGACAATGTCATCATTGAAGAAGTAGCCCTAGTGGATGGTCTCAAGCATAATTTGTTGAGTATCAGCCAGCTTTGTGATAAGGGCAATTCAGTAACCTTCAACTCAGAAGCCTGTGTTGTGACAAACAATAGAAGCAACAAGTGGTTCTCACTGGAGTGAGAAAAGGAAATATGTATCTAGCTGACTTCAACTCATCTAATGCAGAATCTTTTACTTGTCTTCTCAGCAAAGCAAGTCAAGATGAAATTTGGCTATGGAACAAGAAGCTGTCCCATCTAAACTTCAAGACCATGAATGAGCTTGTCAAGAAAGAACTGGTTAGAGGCATTCCTCAAGTGGAGTTCTCTAAGGATAGATTGTGTGATGCCTGCCAAAAAGGAAAGCAGATTAAAGCATCATTCAAAAAGAAGCTTGATTCAACAATTAAAGAACCTTTGCAATTGCTACACATGGATTTATTTGAACCAGTCAATGTGTTGTCCATCTCAAGGAAAAGATTTTTCCTAGTAATTGTGGATGATTTCTCAAAGTTCTCTTGGACATATTTCCTAAAGTCTAAAGATGAAGCTAGTGAAATCAATATCAATCACATAAGGCAAGTCAACAATCATCCTGATTTTAAAGTAAGAAGAATCAGGAGTGACAATGGAACTGAGTTCAAGAATTCTATGATGAGATCATTTTGTGAAGAGAATGGGATAATGCATGAGTTTTCTGCAGCAAGAACTCCACAATAAAGTGGAGTAGTGGGAAGAAAGAACAGATCTCTCATTGAAGCTGCAAGGACAATGCTTGAAGAATCAAAGTTACTAACATATTTATGGGCTAAAACTGTGAATACTGCCTGCTACACTCCGAATATTTATTTAATTAATCAAGCAAAGTGTATGACACCCTACTAATTGTTCAAGAACAAGAAACCGACCCTAAATTTTCTTCTTATCTTTGGCTGCGAATGTTTTATCTTGAGGAATCAAACTAATCAACATGGGAAATTTGATGCTAAAGTAGATGAAGGAATTTTTGTTGGATATGTTGTGGGAAAAGCATATAGACTGTGGCGCCCTCCAAACCCGGGTCAGAAGTTTGGGGTCCACACACACACACCTTATTTATAACCTACTTATAACAATAATAAAGATAATAATAATATGCAGTGACCCTACTTACCACTACCATGGATCGCAACAGGTTAAAGTATGCACACAAGCCAAACACACTAATATATTACATACCGATCAAATCCCATCTATTCAAACTCGAAACTGAGTATTCAACATTATTACAAACTTTTACAACTCAAATTATTCAAAAGAAGCCTGCTAGCTTAACTCGATCAACCATAACCCCTAGCTCTCGCGCTGGACTGGGGATCCTCGCTACCAACTAGTTCCTTTTTAACTGGAAAGAATATAAACAACATCGCACAAATGAGCTAACTAGCTCAGCAAGTCACAATGACAAAACTAAGAATAATGATCATCAGGTGAATATGGTTATGAAATCAAGTGAACAATGGATTATGGTTTAGAATTGGATATTATACTTTTATTTTAAAAACCAAGGTTAGGCTGCTGATCAGTCACGCACTAACCCCGAGCAATGCACACAACATTGCTCTAACTACTGGATCCAAGGCACACATTGGCCTAATTTGACCATTATATGGTCTGACCACGAATCTGGTCCACAATTTTATAAAAACAATCCAATTCTAACATAATAACAGAATAAGCAATAATAGCAATAAACAGAATCATTAACAACATTGGATGCTCCACAATGAAATGGTTTCAGGATTCATGAGAATCAATATGGCAGCTTCAAGGCTTAGTTGTTGGGTAATGAAAGAATTGAATAACAAAGGAATCAGTGTTTCAAGGTTTCAAGGATTTTGCCTTTCAAAGCATAGGATACAATGGTTTGAGTGTGTGGGTAATTCGATTCAGTGTTCGGTATTTAGTTTGTATGTATTTGTGGAGTAGTATCGTATATTTGAGGTTCATATTTGGGTATGCAATAATCAATGGCTTAGAAAGAATAAGATTCATGGATCAAGATCAAAACTGGAATCAAGGTTTAGGTTTCTGTGCTTCAAAGCACTTGCAAGATCAACAAAACTATCAAGTACTATAATATCTCGAGAAAGTTCAGAACACTTGCCTGGTATTAGCTTACTATCCTGCACTCGCTTCCAATCTCAACCGTCTTACTTCTCAACTACCTGTTTCCCTTTCCTACGTGTTGCCTCTTCTGCTCACATATCATAAGCATCTATCAATAATCAACTCATACGATTCTATTCAACACATACTTCTATCTACCCTTCGTTTCACCCAAATCCGATTAACGGATTGAAGGTTACGCAATAATCAAGTAAACACCGAATATATTGACCGATGGTTAATCAGCAAGTCATGTATAACACATAATACATCACGTAATCAATGATATATCATTTATAAAGAAGTCTCGGGTCATAAATAAGCTTTTGGTTATTTAAAATGATTTTTAAAACATTTTTCGGAATTAAAACGGGTCGTTGGATCAATTTCGGGTAAATAAACAGGGTTCGATTAGCCAATTCTGGCTTCGAAACAATTTTATAATAATTATCGAGCCTTGAAAATAATTTAGAATAATATTTTAAAGCTCAAAACTATTTTTCGGAATTTTTACATCATTTTTAAATAATTAAACCTAATTAAATAATTAGTTAAAATCAATTAATAATTAATTAAATCAATTAATCAATTAATTTTCAAATTAATTGACCAATTAATCAATTAAAAATTAACTGAAATTAATTAACTAATTAATTCAGATTTATTTTTGAATTAAAAATAATTTTCGGAATTAAAATACAAATTTTTTTTAGAATTTTCAGAAATTAAAAACGAATTTTTATAATAAAAATAAATAGGAAATATGATTTTTAAACATTTTTAAAACAGGAATCCAATTTTTGCGAAGTCTGGAAACTTCAGGGACCTAACTTCATCATCTCCAAAAGTACAGGGGCCTGTTTGCAATTTTGCAAACTCCCACCGTCGACTCGCCGGAGTGTGGCCGGAGAACACGATTCCGGCCACCTCAGGCCACCAAACTGTCCAGAATTAATCTACAGGTTACCAGCAACTTATACATGCAATCAAAATTCAATAATCATCCCTGTCCTGGACGGAAAATGGCCAAGAACATCGTCGGTTTCCGGCGAACATCGTAAAACTTAAAAACACAACTCCCTTCAATTCACTAATCCTCTGTTAACGAGCTATATACCAATCGATTGCAAATTTCATAAGGAACATAATCCACTATAAATCAACAGCTAATAACCCCTGAATCAAAACCCCCCAAATTTCAATTGAAAACATTCATACGAGTTATAAACCGTAATTTTGAAATTCGAAAATCAAACTAAATTTGAACATGTTATTGAACTCCAAATCAGACGTATAATATATCAAAATCATCAGGAAAACAAGCTCTACAACATGCAATCATCAAATCATACAAACAACCATCCGAACAAAAATTCATATTTTTAATCAAAATAATTCGAAAATAAATAAAAATATATAAAATCAACCTTTGATTCTGCAGTAAAATAGGTTATGGAATCTGATAGAGCTCTTCAAGACCTTCAAATTTGGTACTCGAGCTTTTCAAAAAAAGATCAATAACACCTTCAAAAGTTGGTTTGATTCTTGGAACAGTTTATGAATATATGATTTTTCTCTGTAAAATTATATAATTATCTGTCTGCAAATGATTTTGATACGAAATAAAATACGGTAAAAGGCTATTTATATTTACGAAAAATTAGTATCCCGTTGGATCATTTCGGATATAAAACGGTACGTTTATTTATAAAAACTGATCCAAACGGTATCGGTTTTCGGGATAATTATCCAAATCAGTACAATTTGTACTGCGGTCTTGGTCTCAGCACCTGGTTACACGTACTACGAAGTGATAATTGTGGTAGTTTAATAAAAAGCTCCCGTTTATCGAAAATACGAGTTTTATTGATTTACCGAAACAAATATTGTATCAAAAATGTTGCGCCGAGACCCTCGCAGGACAAACCGTACATCGGATCGAAAAAGTCGAAACATGGAAAATGCTCGGAATATTACAATTAGGTTAGGAAGGAGTTCTCAGAAGAGTTTTGGGTTCCAAAAACGTAACAACGGGTGACGTTGGTTGGTTCCCATTTTTATAAAATAGATTTTAAATGCCCGAAAAAAGATTTTATAAATTTCATATGATTCTTATAGATTCATAAATCCACATAAAAATAATTAGGAAGATATGACAATTATCTATATTTTATTTTGGACATATAAAAATTAAAATACTCAATTAATATTATTTTTGAATATCCAAATACAGATAACACTTAACAATAAATTCACAGAATAGACACTTGACACGTATAATAATTATTTAATAGTAAAATAATTACACGATATATCCCGGATATTACATCCTTCCCCCCTTAAAAGGATTCTGTCCTCAGAATCCCTTAAGAAAATAAATGAGGGTACTTTTCTCTCATATCACTTTCTAACTCCCAGGTTGACTCTTCAATCTTTGGGTTTCTCCACAATACTCTCACTAACTTTACCACTTTATTTTTCAATACTTTACCTCTCTCCTCTAGAATGTCTATCGGACTTTCTACATATGACAAATCCGCCTGAAGCTCTATTGGTTAATATTCTATTACATGACTGGAGTCTGGATTGTACTTATTAAGCATTGATACGTGAAAAATATTGTGAATGTGCTCCATGTGCGGTGGTAACGCTAACTCGTAAGCTACTTTGCCAACGCGCTTTAGGATCTCAAAAGGTCCAACATATCTTGGAGTTAACTTCCCTTTCTTCCCAAATCTTGTTAGTCCTTTCCACGGTGATACTTTCAGTAATACCCAGCTTCCTTCTTCAAATTCCATGTATTTCCTTGACTGGTCTGCGTATTTCCTCTGACGATCTTGTGCGGCTATCAATCTCTTCTGGATAATTTCAACAACTTCCTTTGTCTGCTGTACCAGTTCAGGTCCAAGTATCTTGTGTTCTCCTACTTCATCCCAATATACTCGAGATCTGCATTTGCATCCATAAAGGGCTTCATAGGGTGGCATACCAATACTGGCGTGATAACTGTTGTTATAAGCAAACTCTACCAGGGGTAAATACTCGTCCCAATTTCCTTTGAAATCAATAGCACAAACGCGTAACATGTCCTCGATTGTCTGGATCGTTCTTTCACTTTGGCCGTCCGTCTGGGGGTGATAGGCCGTACTCATATTCAGTCTTGTTCCCAAACATTCTTGAAAACTCTTCCAAAATCTCGAGTTAAATCTTGGATCTCGATCAGATACGATAGACACAGGAACTCCATGACGAACTCAATTTCCTTCGGGTACATATGGACTAACTTGTCAAGCGAAAATCTTTCATTTATAGGCAGAAAATGAGCTGACTTGGTAAGTCTATCCACTATAATCCAAATGGCATCATGATTAGCCCTTGTCCTTGCTAATCCAACTATAAAATTCATGGCAATATGTTCCCACTTCCACTCTGGAATCTCCAATGGCTGTAGCAATCCGCTTGGTCTCTGATGCTCTGCTTTAACTCTCTGACAGGTATAACATTTGCTAACCTATTCCGCAATTTCCCTCTTCATGTCTGGCCACCAATAATTTTCCTTTAAATCTCTATACGTCTTGGTACTTCCCGGATGGATGGAATATCTTGAACTATGCGCTTCTTGCAAAATTTCATTCTTCAGCTCCGTTACTGGTGGAATCCAAATTCTAGAAGAAAACCTCAAAATACCTTGATCATCCTTTTGTGTGCATAATTCTTCACCTACCAAACGATTTATATCTTGGTCCATTACATCTTCCTGACATTTCTTTATGTTTTCCAGAAACTCCAGCTGGAAAGTCATACTGTACACTTTCACTTCTTCAGGCTTGCAAACTCTAATCTCCAATTCTAATTTCTGAAATTCCTTATATATCTCTTCAGGTACTGATAACTCATTTAACCTTTCCTTCCGACTTAATGCATCCGCTACAACGTTCGCTTTATCGGGATGATAATTAATCGAGCAATCATAATTTTGATCAATTCTAACCATCTCCTTTGCCTCATATTAAGTTCCTTCTGGGTGAATATATACTTCAAATTTTTATGATCCGTATAAATCTCACACTTCTCTCCATAAAGGTAATGTCTCCAGATCTTCAAAGCAAACACTATGGCTGCTAGCTCCAAATCATGAGTAGGATACTCCTGTTTGTGTGGTTTCAATTGCCTTGATGCATACGCAATCACCTTATCGTGCTGCATTAAAACACATCCTAATCCTTTATGAGAAGCATCGCTATAAATTACGAAATTCCCTTGATCGTCTGGAAGTGACAAAACAGGTGCCGTGATTAATCGTCGCTTCAACTCCTGAAAATTTTCTTCACACTTGTCGTTCCATATAAACTTTTCATTCTTCCGTGTAAGCTTTGTCAATGGTGTTGCAATTCTTGAGAAATTCTGGACAAATCGTCGATAATATCCTGCCAATCCCAAGAAACTTCTTACCTCGGTGGGTGTTCTCGGTCTCTCCCAATTCGTAATTGCCTCAACCTTTGCCGGATCCACTTTGATCCCTTCATTACTAACTATGTGTCCTAAGAACTGAACTTCCTGTAGCCAAAACTCACACTTCGAGAATTTAGCATATAACTTCTTTTTCCTTAAAATCTCCAAAGCTGTCCTTAAATATTCCGCATGATCCTCTTCCGTCTTTGAATAGATCAAAATATCGTCTATAAATACAATAACGAACTTGTCCAAATATTCCTTGAAATTTCTGTTCATCAGGTCCATAAATGCTGCCGGGGCATTGGTCAATCCAAAAGACATTACTAAAAATTCATAATGTCCGTACCTTGTTCGAAAAGCTGTCTTTGGTATATCTTCTGGCTTGATCTTTAGTTGATGATATCCCGATCTTAAATCAGTTTTGGAGAAATACTTGGCTCCCTTCAATTGGTCAAACAAATTGTCGATTCTAGGTAACGGATACTTGTTCTTGATTGTAAGCTTATTGAGCTCCCTATAGTCAATGCACAGTCTCATACTTCCATCTTTCTTCTTGACAAATAATATCGGTGCTCCCCACGGGGATACACTGGGTCTGATTACTCCTTTCTCTAACAACTCCTGCAATTGCTTCGCTAGCTCTTTCATCTCAACAGGCGCCATTTGGTACGGGGCCTTGGATACTGGTTCTGTTCCAGGTGCTAAGTCGATCGCAAATTTAATTTCTCTATCTGGAGGAAGTCCTGGTAACTCATCGGGAAACACATCTGGAAATTCATTCACTACTGGAATATCTTCAAGTTTTGCTGGCTCCTGATTTCTGTCGATCACATATGTTACGAAATGCTCGCATCCTTGCCGTAATAACTTCTTGGCTTGAATCATTGTTAAGAACTTCTTTACTTGCTTCTGGCCCTTGAACGTTACTATTCTTTTGTCTGGTGTCTTCACCATTACCTTCTTATCTCGACAATCTATCTGGGCATCGTGCTTAGATAACCAATCCATTCCTAATATAACATCAAACTCCCCTAACTTAAATGGTATCAAATCTATGCAAAACTTACTACCAAAAATCTCAATCTCACAATTCCCACAAACTTGATTAACAGATACACATTTTTGATTTGCTAATTTCACAGTCATTATTTCATTTGAACACTCAACTGGATAATTTAACTTGCTAACAAAATCTTGTGAAACAAATGATCGGGTTGCTCCTGAATCTATTAACACTTTGGCATATAAAGAATTCATATTAACCGTACCTGCCACGACATCCGTATCCTGGATAGCATCCTTTTGCCGATATATCAAAAACTCTAGCCCTTGGAGTCTCATTCACTGTTGGGCTAGATCTCATAATCCTTAATGCATTACTGACTGGAGCTGGTGTCTTGCAATCCCTGGCCATATGTCCTGGCTTTCCACATTTGAAGCACGTAAATCCAATGGCTGGAACCTTCACTGCTGGATTTCGGATAGGCTGATCCTTATTTACTGGTTCTCTTGCTGGCTGATTTCGGCACTCCCTCGAATAGTTCCCTTTCTGGTTGCATTTAAAACAAACTACATTCAACTTATTACAAACTACCCCATGCTTCTTTCCACATACTTGACAATCTGGAAAAGTTAATCTCAATTGATTCGGCTGATTCACATTAATTGGACGGTTGCCCTGGCCTCCGTCGCTTGCATTTTGTAACCTGAAATTAAAATTCCTCCCTGGCTGAAACTTGCCCTTCTTAAAATTTGGAAACTTCCCTGGTTGTGACTGGCCCTCATTCCCTTCAAATTTCCTCTTCTTGCTTTCCTTTTCCTTCTGGAACATCTCACTCAGTCTCTGCAATCATAGCCTTCTTTACCACTCCTGCATAGGTATCCAATTCAAAAATGGCTACCTTCCCTCTGATCCATGGTTTTAAACCTTGCTGGAATCTTTTAGCCTTCTTCCTGTCAGTATCCACATACGACGACACATACCTTGACAATTCTTCAAACTTACTCTCATAATCTGTTACCAACATGTTCCCTTGCTTTAATTCTAAAAACTTCAGCTCCATTTGATCTTGGACAAACTGAGGAAAATACTTTTCTAAAAACAATTCCTTAAACCTCTCCCAAGTAATAACATTTGTACTTTCCAATGTCTTCACCATCTCCCACCAATAGGTGGCCTCATTCTTCAAATAGTAACTTGCAAACTCAACCTTCTGTTCTTCCTTTACTTTTACTAAGGCAAATGCCTTCTCTATTTCCTTTAACCAAACATTTGCTTCAATCGGCTCTAGGGAACCCTTGAATTCTGGTGGGTTTACTACCTGAAAAGTTTTGAAAGTTACTTGGGGATTGGTCTGTCTTTGTTGTTGTTGTGCCAGGTGAACTGTTTGTTGGGCCAAGATTTGAATAATCTGGGCTATTGCTGGGTCCATGGGTCCTGGGTTCACATTTAGATTTGTATCATCTTGGTTGTTATTGTTGTTGGTTTCCTCATTCTGGGTATTGGTGCGGGTATTTCTTCTAGGAGGCATTTTCTGTAAAGAATAAAACAACTTATTTAGCTTTTGAATCAAATCTTTTGCATAAAAGAAAAGTTTTGTAAAACAGAAATATCTCTTTTTGAAAACAGTTGTAACTAAGTAAATTGCATGCTTCTTTACAGAATATAAGCAGTTATGGAAAACAGGGTACATGGTATTACAGGGTATAACTGGTGCAATAAATAAGGTAAAGTAAAACAGGTATAATAAAGGAAATGACAGTAATGGAAAGAAAAAGGTACTGATATATATAGATCAAAAGTTTTGGGTGATACAAGCGTAAAGACGCTTCGAAAGTAAAAGAAAAAGGGTACAACAACCTACTCACTAGTCAGCATAGCTAGTCTATAAATACAACTCAAAAGCTTACTGATACACACTACGCACTACTGTATATACTACACAACCATACAACACTACCCAGTATCTTCATCTCTGAATCTCTAACTCAGCTCCAAGGAAACTCTGGTCCTGCTAGCCTCTCAAAGTCCTCCATCACCTCAGTAGCCCAGCCCATCAGTGCATCAGGGCCTCTGCCAGGTAATGTAGCTCCATGTAGCCTAGCCTCAAGAACCCTCCGTGTCACATGAATCTCCTCTCGAAGCTCCCTCACACCACGATCAACATCTGTAGTCCTGATGATATGTTGTAGCTCTCTGATCTGAGCCAACAAGGAATCACATTCCAATAGAAGAGCCTCATACCGGTAATAAGGAACTGGGGGCAATATGGACTGAAATGGGGCACTCGCAACTGAATGCCCAGTGGAATCTGAATCAGCTGGTGGGGGTCCTCTGATAGGTGGCCTCATGCCTGGGGGTGGAATAGCCTGCAGTGGTACGGGCTGCAACACAGGTGGAGGTAGAATAGCCAATACTGGTGGAATAACAGGACGTGGATCCGATGATGGCGCTCCAACTGAAGGCTCTGAGTAATCAGCTGATACGAGAATAAAAGAGTTGGCCATCGTTGCTATCTGAAATCATATCGCAATATAAGAATCTCGAACCACGATGCGAATTATACTAATACCGGTTATACCGTAACACTCAACCTCTCGACGTTCTATCATTCTATTCCTTACTTCTAATCCTAACCCTCTACCCACTCCCGACAACCTAGGCTTATGTTAGTGACTTATAACCTGTAGCTCTGATACCAAACCTGTGGCGCCCTCCAAACCCGGGTTAGAAGTTTGGGGTCCACACACACACACCTTATTTATAACCTGCTTATAATAATAATAAAGATAATAATAATATGCAGTGACCCTACTTATCACTACCATGGATCGCAACAGGTTAAAGTATGCACACAAGCCAAACACACTAATATATTACATACCGATCAAATCCCATCTATTCAAACTCGAAACTGAGTATTAAACATTATTACAAACTTTTACAAACTCAAATTATTCAAAAGAAGCCTGCTAGCTTAACTCGATCAACCATAACCCCTAGCTCTCGCGCTGGACTGGGGATCCTCGCTACCAACTAGTTCCTTTTTAACTGGAAAGAATATAAACAACATCGCATAAATGAGATAACTAGCTCAGCAAGTCACAATGACAAAACTAAGAATAATGATCATCAGGTGAATATTGTTATGAAATTAAGTGAACAATGGATTATGGTTTAGAATTGGATATTATACTTTTATTTTAAAAACCAAGTTTAGGCTGCTGATCAGTCACGCACTAACCCCGAGCAATGCACACAGCATTGCTCTAACTACTGGATCCAAGGCACACATTGGCCTAATTTGACCATTATATGGTCTGACCACGAATCTGGTCCACAATTTTATAAAAACAATCCAATTCTAACATAATAACAGAATAAGCAATAATAGCAATAAACAGAATCATTAACAACATTGGATGCTCCATAATGAAATGGTTTCAGGATTCATGAGAATCAATATGGCAGCTTCAAGGCTTAGTTGTTGGGTAATGAAAGAATTGAATAACAAAGGAATCAGTGTTTCAAGGTTTCAAGGATTTTTCCTTTCAAAGCATAGGATGCAATGGTTTGAGTGTGTGGGTAATTCGATTCAATGTTCGGTATTTAGTTTGTATGTATTTGTGGAGTAGTATTGTATATTTGAGGTTCATATTTGGGTATGCAATAATCAATGGCTTAGAAAGAATAAGGTTCACGGCTCAAGATCAAAACTGGAATCAGGGTTTAGGTTTCTGTGCTTCAAAGCACTTGCAAGATCAACAAAACTATCAAGTACTATAATATCTCGAGAAAGTTCAGAACATTTGCCTGATATTAGCTTACTATCCTGCACTCGCTTCCAATCTCAACCGTCTTACTTCTCAACTACCTGTTTCCCTTTCCTACGTCTTGCCTATTCTGCTCACATATCATAAGCATCTATCAATAATCAACTCATACGATTCTATTCAACACATACTTCTATTTACCCTTCGTTTCACCCAAATCCGATTAACGGATTGAAGGTTACACAATAATCAAGTAAACACCGAATATATAGACCGATAGTTTATCAGCAAGTCACGTATAACACATAATACATCACGTAATCAATGATATATCATTTATAAAGAAGTCTCGGGTCATAAATAAGCTTTTGGTTATTTAAAATGATTTTTAAAATATTTTTCGGAATTAAAACGGGTCGTTGGATCAATTTCGGGTAAATAAACAGGGTTCGATTAGCCAATTCTGGCTTCGAAACAATTTTATAATAATTATCGAGCCTTGAAAATAATTTAGAATACTATTTTAAAGCTCGAAACTATTTTTCGGAATTTTTACATCATTTTTAAATAATTAAACCTAATTAAATAATTAGTTAAAATCAATTAATAATTAACTAAATCAATTAATCAATTAATTTTCGAATTAATTGACCAATTAATCAATTAAAAATTAACTGAAATTAATTAACTAATTAATTCAAATTTATTTTTGAATTAAAAATAATTTTCGGAATTAAAATACATTTTTTTTTTAGAATTTTCAGAAATTAAAAACGAATTTTTATAATAAAAATAAATAGGAAATATGAATTTTAAACATTTTTAAAACAGGAATCCAATTTTTGCAAAGTCTGGAAACTTCAGGGACCTAACTTCATCATCTCCAAAAGTACAGGGGCTTGTTTGCAATTTTGCAAACTCCCACCGTCGACTCGCCGGAGTGTGGCCGGAGAACACGATTCCGGCCACCTCAGGCCACCAAACTGTCCAAAATTAATCTAGAGGTTACCAACAACTTATACATGCAATTAAAATTCAATAATCATCCCTGTCCTGGCCGGAAAATGGCCAAGAACATCGCCGGTTTCCGGCGAACATCGTAAAACTTAAAAACACAACTCCCTTCAATTCACTAATCCTCTGTTAACGAGCTATATACCAATCGATTGCAAATTTCATAAGGAACACAATCCACTATAAATCAACAGCTAATAACCCCTGAATCAAAAACCCCCAAATTTCAATTGAAAACATTCATACGGGTTATAAACCCTAATTTTGAAATTCGAAAATCAAACTCAAATTTGAACATGTTATTAAACTCAAAATCAGACGTATAATATATCAAAATTATCAGGAAAACAAGCTCTACAACATGCAATCATCAAATCATACAAACAACCATCCGAACAAAAATTCATAATTTTAATCAAAATAATTCGAAAATAAATAAAAATATATAAAATCAACCTTTGATTCTGCATTAAAATAGGTAATGGAATCTGATAGAGCTCTTCAAGGCCTTCAAATCTGGTACTCGAGCTTTTCAAACAAAGATCAATAACACCTTCAAAAGTTGGTTTGATTCTTGGAACAGTTTATGAATATATGATTTTTCTCTATAAAATTATATAATTATCTGTCTGCAAATGATTTTGCGACGAAATAAAATACGGTAAAAGGCTATTTATATTTAAGAAAAATTAGTATCCCGTTGGATCATTCCGGATATAAAACGGTACGTTTATTTATAAAAACTGATCCAAACGGTATCGGTTTTCGGGATAATTATCCAAATTAGTTAATTTGTACTGCGGTCTTGGTCTCAGCGCCTGGTTACACGTACTACGAAGTGATAATTGTGGTAGTTTAATAAAAAGCTCCCGTTTATCGAAAATACGAGTTTTATTGATTACCGAAACGAATATTGTATCGAAAATATTGCGTCGGGACCCGCGCAGGACAAACCGAACGCCGGATCGAAAAAGTCGAAACATGGAAAATGCTCGGAATATTACAATTAGGTTAGGAAGGAGTTCTCAAAAGAGTTTCGGGTTCGAAAAACGTAACAACGGGTGACGTTGGTTGGTTCCCGTTTTTATAAAATAGATTTTAAATACTCGGAAAAAGATTTTATAAATTTCATATGATTCTTATAAATTCATAAATCAACATATGAATAATTAGGAAGATATGACAATTATCTATATTTTATTTTGGACATATAAAAATTAAAATACTCAATTAGTATTATTTTTGAATATCCAAATACAGATAACACTTAACAATAAATTCACAGAATAGATACTGGACACGTATAATAATTATTTAATAGCAAAATAATTACACGATATATTCCGGATATTATATAGACTCTACAATCTTAGAACCAATATTGTTATGGAATCAATACATGTTGTGTTTGATGATAAAAAGATTGAAGGACTGTAAGATGAAGATTCTCATGAAAGCCTCAAGTTTGATAATGTGGAAATGGTTAGTGATGACAGTGATGATGAAAGCGATCATGAAACAGTATCAAAGGATAATGCAGAAAAATCTACTACCAATGAAGCTCAAAATTCAACATCTGTCGAGTTGTAAAATGCTTCATCCATCGGGAGACAATCTGCCTTATCCGTCGGAAGACAAACAGCTTCATCCGTCGGGACACAAAGTGCACCATCCGTCGAGTCATTAAGAGAAGCTAAAAGTCAGAATAGGTCACTTACAAAAAGTTCCCCTTTCTCAAATCAAAGATTCAAAAACTCAGGGGGAGTTTCTAATAATCAAAACTCAGTCACACATCAAGACAACAATGAGGCCTCTTCATCTAGAGCTAATCTACCTTAACAAAGAAAATGGACTAAAGATCACCCTTTTAAGCTCATCATTGGTGATGCATCTTCTAGAGTTCAAAAAAGAAGAGCAACTCAAGAAGAATGTCTGTACAGTAGCTTCATATCTAAGGAAGAACGAAAGAAGGTAGAAGAACCTTTGTTGGATCCTGACTGGATTTTGGCTATGCAGGAGGAGCTAAACCAATTTGAAAGGAACAAGGTATGGAAGCTGGTACTCAAGCCTAAAGGAAAGAATCCAATTGACATCAAATGGGTATTCAGAAACAAGATGGATGAAAATGGCATAGTAGTTAGGAACAGAGCTAGATTGGTTGCTAAGGACTATTGTCAACAAGAAGGAATAGATTTTGATGAAACTTTTGCTCCTGTTGCAAGACTTGAAGCCATCCGAATTTTCTTAGCCTATGCAGCTCATGCCAATTTCAAAGTCTATCAAATGGATGTCAAAAGTGCTTTTCTGAATGGAGATTTGGAGGAGGAAGTCTATATTAGTCAGCCTCCTGGTTTTGAAGATCCAAATTTCCCAAATCATGTCTACTATCTTTTGAAAGCACTTTATGGACTGAAGCAAGCACCTAGAGCCTAGCATGACACTTTATCAAAGTTTCTTTTGGAAAATCACTACACAAGAGGTACTGTTGATAAAACTTTATTCTTCAGAAATGTTAATGGCTCTAGTATACTTGTTCAAATTTATGTAGATGATATTATATTTGGCTCTACAGATGAAAACTTTGCAAAAAGTTTGCCAAATTATTTGGCTCTAGTCCTGACGGATGATTCAATATAGTCCCGACGGATGATGATTTGACATCCATCGAGTGAGTAGCTTATGTAATAATAAGTTTTGCAGCACATTTTTGCAAACAACTTTGTGTAGATTCTGTAGAAGCTTATGAGTCATGTTGACTACTAGTAGATATGCAGAATATGTTGATTAATTGTAAATATGAAATGTCTTATAATACTGCATAAGTGAAATGGAGTCAAGTATCAAACAGCTACCCGACGGATGATCAACAAAGCTACCCGACAGATGATCAACAAGCTACCCGACAGATAACAAGCATGTAACCGACAGATGATCAATTCAAATATCTGTTGACAGTGACAACACAGTCACATGCGTTGGGTGTTTGCAAAAGGAATGTGGCAGCCTGTTTATCAGAAAATTGAGAACAAAGAAGCATTACCATTTCTATGCAAGTTATGAAGATTTTCAAAGATGTTGGAATAGAGTAATGAAGCAGCATGGAGTTAGACTTGATAGGTTTTGTTTTATTATCTTGTCTTATTACCATGTAAACTTGGTGATATATAAACCAAGTGTAGCTAGTAAAACAAATAACTAAGCAAACACATTTAGAAGAGAAATAGAAAAAGCTGTACTTGTCAAGAATTTCTCTGTAGTTTGTTTGTTCAACTTATAAAGAAGCTGTGAGCCAATTTGAGCTTCACAGAGTTCTCAAATCGATATATATATATATATATATATATATATATATATATATCTAGTGGATACATTCAAATCAACCAGAAAGTTTTAAAGACTTGTGTTTTTATTACTTTGTGTTTGATTTACTTAATTCTTTATTCCACACTTTGCAAATCAAAACACTTATATATATATATATTGAGTTAGAACATTTTTATAAATCTCAAAAAGAGGCCAGAATTAGATTCAACCCCCCTTCTGTAATTCTTGTTGTATTGTTAGGGAATAACAGAAGGTATATCATTCCCTATTAGTAATATATCATCTATATATAGTACTAGGAATGCCACATGGCTCCCACTAACCTTCTTGTAAACACATGGTTCATCTTCATTTTGAATAAAGCCAAATTGTTTGACTGTTTGATCAAAACAATGATTCTATCTCCTTGAGGCTTGCTTCAATCCATAAATAGATTGAAGCAACTTACACACCATTTTAGCAAACTTGGGATTGACAAAACCCTCAGGTTGTATCATGTATACATCTTCTTCAAGGCTCCCATTTAAGAAAGCGGTTTTGACATCCATTTGCCAAATCTCATAGTCGTAGTAAGCAGCTATTGCTAGCAAAATCCTGATGGACTTGACCATAATAACTGGTGAAAAGGTCTCATCATAGTCTATACCATGAACTTGTTTGAAACCTTTTGCCACCAATCGCGCTTTATAGGTCTGTACTTTACCATCCATGTCAGTTTTCTTCTTGAAAACCCACTTGCACCCTATAGGTTTTACCCCTTCAGGTGGATCAACTAAAGTCCATAATTTATTTTGATACATGGATTCTATTTTGGATTTCATGGCTTCCAGCCATCTCTCGGAATCTGGACTGTTCATAGCATCTTGGTAGGTAAGAGGCTCATCATTATCTATGAGCATTACATCTTCATCTTGAGTCAAGACAAATCCATAATATCTCTCTGGCTCATGACGAGCCCTACTAGATCTACGAACAACCTGTGTTTCCGGAGCAAGAACATCTTGATGTACTTCCTGCCTATTTTTTAACTCTGGTTCAATATTATTTTGTACAGCTCGATCTTTATCGATATCTATAGTCCTCCCACTAATTTCTTTGAAAGTAACTCTCTTTCAAGAAATACAGCGGTTCGAGCAACAAACACTTTATTCTCGGTAGGATTATAGAAACTATACCCTTTAGTTTCTTCAGGATATCCCATAAAATTACATTTATCCGATTTTGGTCCCAGCTTGTCAGACACCAAGCGTTTCACAAAAGCTTCGCATCCCCATACTTTCATAAAAAACATGCTGTGACGTTTCTCAGCCCATATCTCATATGGAGTCTTTTGAACCGATTTAGTTGAAACTCAGTTTAGTGTATATGCAGCCGTTTCTAGAGCATAACCCCAGAAACTTATTGGAAGATCTGCTAGACTCATCATCGATCGCACCATGTCCAACAAGGTACGATTTCTCCTCTCAGAAACTCTATTCTATTGATGCATTCCCAGAGGAGTAAGTTGTGATACGATACCACAATCCTTCAAGAAACCTTTAAACTCGAGGTTTAAGTATTCTCCTCCACGATCTGATCGTAGAACTTTTAACTTTCCCCTGTTTTCTTTTCCACTTCAGCCATGTATCCTTTGAACTTTTCAAAAGAATCGGATTTCTTCTTCAAAAGATACACATATCCATATCTACTGAAATCATCAGTAAAAGTAATGAAGTAGTAAAAGCCACCTCTTGCCATCGTACGCATTGGACCACATACATCACTATGTATACGTCCTAATCGTTCGATGGCCCTTTCACCTTGTCCGGTAAAAGGATCTTTAGCCATTTTGCCAATGAGACAAGATTTGCATTCTTCATATGATTCAAAATCAAACTTATCCAACTAACCATCTTTATGTAATTTGGAAATGTGTTTCTCATTTATGTGACCTAAACGACAATGCCAAAGGTATGTTTGATTTGAGTCTTTTATCTTAATACATTTATTATCATTATTTACGTTATAGACAGGAGTATCTATATCAAGAACATATAAACCATTAAACAAACGTGCAACCCCGTAGGTAACATTATTGAATGAAAAGGAACAACTATTGTTCTGAATCAAAAATGAAAAACCTTTCTTGTCCAAACAAGAAACCAAAATAATGTTTCTGCAAATCGCTGGCACGTAAAAACAGTTATCTAGTTCTAAAACAAGCCCAGTGGGCAACGATAAACGATAAGTCCCTACAGCTAAAGCAGCAACCTTTGCTCCATTGCCAACTCGTAGGTCGACTTCTCCCTTCGCCAATGTCCTACTTCCCTGCAGTTCATGCATATTTATACAAATGTGAGAACCACACCCAGTATCTAATACCCAAGATGTAGAAGTAGATAAATTGACTTCTATAACATAAATACCTGAATCAGAAGCAGTAACAACAACCTTCTTCTTCTTCAGATCCTCCAAATAAGCATGACAGTTCCTCTTCCAATGACCTGGTTTCTTGCAATAGTGACAATCACCAACCTTTGGAACATCACCTTTAGGCTTCAAAGCCTTGGTCGGATCAGGTTTCGGATTAGTATTCGATTTAGATCCCATCTTCCTATTCCCTTTTCATTTAACCTTTCCTTTGGCCTTCCCATTATTCACCATCAATATGGGAGCAGGGGATGCCTTCTGAACATTGGTGTTGTGAATATGTTGTGAAATTGATGATTTCATTAACAAAACACCTTAGTAGATTTTACTTAGTGAAAAATGTAGCACTCGACGAATAAGGAATATAGTCCCGACGGATGACTCAATATAGTCCCGACGGATGATGATCAATTATCCATCGAGTGAGTAGCTTGTGTAATAATGAGTCTGTAGCACATTTCTGCATACACCTTGTTTAGATTCTGTAGTAGCACTCATATCATGTTGACTTTAATTAGATATGCAGAATAGGTTGATTAATTGTACATAAATGATGTCTTGTAATTCTGTATAAATGAAATGAAGTTAAGTGCCAGATAGCTACCCGACGGATAAACAACAATGCCACTCGACGGATGATCAACAAGGCAACCCGACGGATGATCATGTACCCGACGGATAATCAATTCAAACATCTATTGACAGTGACAAAATATTCACATGCGTCCAGTGTATGCAAAAGAAATGTGGAAGCCTATTCAACTGGGTTTTAGAGAACAAAGAAGCATTGCCATTTCCATGCTATTAAGAGGATATTCAAAGATGCTGGAATAGAGTAATGAAGCAGCATAGTATTAGACTTGATAGGTTTTGTTTTATTATCTTGTCTTATTACTTTGTAATCTTGGTGATATATAAACCAAGAAGTAGCAAATAGAACAACAAGAACACTAAGCAAGAAAATTCTCAGAGAAACATTTGTAAGCTATATTCTTAGCATTTCTCTGTAAACTTAGTTGTTCACATTTATAAGCAGCTGTGAGCAAATCTTGCTACACAGAGTTCTCTTGATATAATATATCTGGTGGATACATTCAAATCCACCAGAAAGTTTTAAAGACTTGTGTTTTTAATTACTTGTGTTTTGATTTTACTAACTTCTTATTCCGCACCTTGCAAATCAAACACTTATATATTATTAAGATAGAACATTTTATAATTTGAGAAAAAGGTTCAAGAATTCCATTCAACCCCCCTTCTTTAATTCTTGTTGTATTGTTAGGGACTAACAATTGGTATCAGAGCAAGCTCTTGATAAACAAATAGTTTAAAGATCACAAAAAAATAGCAAGATGAACAAGAAGGATGTTGGAGTCAAGATTCCTTTTCTGGACAAAGACAATTACCATCACTGGAAGGTAAAGATGCATCTTTATTTACTTTCTCAAGATGAGGCCTATGTAGATTGCATAGAAAGAGGCCCTCATGTACCAATGAGAGCTGCAACTGGAAATGAGCCAACTGTTCCCAAGCCAAGGCATGAATGGTCTGATCCTGATATTGAACAAGTCAGGAAAGATAAGAAGGCCATGAATATCCTGTTCAATGGCGTTGATGTTGACAAGTTTGACAACATCATCAATTGCAAAACTGCCAAGGAAGTTTGGGATACAATACAGATTATCTGTGATGACAGTGAACAAGTTAGAGAAAACAAGATGCAGCTACTAATTCAGCAATATGAGCACTTTCATAGTGAAGATAGTGAGTCTCTCACTAACATTTTTAGTAGATTTCAAAATCTACTGAATGCTCTGAAGTTGCATGGAAGGGACTATCAGACAAAAGACTCCAATCTTAAGTTCCTTAGATCTCTTCCAAAGGAATGGAAACCTATGACAGTCTCATTGAGAAACTCTCAAGATTACAAGGAGTTTACTTTAGAGAGACCGTATGGCATCCTGAAAACTTATGAGCTTGAAATAGAGCAAGATGAGAGGATGGAGAGAGGAAAGAAGAAAGGAGGATCGATTGCACTAGTTGCTGAGTTAGTGAAAGAGAAGGAGATGAAGATGGAAGCTGTTGAATCTACCTCAAAGGTCTGTGAAGACAAGGGCAAGGGGCTGGTAGCAGAAAATGAAGATTCTTTGAGCCAAGATGACATGGAAGGTATTGTTGAACATCTAGCATTTATTTCCAGAAGATTTTCCAAGCTCAAGTTTAAGAAGAACTTTAGAGCAGCTAAGTCAAATAGAAACATGGTGGATAAATCAAAATTCAAATGTTTCAAATGTGGCTTAGCAGGGTACTTTGCCAATGAGTGTAGAAAGTCAGATTCTAGTAAAAAGAAGTTTAAGCCTGTGGATTATAAATAGAAATACTTTGAGTTGCTCAAACAAAAGAAAAGGGCTTTCATTACGCAAAAAAATGACTAGGCAGCAGATGGTCTGGATGAGGATGAGGATGTCAGCTATGTCAATCTAGCCCTAATGGCCAAGTCTGATGAAACAGAGACAAGTTCTTCAAGTAATTAGGTAATCACCACTAACCTTGCACATTTATCTAAAGCTGAGTGTAATGATGCAATAAATGACATGTGTACAGAATTATATCATTTGCGTATTACACTTAAGTCTCTTACTAAGGAAAATGCTAAAATCAAAGAAAACAATTTGTTTTTAAGTGAGAGGAATAATGTGCTAGAATCTCAGTTCATTGAATTTGAAAAATTAAGAATTGAGTGTAAAATTGCTAAGGATGAATTAACTGAGTCCTTAAAGAAAGAAGAGATCTTGAAGAAGCAGCTTGAACGAGAACATGAGGTGATTAAGGCATTAAAAAACATCTAGAGATGTTCATGCTCAAATCACCAATGTTCAAGGTATTGAGTCCTTTTGTGATGCAGCCTGGAAGAAGAATAAGGAAAAGCTGGAATCCAATTTGGTTGAAGGATTTCTAACATATATAGACTCAACGGATGATGAGGATCATCCGTCGGATAACAAAAAGGGTTATCCGTCGAGTGATATAAATCCTCGTCCGTCGACTATGAGCAAACCTGTGAGTAAAGCCAAACTTACCAAGTTAAATGAGAAATATAAATCAGTTTCCAAGAATTTTGTTCCAGGAGAAACCAATCAAGTGAAGAAGGAGAAAAAGGCTAATGTTGGTCATATGACTGTCAAGCAATTGAGTGACAGACTGGAAAAGATTGAGGTTAAAACAGAGGCTAAAAAGAAAAATAATAGAAATGGTAAAGTAGGAATTAACAAGCATAACAACTACACACCTGATAAATATGCTCCTAGAAAAATCTGTGTTAAGTGAGGTAGTGTAAATCATTTATCTGTTAATTGCAAAACTGTCATGCCTACTTCCATATCTGTGTCACCTCATTTTCTAAATATAAATGCCATGCCTTCTATGCCTATGAATGTTATGTCTACACAGAATATGAATGCACAGTTTACTAATATGCCATTTGCACCTAATCCTTATTATGCTGCATTTAGTATGCCATAAATGCCATTTAGCATGCCTTACTGGAATAACATGTTTACTAATAGCATGCCATTTCCTGTTAATCAAAATATGCATGATAATTCTGTTGTAATGAATGGTTTCAAAGGTTCAATTCAAGTGACTAAGGATGAATCTGATATCCCCAAGTCAAATGAGATAAAGCCTAAGAAACAGAAAAAGAAAGCTAACAAGGCAGGACCCAAGGAAACTTGGGTATCAAAATCAACTTGATTTGATTTTGATGTGTGCAGGGAAACAGAAAGAATCTATGGTACTTGGATAATGGTTGTTCAAGACACATGACTGGTGATTCTACCCTGCTCACAGAGTTCAAGGAGAGAGCTGGCCCAAGTATTACTTTTGGAGATGACAGCAAGGGTTATACTATGGGATATGGCTTGATTTCAAAAGACAATGTCATCATTGAGGAGGTTGCCTTAGTGGATGGTCTCAAGCATAATTTGTTGAGTATCAGCCAGCTTTGTGATAAAGGCAATTCAGTAACCTTCAACTCAGAAGCCTGTGTTGTGACTAACAAGAGGAGCAACAAAGTGGTTCTCACAGGTGTGAGAAAAGGAAATGTGTACCTAGCTGACTTCAACTCATCAAATGCAGAATCTGTTACTTGTCTTCTCAGCAAAGCAAGTCAGGATGAAAGTTGGTTATGGCACAAGAAGCTATCCCCTTGAAACTTCAAGACCATGAATGAACTTGTAAAGAAAGAAATGGTTCGAGGTATTCCTCAAGTAGAGTTTTCTAAGGATGGATTGTGTGATGCCTGCCAAAAGGGAAAGCGGATCGAAGCATCATTCAGAAAGAAGCTTTATTCAATAATTGAAGAACCTTTGCAACTGCTACACATAGATTTGTTTGGACCAGTCAATGTGTTGTCCATCTCAAGGAAAAGATTTTGCCTAGTAATTGTAGATGATTTCTCAAAGTTCTCTTGGACATATTTCCTAAAGTCTAAAGATGAGGCTAGTGAAATCATCATCAATCACATAAGGCACGTCAATAATCATCCCGATTTCAAAGTTAGAAGAATCAGGAGTGATAATGGAACTGAGTTCAAGAATTCTATCATGAGAGCATTTTGTGAAGAAAATGGGATTTTTCATGAGTTTTCAGCAGCAAGAACTCCACAACAAAATGGAGTAGTAGAAAGGAAGAACATATCACTTATTGAAACTGCAAGGACAATACTTGAAGAGTCTAAGTTACCAACATATTTCTGGGCTGAAGCTGTAAATACTGCATGCTACACTCAGAATATTTCTCTGGTTAATCAAGCAAAATGCATGACTCCCTATCAATTGTTCAAGAACAAGAAGCCAACTCTAAATTTTCTTCATGTCTTTGGCTGCAAATGTTATATCTTGAGAAATCAAACTGATCAGAATGGGAAGTTTGATGCTAAAGCAGATGAAGGAATTTTTTTTGGATATGATGTTGCTAAAGCATATAGAGTCTACAATCTAAGAACCAACAATATTGTGGAATCAATACATGTTGTGTTTGATGACAAAAAGATTGAAGGACTGCAAGATGGAGATTACCATGAGAGCCTCAAATTTGATAATGCGGAGATGGTTAGTGATGACAGTGATGATGAAAGCGATCATGAAACAGTATCAAAGGATAATGCAGAAAAATCTACTACCAATGAAGTAAAAAATTCAACATCTGTCGAGTTGCATAATGCTTCATCCGTCGGGAGACAATTTGCTTTATCCGTTGGGAGACAACCAGCCTCATCCGTCGGTACTCAAAATTCACCATCTGTCGGGTCATCAAAAGAAGCTGGAAGTCAGAATAGATCAATTACAAAAAGCTCCCCTTTCTCAAATCAAAGATCCATTAACTCAGGGGGAGTTTCTAATAATCAAAACTCAATCACACATCAAGAAAACAATGAGGCCTCTTCATCTAGAGCTAATCTACCTCAATAAGGAAATGGACAAAGGATCACCCCTTTGAGCTCATCATTGGTGATGTATCTTCTAGAGTTCAAACAAGGAGAGTAACTCAAGAAAAATGTCTATACATCAGCTTTCTTTCTAAGGAAGAACCAAAAAAGGTAGA
Organism: Apium graveolens; assembly: GCF_009905375.1. Classification (NCBI taxonomy): domain Eukaryota; kingdom Viridiplantae; phylum Streptophyta; class Magnoliopsida; order Apiales; family Apiaceae; genus Apium; species Apium graveolens. The sequence goes on from NC_133656.1 coordinate 209,651,719, forward strand.
AGAAGCCTTGTTGGATCCTGATTGGATTTTAGCTATGCAGGATGAGCTAAACCAATTTGAGAGGAATAAGGTATGGAAGCTGGTGTCCAAGCCTAAAGGAAAGAATCCAATAGACACCAAATGGATATTCAGAAATAAGATGGATGAAAATAGCATAGTAGTCAGGAACAAAGCTAGATTGGTTGCTAAGGGCTATTGTCAACAAGAAGGAATAGATTTTGATGAAACATTTGCTCCTGTTGCAAGACTTGAAGCCATCAGAATCTTCTTAGCCTATGCAGCCCATGCTAATTTCAAAGTCTATCAAATGGATGTCAAAAGTGCCTTTCTGAATGGAGATTTGGAGGAGGAAATCTATGTCAGTCAGCCTCCTGGTTTTGAAGATCCAAATTTTCCAGAATATGTTTACTATCTTTTGAAAGCACTCTATGGACTGAAGCAAGCACCTAGAGCCTGGTATGACACTTTGTCAAAGTTTCTTTTAGAGAATCACTTTACTAGAGGTACTGTAGACAAAACTCTTTCCCTTAGAAATGTTAATGGCTCTAGTATACTTGTTCAAATTTATGTAGATGGCATTATTTTTGGCTCTACAGATGAAAAAGTTTGCAAAAAGTTTGCCAAACTGATGCAAAGTAAGTATGGAATGAGTATGATGGGAGAACTAACTTACTTTCTTGGTTTGCAAGTTAAGCAAGTTAGTGATGGAATATTCATTAGTCAAACTAAATACATTTATGATATTTAAAGAATTTTGATCTAATGGATTGCATATCTGCAAAAACTCCCATGGCCACTACAACTAAGCTTGAATTAAACACTACTGAAAAGTCTGTGGATATTTCAAGTTATAGGGGCATGATTGGCTCACTTCTGTACTTAACAGCTAGTAGGCTAGATATAATGTTTGCTACATATTTGTGTGCTAGATTTCAGGCTGATCCTAGAGAATCTCACTTTGTAACTATTAAGAGAATTTTCAGATATCTCAAGGGAACACCAAAACTTGGCATTTGGTACCCTAGAGATTCTGGTTTTGATCTAACTGGTTATTCAGATGCAGATTATGCAGGTTGTAGAATTGATAGAAAAAGTACAACAGAAACTTGTCAATTTCTAGGAAACAAGCTTGTGTCCTGGTTCAGTAAAAAGTAAAATTCAGTTTCTACTTCTACAGCTGAAGCTGAATATATTGCTGCTGGCAGTTGCTGTGCACAGATTTTGTGGATGAAAAATCAATTGCTAGACTATGGTTTGCAAGTTGAAAGGATTCTCATTTTCTGTGATAACACAAGTGCAATTGCCATCACTGAAAATCCAGTACAACATTCAAGGACGAAGCACATAGACATCAAGTACCACTTCATAAGGGAACATGTAATGAATGGTACTGTGGAACTACATTTTATTCCAAGTAAAAAGCAGCTTGCAGATATATTTACCAAGCCACTGGATGAATCCACCTTTTCAAGGTTGGCAAGTGAGTTAGGTATGCTAAATTATTCTTAAATCTTTTTAAGATAATTTGCAAGTTGCATTGTAGCCAGAAATTTAATTGGTTTTACAGTCTTGGATGAAATTTTGACCAAGTCAAAATTTACATCTCGACGGATGATCATTATCCATCGAGTTTGATCATCCGTCGGTATATGTTTGGTTAATAAAATCAATTATTTTTCTGGAATATTTCATGACTGGACGGATAGCTATTTATTCTCATCTGTCGAATTGTCTGAATCCTAGCTGTTAATTTCCTGAACATTATCCATCGAGTATACTTACAGTTTATAAGTATAACACGACGGATAATTGAAGGAATTTTTTACAGTTTATTTTTAAACGGCTATTTTGGGAAATTCTTATTGGTTACTTTATTTTACTTTATTATTTTTGACAATTATTCTTGAGATAGTATAAAAGCTTAATTTATTTCCATTTTTTTTCTTTTATCATTCTCAAATCATCTGCTTTAAATTCTCTCTTTGTCAAAAGCAATTATCATCTCTATCTCTGTAATTTCCACTCTCTAATAATGGCACCAGTCGTCAAGATCATATCACAAACTGGATTCATCTATGAGAAGAATAACTTCACGGCTCTAGTAAACAAGGGGATTCAACAGTCTAGTGACTACCACAAAATGATGGATTTTGTGAAGAACTGCAAACTCAACTATGCCATGCTAGAATCACCCACCATCTTCTGTGAGGTTGTTGAAGAAATATGGTCAACTGCTGTGTACAACTTAACTGATAAGACCATCACACTCACTATTAAAGGTAAGGAATTCTGTATTAATAGTGATGTTGTTAAAGCATATTTCAAAATTCCTGATAATACTGTAACTTCACCACACACAGACACTGACATTGTTAATATGCTTAACTCCATGAACTATGCACTCTCTACTTATAAGTTAAGTGAAATTAGGAGGTTGGGTCTTAGAAAGCAATGGAGTTATCTATGTGATGTAGTTACTAAGGTCTTTTCTGGTAAAATCAGTAATTTTAATTCTGTCAATATCTCTATGCTTTACATGCTAGTTACTGATAAGTTCTTTAACTTTAGTGATCTTGTTTTGTTTGAGTTGGGGTTTAAGTTAGGGGAGTTAAATAAGAGGGGTAAAAATGTTTATTATGTTAGATTTTTCATGATGCTTGCTAACCACCTCTCTGAAGAAATTGTGCTTGAGAACCCAACCAACAAATTAGATTGTTGGGTTCAAGAGAGAAGAATTATTACAGATCTGAACAGGGAAAACCATCACATAGAGGTGCCACTCTTATATTTCCCTGTAATGGAAGCACCTCATGTAAGTGAGGTAAGTTTATCAGTCTCTACTATTCCAACCTCACAAATTTCTTTGCATTCTAGTGTAGCTATGACAACTGTGTCAATGACCCAACAATTGTCTACCCAAGCTACCAAACCATCAAAAATTTCTAAATCCAAGTCAAAGAAAGCCCCCTCTGGTATCTCGCAAAAGATGCCAGTTGCAAAATCCACCAAATCTAAAGAGGGGAGTGTGAAGGTGGGTAAGGTAGGTGAGGGACAGGGTGAACATAAAAGAAACCCTAAGTATAAGGTTGGAGAGGAAAATGTTTCCCAGCCTAGCCACACTGCTTAATAAGGAGATAAGCTCATTGCTAGTTACATCCTCCCAAAAGGATGTAACTATTGAACAAAGCTCTAAGCCAAGAGCACAGTCCAAAAGGTTAAGGGACACAAGCTCACCCCAAACCTATACTAGAAAAAAGAAACCAAAAACCTTTCGGGATGCATAGGGTTCACACACTATGCAAACTGGTGTTAAAGACACAGTCACTGCACCTTTTCAAAGTCAGTTTGATGTGGCTCCAATAAATGTGGAGTCACAGCCAAAATATATAGTTATAGAAGCACCTCAAACACCAAATTCTCCCACAAACTCTCTGGATGTGGATATGATCAACACATCAATTCCTGATTCCCCTTCTTTAACTCTGTTGGGGAAGCCAAAATCTAGTGCAAGTGAGCATCATATTTTGGATGATTTGTTGGCTTACTTGCCAATTCTTTCAGGAACTGTTGAGACATCTGTGCCAAAATTCTCATCAATCTGCATAGAGTCCACAATAGTTTCCACTCCAAACTCATTTATTCCTACTCTCTCGATGGATATTGTTCATCCGTCGAGTAGTGATTGTATCCCGATGGATAAGCTTAACAACAGTTATCCGTCGGATAGTCAAACTGCTAACCCGACGGATATCCCTTATCTGTCAAGTGTCTCTGCACAGCTTCAAATTTCATCAATTATCTCAAGTGGAGATTACTTAGTGGTAGTACAATCACTCCTAGGATTGAGGGAAGAGAATGTTATGAGTGAGAGTCTGGGTTGCTCCCAGGAAAAAGGAGAGGAAATGAGTGAAAATATGCAATCCAGTTCTTCAGGATTGGCAAAAGAGAGTGTGTGGAGTCTCACCTTAGATGGTGAAGGTGAGGGTGTGAGGGTGGGGAGCCAAGGTGAGACCTTGATGCAATAAAAGAGGGAAAATGAGAGAAAAACAGGTACTGAAGATATAAGGTGGATGTTATTGTTAGTGAGTTAATGAATATCCAGGATGCAGACAGGGAGGGACTACCTCAGCAACCTCAAGCTGTTATAGATTCTACCTCCCTTGATGCTGAGACATTTACTCACCCTGTTCCAGCATATCAACTTCTTGCTGAACAGGGCAATGAAAATGCAGAAAAGGATGCTAAGAGCTAAGGATGCCATCACAGCTTTGCCCTCTACAGCTGGTGATGTTGATTATGAGACTGGTGGTTCAGAAGAATTCTTTGGAGGTGAAGGTGGAGATAGTGAAGAAGAGCCATTGGACATAGGGGGAGAAGTAGGCTCTAGTTCAAGATCAGGCATGCCATCTTGGACATTTTCAAAGCACTATGATGAACACTACTTCAAGACAACCCTGATTTAACTCATAAATCAGAAAAATTCTGCTCTTTAAACCACCACAAATGCCAATACTAAAAAGCTCCTTCAAGCACATCTTGCTTCTCTACAACTACAAAAAATTCAAGGTTTTCAACATGCTCGAGATGTCAACACTATTAAAGATGATATAGATGACATGAAAAAGGCCATTTCTGACAAGATGGATTCTAAACTTCCAGAAGCTACAATGCTTGACATCAAGAGATAACTCAGGAAAAATTCTGATCTTGCCACAAAGATAGATGCCTTAGATACAAGAATGTCAGCAATGGAGGCATCTCTTACAACAATTCATCTACACCAAGCTCAACAGACAGACTTGTTTCAGAAACTGGTGGCTGCACATACCTCCTCTACTCAACTTGTTGATAACAAAAAGGGGGAGAAAGAGAATTTTAGGAGTGAGGGGGAGCAAAAAGTGCTCAACATTGAAGTTAGAAAAGTAATTGTGCCTTCAATTACTTTCACCAAGCCACCAGCCAAAGATAGCATTGATCTGATAAATGAAGTAGCAGCCAATTTAAAAGCAGCTGAAAAGGAACAGTTGAATCCAATCAACTGGGAGAAAATTGATGAGGATATTCAAAAGAAGTTTGGGCTAGCTAAGAAGCCAGAAAAGTCATCCATTCATCACTCTCAAGTCAGGCAAATCTCTGCGAATGAAATGAGTATGAACTATCTGGAAAGAGGACAACCATCCTGCATCAAATCTCCAAAGGATGAAGTACTTTTGAAGCCAAGGGTGAACTATCCAAAATCATCACTAAAGAACCCTTTGGATACAGGTATGAGACACCAAAGCCTGATGAGAAGAAACTGTTGTCAAGATCCATTGCCTTCTACAAGGATCCAGCTTATTCAACTTTAAAAAAGGAGAGTTGCTAAAGTTTTCAGGAATGGTAAAGAAATTTGTGTGGTGGCTGGACATCCTCAATTTGCTGAAGCAAAGAGAGAAGAAAAGGCAAGATTGAAGCAAGAAAAGAAGCAAGCTGCTCTAGATGCTAAAAAGGCTAAATAAAAAAAAGAGCAAGCTGCTATCTTGGCCAAGCTACAAGCTGTGAAACCAACACAACAAATTCCTACTCAACCATCTGAAATCACTGAATCTCAAGATCCAAAGAAGCAAGTTGAAGCACAATAGAAGAAATCTCACAAATACAAGGAATTGGCCAAAAGAACCAAAAGGAAATTGAACTTTGTTGGTAAGAAATTGGAGGATCAGTTTCCCAAGGAATCCACTCCAACTACAACTCAAGCATGAGAACCCTCAGTGGTATTTGAAGATATTAAGGTGGTGGATCCTTACATGAACATTCATGATGAACTTATTGTGCCTAAGGATGAACCAATAGACTGGGAAAGTCTACTAATTCCTGATTTCAATTTGCCAATGCTTAACAAGCCAAAGAGAACAAAGTCAAGAGCAGTCAAGAAAGTGAAGCTGACACCTCTCAAATCCAAATCTCTAATCAAAGCTCAATCCAAAGTCAACAAGGGAGATTACATGTACTTATGTGACATCAAGGAATTCTCTGATCTAAACCTCTATCTAGATGAACTGGAAGAAGTTAGAGGAATTGATGTCTACAGGAATCTAACTGAAAGGTTAGTTTTCAAGTACAAGGGAGGAAAGGAGATTCAATGGCCACTTCACAGGATCCTTCAAGAAAGCCAATCTGTGTTGATAAAGGTTTATTCATCATTCAAGAAGAACTTTGGATTCAATGTAACTGCAAAAAGACTGGTTCTAAAGAAGATTGAAGAACTGAGGAGTATTAGAGCTAAAGATGCACTCCCAAAGACTCTAACTATTCCCTACACAGGGAGAAGAGTGCATTTAAGGCCCTGCTGGATGATGGAGTTCATGGATGATAAAGGAGTTAGAATATTTTTCAGATTAGAAGACTAATTGAGCATCTCTAGCAATGAGACTCTTTTGGAAATGTAAGAAAAGCTAAATCTCTCAGAATCTGATGAACTAGAATTCCACAGACAGCTCCAAAATCAGATAGAAGAAAACAACAAAAAGCTTGGAAAGAGATCCAAACCTTCAAGGAATTAGATTAATCTGCTCAGGCTAGAGGAGCACCTTGAAAATGACTGTGAGCTAATCTTTGTGCATTTTGTTATTTGAATCACTTTACAGTTTTATCTACTTACTTTTAAAGTTGTATTTTTAGGGTGTTTTGTTATCATCAAGTTTCTCTTAATTTATGGCTACAATTTCAGTAGACATAAATTGGGGGAGATTGTTGTGAATATGTTGTGAACTTGATGATTTCATTAACAAAACACCTTAGTAGATTTTACTTAGTGAAAAATGTAGCACTCGACGGATAAGGAATATATTCCCAATGGATGACTCAATATAGTCCCGACGGATGATGATCAATTATCCATCGAGTGAGTAGCTTGTGTAATAATGAGTCTGTAGCACATTTCTTCATACACCTTGTTTAGATTCTGTAGTAGCACTCAAGTCATTTTGACTTTAATTAGATATGCAGAATAGGTTGATTAATTGTACATAGATGATGTGTTGTAATTCTGTATAAATGAAATAAATTCAAGTGCCAGATAGCTACCCGACGGATAAACAACAATGCCACTCAACGGATGATCAACAAGGCAACCCGACGGATGATCATGTACCCGACGGATAATCAATTCAAACATCTGTTGACAGTGACAACACAGTCACATGCGTCGAGTGTATGCAAAAGGAATGTGGAAGCCTATTCAACTGGGTTTTAGAGAACAAAGAAGCATTGTCATTTCCTTGCTATTAAGAAGATATTCAAAGATGCTGGAAAAGAGTAATGAAGTAGCATAGTATTAGACTTGATAGGTTTTGTTTTATTATCTTGTCTTATTACTTTATAATCTTGGTGATATATAAACCAAGAAGTAGCAAATAGAACAACAAGAACACTAAGCAAGAAAATTCTCAGATAAAGATTTGTTAGCTGTATATCTAGCATTTCTCTGTAAACTTAGTTGTTCACATTTGTAAGCAACTGTGAGCAAATCTTGCTACACAGAGTTCTCTTGATATAATATATATCTCTGGTGGATACATTCAAATCCACCAGAAAATTTTTAAAGACTTGTGTTTTTAATTACTCGTGTATTGATTTTACTGACTTCTTATTTCATACCTTGTAAATCAAACACTTATATATTATTAAGATAGAACATTTTATAATTTGAGAAAAAGGTTCAAGAATTCCATTCAACCCCCTTCTGTAATTCTTGTTGCATTGTTAGGGACTAACAATTGGTCTCAGCAGTTTTCAACATAGCTAACAGTTCGGTGGTGTTCTTATCTATCTCATTCATATTGTAATTCATCACAAATTGAGAATAGCTTATGTTTAAAGATTATAAAATTAGGTCAATCTGGTGTTCCACAGCAATTGGGGCACCCAACTTGGCAAGGTACTCAATATACCCAATCATCCTTAGAACATGCGGTCCAACCGGATCACGTTCTCCCTACTTACATGCATGCAACAATTTGAAAGTATCAAACCTCTCCTGACGAGCCTGTCCTTTAAACATATGTTTAAGGTGCTCAATCATATCATAAGAATCCATATTCTCATGTTGTTTCTGAAGTTCAGCACTCATGGTTGCTAACATGAGACATTAAACATCCGTGTCATCATCGATATATTTCTGATAAACATTATGTTGAGCACGGGGTGCTCCTTCAGGGAGAGGTGCAGGGCGAGGGATATCTATGACATAGAGCTTGCGCTCTTGTTTGAGGACAATCCTCAAGTTCCTCTGCCAGTCAAGGAAGTTTGTTCCTGTCAGCTTGTCCTTCTCAAGGACTGATCGCACAGAGAAGTTGTTTGAATTGATTGTCATTTGATATCTACAATGTTTAAAATACATAAGATAAATTAGTCTACAGATGATTATTAAATTATGTTCAATTGATTATTCATATAAATTCAAAATATATATCTCCCACTATTTTATCATATTAATAGCCCTAACTATTAATTCAGAAAGAGTATCTTCTATATACTTTCTAGTGAGCCAAGATCCAATTTTTCACAACATTTTAGTTCAATTTTGGCTTTACTCCTAAAATATGATTCAATAAGGTAGACAACATTTGTCAATTATATCAACTATATAACTCTTGGATAGTTTAGTGGAACAACATTTATTCTTATTTATCCAATAAATCTCACCAAACTCTATGCCTCTAAGTTCACAATCCTATTGTGGTAACTTAGTTAAGTCAAAACCCAAAGGTCCAAAAAGTATCATATACTTCAACACGCCATCCCATGATAGATGGAAGTACTTCGCTATGGCGAACCCTCTCCTTATCAATCTAGGGGTTAACGCGTTGGATATATTGGAAGGCATCTAAATAACTTAATATAAACATTAGGGTTTTGTTAGTATTATAACGATCATGATCCCATCATAAAGTGATTCCCAATTTTTCCTTGAATAAAATACTTCAAATCAATACTCGTCAATGGTTTGATTTCCAGGTAGTGGAGGATTCACATCGGTCTCGCTTAAAACCCACAGCCTTATAAGTTATATGAACCCGTTGTTGACAAAATCACCCCATGTCAGAAATAAAGAAGATTCGTATTTCATTTCAAGTTTCATAAACATGAGAATATCATAATCTTTTGTAAATTTTAAAATCTTGAGTCGTTACAGATTTTATCTTGTTTAGGCATGGCATGGGTGACGTATCTAATACATAGATTCATGCATGATTAATCTAATTGAAGCATGCATCATTAACTATTGTATACATACATTCATACATTAATATGTAAAGTGCGGTATGCAAACGTGCTTGGTTATGGCCTTTATCCTATGTGATCCTTTCAATCTAATGAAAGGATCAAGGTCAATCTATGGTGAATAATATAAATACAATTATAATTACATGTCTTCATTATTCTTGTCTTGATTGCTGCTTTACCTCTTGGATCATTCCTTCTTGAAGTACATTACATAAATACAACCTATATTAATGTACTTACATAAGAAAACTCGAGTTATATTCGAGGTAATATAGTTACAAGAATAATGAAAATGACATGCAAGTCGTTTTTATAAAACCAAAACCCTAAACTTTAATCTAAAGGTCTTAAGGCCATAACCAGCACCATGCTCAAGTAAACAAATAAAGTACTTTGAGAAAAAAAAAAATTAAAGCGGGGGTCCGGGACGGCAGCCCGGGGCGGGGGTTCGGGGGCGGAAGACCCCGGCTGGGGTCGAGCTGAATCTCAATTTCAGAAGACCAGTCTTGTACAGAATTCTCAATTTCGGAATAACAGATCATATCTAAACCAATCTCTGCCTCTACTGCATCATATGCAGTTTCAGAAGCATGTATCAGATACATACTGAACATACCCCGTTTCACAGATCATGACAACACACCATCTGTCCAACATATTAGATCACTATCTATAAACCAAACATCATGCATAACATACAGATCGCATACTGAGCAATCATGGAAAATTTATTACGTGCTCATATCATTATATGCATAAACATCACGTGAATATCCAGAAAGTTCTACATAATTAGCTCGATCATAAATGAACATAATAACATGCATATTAAATCTCACATATAAATCGTATCACATACATACATGGCATATCTGATTCATACTTAATATATTAAAAAACCGTAAAACACATAACCAAATTATCCCATTATACACATAGCTCTGATGCCATTGATAGGGATTCCAGCATAAAAATGCAACAGAAAAATAAAATTTTCGAATCCCTGCCGCAGGATCTATGTATAATGAACGGATAATTATGGAGAATAGATGTGTACCTTAAAAAACTTTACGTTAATGGAAAGATGGAGGTCTTGAATGATCACCACGTAGCCCGTCGCTGGAACGATCTACTTCTTGAAGGTATCCACACGAATGATCGCCCGGGGGATGGGTGTGTACTAGCACGTTCTTGAGGCTGCCTTCTTGTTCTCTCTATCTCTCTTCAAGCTGCTAGGGTTTATGTTTTATCAAATAAAATGTGTAACCCTAATTCTATTAGAAAGAGATATTATATAGGAAAGAGTTAATGGGCCTCCAACCCTAAACTGAATTTTATAGTTATTATTATTATTAAATTCGAAATTCTAATTATTGTATTATTAAGTCTCACTTAATCATCCAATAACTTAATTTCAGATTTAATATTAAATTCGAATTTCCTATTTATTTAATTAATTAAGTTACACTTAATTAATAACAAATAATTTAAATTATTTATATTTAATTTAAATCCAAATTTAAATTAAATAATCCTCCAATCATTCTTTGTGCGACCCTTTAGTTTATTATTACATTGGCAACAATTTTAAATCTAATTTAAAATCATAAACAATGAGCGGCATCTAGTAATACATCATTGTTACCCAAGTAATAATAATTAAATCGGTGATCAATTAAACCTTTCGTGAATAATGTACAATGTAATATAATCCCTTTAGTCTTATATTATAGATCAAACTTAAGGCATGCATTGTGTCATCCTCTGTTAACGTTCAATCCTTCTTTCCTTGATCAATGAGTAAACTATTAAACAAATCAGTATTTGAGCACGACCATACATTTTATAGTCTTACTCAATCAAGAGGCCAATAATATCACTCCTTTAATAAAGGAGGGCTAAATCCCATCTAGATCATTCATATTTCTCATACGATTCATAATGTACCCAATGTCTACTTTTATTATTACCCGGTCAAGGATAACTTTCAATGATATCAAAGTATATTAATTCTCGTATAGAAATATAATGATTTCAGGTCAAAGGACCAATACATCATTATCACTGTGAGATTAACTTATGACACTATAAACATGTAGTATCTCACAACAAGTCAATCCAACACCATGTATTTAATACATGTGCCTGTGTTTTGACTTTAGTATCACCATACCTATGATCAATGAGATGTGATCATCAGCCAACAAACACATTAGTCTCAATGTATTTATTATCGTCCCTTAACAATAATACTTGACTAGGGATCTTTAGAAATATCAATGCTATTCCCATAATCTCATTTCTAAGTCACGTACTTAGAGATATAGATTTATATATCATATTCCAAGGACATTTATTAATCTAACATCTTATCACAGAAAATAAAGATATAATAAATTACTAAAGAATAATCCATATAATCATAATTAATAATCCAAATGTTTCATAATAGAAACATAATAGTGTTGTCTCTAGGGCACAAACACAAACAATACACACCTCTTTTCAAAACAATATTTTTAATTGACTTATTAGTCTGTAAATACCTTAATGGTAAACCCAGCGCCTAAGCTTAGGTTATGGTTTTGCATCTCAATTCCAATTGGAAGAATAGGACATTCACTGGAGCACCCGCTTACGATAATCATTCGTAAGACGGAAATTAGTAACCTTTCTATTAGGAGTCTTCCCAATACACGGAGTACCAGATCTCTACCCCTCCCTTGTCCTTTTAAGAAATCCTATCATATATCAAGAACTCGAATCATATCGAAGTTCTCCAAGCGTCTTGCTTGGTGATAGGTACAGCTTATCTCATATGTTTATATATATGTACTTCCGGGAATTTTCGGAGAAAGTACTAAGGATGTGAGTTGACCGTTGTCAACAAATAAATAAATCAGGGGGAGTTTCTTTTGAAACTATGCTCAAATATTTAAAATAAGCCGAGATAATATTCTTCAACGGTCTGAAAGTATTAGTATGATTTTCTGAAACTCAAAAATTATTTTAAAATAGGTTTTATGATTTTTAAATCATATTAAATAATTTAATAATTAATTAATAATTAAAAAATAGTTATTAGATAATTAAACCTCGAATAATTATGTTTTTAAAAGAATATTTGATATAATATTTCTCAACTAATTTATGTTTAAATAACTAAAGTAATCCTTAATAATATAATTAATCGGGTTTGAATTAAATAATCGTCGGAGAATACTTCTCCTATTTTAAATGAATAACTGAAATAATATTTGTTGTTCAAGTAAATAAAATATAGTTGAGGGAATACGATCTTTGGAAATTATTTCAAATATATTCGAGGTATTTAATACTTCGCAAGTGGACATCGGAGACCCTTGGAATAAAATAAAGACGAACTTTTGATCGTCCAAAACATCACCAGAATACTTCCGGGTTTTTAAATAATACATACCGACCGACTCTCGGTCTACAATATATAATCCATGCTACTTGCTAGCGTTAACATTCTCAAATATAAACTCCTCCGGAATACTTACGGGTTTTTATAAACATACATCGACCGACTCTCGGTCTAAATATAACATTTCAAACTCGGTATGAACATATACCAAAAATTATCAACAATTAAGTAATATAGTATATCTCAAACTTCGTAAAACATTTTAAAACAATCTCATGCATATATCACAGTTTTGTAAAACAGTGTATAATCAACATGCATATATCTTAGTGTTTAAAAACATTCACAACACAACAGTTCTTAAAAAAATTGGGTTTGTAAACTTTCCTGGGTACTTTGAGGTGGAGGATGCTCTAGGGTCCACTCGAAAATCTATAATCATAAACATATATCGTTTCATTAGATCCCGTTCTTATTTATGACGACTCGTACATACGCGCTACTTATCAATCGTTTCCGTAACACATTTTACCCTTATTACTCCTTTAATCACTCATTCATGTCACGTTCGCTTTCTTTTCGAAGTCCTTTATGTCCTTTTATGCCTTTTACATTTTGATCATCGGCCCCGCTTATGATTCCTAATGGTTTTCTAATCGCGCGGTCTCGGATCCGACATTTTTATAAAATTGAAAAATCCTTAATTTCACTTGAAATTTTCATAGAAATTAAAAAACTCTATTTCTTACTCTTGTAAAAATTTCATGATTTTTGAATATTTTTATATCGATCATTTCTATTCCCAAAGTTCGTAATTCGTAGCAGTTTTCGTCGCATAAATCACTGTTACTAAAACGGTCATGACTTTTGATCCGTAAATTGAAATCAAGAGATTCAAGTGCCTAAACGATCCTTATAACCCTTTCTATCATAATCAAGTGTTACTATTAAGAAACTTCAGTTTACACATTTGAGAACTTGTGCAGAAACTTTAACTTGAGTTTTGTTCGTTTTAACGAGGTTACGATTACGATTCGAGTTTTGTTTACGTCTTAAATCATTATTACCATAAAAAACCATCATATCATCATCTCAACACTAATTCCTCTCAATAACATCATGTTCTTGAGGCAACAATCATCAACCTTAAAACTAACTGTTAGTCCCTAACAATGCAACAAGAATTACAGAAGGCGGGGTTGAATGTAATTCTAGTAAACTTTTTCTTGAACTGTAAAATGTTCTAACTCAAACTATATATATAAGTGTTTTGATTTGCAAGGTGCGGAATCATAAGTTAAATAAATCAAAAATAGAAAGTAATAAAAACACACGTTTTTAAAACTTTCTGGTGGATTTGAAAGTATCCACCAGATATATATATATATATATATATATATCGATTTAAGAACTCTGTGAAGAACAAATTGTCTCACAGCTGCTTTACAAGTGAACAAACAAACTACAGAGAAATTTTTAACAGTTACAGCTTTTTCTATTTCTCTTCTAAAAGTGTTTGCTTAGTTATTTGTTTCACTAGCTACACTTGGTTTATAAACTTGGTAATAAGACAAGATAATAAAACAAAACTATCAAGTCAAACTTCATGCTGCTTCACTACTCTATTTCAGCATCTTTGAAAATCTTCTTAACTTGCATGGAAATGGTAATGCTTCTTTGTTCTTCATTTCCTATTAAACAGGCTCCCACATTCCTTTTATAAACACCCAACGCATGTGACTGTCTTGTCACTGTCAACAGATATTTGAATTGATCATCCGTCGGGTACATGCTTGTCATCTGTCGGGTAGCTTTGTTGATCATCCGTCGGGTTGCTTTGTTGATCATCCGTCGAGTAGCTATTTAACACTTGACTTCATTTCACTAATGCAGAATTACAAGACATCTCATATTTACAATTAATCAGCCTATTCTGCATATCTAATAATAGTCAACATGACTCATATGCTACTTCAGGATCTATACAAAGTTGTTCACAGAAATGTGTTACGATACTTATTGTTACAAAAGCTACTCACTTGATGGATGTCAAATCATCATCCGTCGGGACTATATTGAGTCATCCGTCGGGACTATATTTGATCATCCGTCGAGTGCTACAGTTTCACTAAGTTAAATCTACTAAGGTGTTTTGTTAATGTAATCATAAAGTTCACAACATATTCCCAAAAATCTCCCCCAATTTATGCCTACTAGAATTGTAGCCATAAATTAAGAGAAACTTGATGATAACAAAACACCCTAAAAATACAGATTTAAAAGGTAGTAGATAAAACTAAAAAGTGCTGCATTATTTACTGAAAAATTTACAAGACAAAGTGTACAAAGATTTGCTGACAATCATTTTCAAGGTGCTCCTCTAGTCTGAGCAAATTGATCTATTTCCTTGATTGTCTGGATTTCTTCCCAAGCCTCCTGTTATTTTCTTCTATCTGATTTTGGAGTTGTCTGTGGAATTCATGTTCATCAGATTCTAAGAGATCTAACATTCCTTGCATTTCCAGAAGAGTCTCATTGCTAGAGATGCTCAACTGGTCCTCTAATCTGAAGAATCTTCTTACTCCCTTATCATCCATGAATTCCATCAGCCAGTAGGGCCTTAGATGCACTCTACTCCCTGTGTAAGGAATAGTTAAGGTCTTTGGGAGTGCATCTTTGACTCTAATACTCCTCAGTTCTTCAATCTTCTTTAGAACTAATCTTTTAGCTGTCACATTGAATACAAAGTTCTTTTTAAAGGATGAATAAACTTTTATCAGTACATATTGGCTCTTTTGAAGAATCCTGTGAAGTGGTCATGTTATCTATTTTCCTCTCTTGTACTTGAATACTAACCTTTCAGGTAGATTCCTGTAAGCATCAATCCCTCTAACTTCTTCCAGTTCATCTAGATAGAGGCTTAGATCAGAGAATTCCTTGATGTCACAGATGTACATAATATCTCCCTTGTTGATCTTAGTTTGAGCTTTGGTTAGGGACTTGGATCTGAGAGTTGAGGGGCTTCACTTTCTTGACTGCTCTGGTTTTTGTCTTCTTTGGCTTCATGAAATGAGGTAGTTTGAGTTCAGGAATTGGTAGACTATCCCAGTCTATTGGCTCATCCTTTGGAATGATAGGTTCACCATGGATCTATCTTGAATTCTTCATGTGCCACAGAGGGCATGGATGTTTGAGTTGTTGTAGAAGTAGATTTGGGAAAGTATTCTTCCATCTTCTCATCACTGAAATCCAATTTTCTCTTGATTCTTTGCTTGTACCTTGGTTTCTTTGTCTGTGGAGGTTCATCTTGCACTACTTGATCTAGAGATTCAACAATTACAGATGGTTGTGCAGAAATTTATTGTGTGGGTTTCACAGCTTGCAACTTGGCCAAGATAGCAGCTTGCTCCTTCTTTTGTTTGAGCTTTTTAGCATCTAGAGCAACTTGCTTCTTTTCTTGCTTCAATCTTGCAATTACTTCCCTTTTTGCTTCAACAAATTGAGGGTGTCCAGCCACCACACAAATTTCCTTACCATTTTTGAAAATCTTGGCTGTTCTCCATTTTAGAATTGAATCTGCAGGATCTTTGTAGAATACTATAGACCTGGCCAACAGCTTCTTCTCATCAGGCTTTGGTGTCTCATATACTAGTGAAGATTTTGGGCAGTTCACCTTTGGCTTCATGATTAGATCTGCCTTTGGGGATTTGATGCAGGATGTCCGGCCTCTCTCCAGATAGTTCATGCTCATATCATTCACAGAAATTTTCCTGACTTGAGAGTGATGAATGACTGATTTTTCAGGCTTCTTTGCTAGACCAAATTTCTTTTGAATATCCTTATCAATTTTTCTCCCAGTTTATTGGACTAAACTGCTTCTTCTCTGCTGCTCTCAAAGTGGCTGCTGCTTCATTTATTAGATCAATCCTATCTTTAGCTGGTGGCTTTGTGAAAGCAATTATTGGCACAATTGCTTTACTCACTTGAATATTAAGCACTTTTTGCTCCCCCTCACTCCTAGAACTCTCTTTCTCCCCCTTTTTGTTATCAGCAAGTTGAGTAGAGGAGGAGGTCTGTGCAGCCACCAGTTTCTGAAGCAAGTCTGTTTGTTGTGCTTGTTGGAGATGAATTGCTGTTAGAGAGGCTTCCATTGCTGTCATTCTTGTATCCAATGCATCTATCTTTGTGACAAGATCAGAATTCTTCCTGAGTTGTCTCTTAATGTCAAGCATTGTAGCTTCTGGAAGTTTAGAGTCCAACCTTTCAGAAATATCCCTTTTCATTTGAATAATATCACCTTTGATAGTGGTGACATCCTGAGTATGTTGAAGACCTTGGATTTATTGTAGTTGCAGAGAAGCAAAGTGTGCTTGAAGGAGCTTCTTGGTGCTGGCATTTGTTGTGGTTTGAAGAGCAGAATGTATCTGATTTATAAGTTGAATCAGGGTTGTCTTGAAATAGTGTTCATCACACTGCTTTGAAAATGCCCAAGATGGCATACCTGATCTGGAACTAGGGCCTACTTCTCCCCCTATATCCAATGGCTCTTCTTCACTATCTCCACCCTCACCTTCAAAGAATTATTCTGAACCACCATGTTAGTTATATTTGAGATGTCATGTCTAATATGTTTCATGTTTAGTTTTCAGATCTTAACAAACAGGAAATATCAGTACTTACTAGAATTAGTACTTACTGAAAGTCAGAACTTAAGGATATCAGGACTTAGATTATTAGAAGATAAATATCAGAAGATGGATATCAGAACTTAAGTACTGGAGGACTAATAGTTAAGGAAGGAAGCTGATTTACAAGAAAGAAGATCAAGACTTATATAAAAAGAAGATATGCATGGAAAGAGTTAGAGGACTTAAAGAATTGTATAAGATATCTGATTGATATATTTTAGGAGACATAATTATATTCCATATCAATTAAAAGTTATCTTGTAACTGTGTACTATATAAACACAGACATAGGTTTACACTATATGTGTTATCATTATCGAGAAGATCATATATTGTAACCTAGCAGCTCTCGTGATATTTATTCATCACTGAGAGAGAACAGTTCCATTATAACAGAGTTAATTATATTGAATATATCTTTTTACTATTACTTGTGTTCGAAACCGATTTGATTGTATTCTACACTGTATTCAACCCCCTTCTATAGTGTTGTGTGACCTAACAAGTGGTATCAGAGCCTATCTGTTAACACACATACAGTAAAGATCCAAAACAATCATGTCTGAAGAAGCAGAAAATCCAACCAAGCCCGCCAAATCTAAAGAAACTCAAAAGACTCAAATCCACAATCGATTTGAGACTATTAGGGTTCCTATACTGAGACCTTCTGAGTACCCCATATGGAAAGTGAAGATGGCCATGTTTCTGGAAGCTACAGATCCAGAATACCTTGACAGAATTAATGAAGGACCGCATAAGCCAACCAAGCTTTCTATTGTAGTTGCAGATCGGCCAGAAAAGACCATACCAAAGGAGAAAAGTGAGTATACAGCTGAAGATATTTCATCCATTACCAAGGATGCAAAGGTAAGGCATTTGCTGCATAGTGTCATTGATAATGTCATGTCAAACTGGGTAATTCATTGCAAGACTACAGAGGAGATATGGGATGCTTTGGAGACAAGATGCCAGGGAACTGATGCAATTAAGAAGAACATAAGGACTATACTCACTCAAGAGTATGAGCACTTTGACTCAAAAAGTGACGAGTCATTAACTGACTTATATGACAGGTTGTCAAACTCTTGAATGATCTGTCACTAGTGGACAAGGAATATGATCTTGAAGATTCAAATCTAAAATTCCTTTTAGCTCTTCCTGAAAGTTGGGATTTGAAGGCTACTATCATAAGAGATAACTATGCTCTTGGTGAAACTACTCTTGATGAAATTTATGGTATGCTCAAGACTTATGAACTTGAGATGGATCAAAAAAGCAAGAGACAAGGGAGAAAGTCAAGGAAAATTGCTCTTAAGGCTGAAGAGGAATTCCCCAAAGTGGCTGTCTCAAAGAAAGGCAAAGGAAAGGCTCTCATCATAAATTCTGATTCAGAATCATCAAGTTCTGATGATAATGATTTAGAAACTGAAAGTTTACCTGAAATAGATGTTGATGAAGAGATGATGAAATTGTGTGCTCTTATGGTGAAGGGTATCACGAAGATAGCCTACAGGAAATTCAGAAGGGAAAAGAAGTTTTTCAAGAAAGGTGGAAGTACTGATAAGAAAGGTTTCAGAAAATCTGAAGGCAAAGGTGCAAAGTCTGACAGAGGAGATAACTCAAATGTCAAATATTACAACTGTGGTGAAAGAGGCCACATATCTCCTGACTGCAAGAAAGGAAATAGTGACCAAGGCAAGGCACTTGTCACAAAGAAGATAAGCTGGACAGACACTTCAGATTCTGAAGATGAGGTGAATTATGCTTTAATGGAAAATACTGATAGTAGCCCTGAAACTACTGAATTAAAGGTACCTCAAACAACTAATGCCTTTCATACTGATGATATTACTGAGTTTGAGATTATATCTTAAAACCATGTTTATTAGCTACAGAGATCAAACTTTAACATGTGAAAGATTAACTGCTGAAAATCTTGCTTTTAAGAAAAGGAATGATTATTTAGAAAAGGAGTTAGTTATGTTCCATCAAACTTAGAAAGAGAGAGATGATGCTTTTTATGTTAGAGATGAATTGCTAAAATTGAATAAATCTCTCAAAACTGAGTTAGAAAAAGAAAAAGAGATTATCAGGACTTGGACTAATTCTGGCAGAACAACTCAGAATTTATTAAGTAGTGGAAACTGGAAAGAGGACTTAGGTTATGGAGATGATAAAAGTGAAAAAGGAATTGAACAAATTGAGCCAATTGTTGTTAAACAAACTATTAAGCGAAAGGTAAATCCTGTTACGTTTGTAGCTAAAACTGTAAAGTTTGATTCTAAAAAGATGAAAGAGTCTGTGACAGAAGTTAAGGAGAAGTCAACTTCTGACAAATTCGAACATGATAAACCAGCTGAAGTCAACATAGGCTTAATGATAACGAAGCAGCTTAAGCATAAGCTAAAAGAAATAAGGAATGTCAACAAGGTTAAGGCAGCTAGGAAAAATAGGAATGGAAAGGAAGGTGTGAATAAAAGCAATAACTATATGCCTGTTCCTAATGCTCCTAGAA
The DNA here is from genome assembly GCF_009905375.1 of Apium graveolens. Taxonomy (NCBI): domain Eukaryota; kingdom Viridiplantae; phylum Streptophyta; class Magnoliopsida; order Apiales; family Apiaceae; genus Apium; species Apium graveolens. The sequence goes on from NC_133656.1 coordinate 209,671,577, forward strand.
AGAAATGTTATAACTGTGGAAACTCTAACCATCTTGCTTCTTTTTGCAGGAAGAATAAGAATATAAACTCTTTACCTTCTAAGTCAGGAGTTAAGAGTCGGTCTGTTAGGTTTAAGCAACAAAATCCTTATTTTTATTGTGGAAGTTTATGGCATTCCATTTATACTTGTAAGGAATATCATAGTTTATACTATGATTGTTATCAAATAAAACCTTCTTTGAAGAAAGTTGCTTTAATTCCTTCTAGTGTAAAGTCTGATGCAAAGTCTGATATAAGTTCTGATAAACAGCATGTTAGCATAAACTCTGATATTAAATTCGCTGCAAATGCTAACAAACTTAAAAAGGCCAAAGGATCCAAGCAAGTCTGGGTCCTTAAAACTAACCATTAGTGGTCTTTGTGATTGCAGGGCAACAAGAAAAACATCCTAGTACTGGATAGTGGATGTTCATGATATATGACTGGAAATAAAGCCCTACTCTCAGACTTTGTGGAGAAAGCTGGCCAAGAAGTTTCTTATGGAGATGGCAATATGGGAAAAACTCTGGGATATGGCAATATTAATCTTGGGAATGTCATCATTGAAACAGTAGCTCTTGTCTCAGGACTTACACACAATCTGCTGAGTGTGAGTCAAATCTGTGACAGAGGTTATCATGTGGATTTCTTTGAAGAACACTGTGAAGTTGTAAGCAATTATACAGGCAAAGTGGTTCTGAAAGGATACAGGCATGGTAACATTTATGAAGCCAGACTTTCAACAACTTCTGATGGTTCTGCAATCTGTCTGTTGAGTAGAACATCAATTGAAGAAAGCTGGAATTGGCACAAAAGACTCTCTCATTTAAATTTCAACAACATAAATGAGCTTGTAAAGAAAGATCTTGTGAGAGGATTGCCAAAATCAGTATTTGCTCCTGATGGCCTTTGTGATTCATGTCGAAAGGAAAAACAAAGAAAATCTTCTTTCAAGAGCAAAACTGAGTCATCAATTCTTGAGCCTTATCACCTACTGCATGTTGATCTATTTGGTCCAGTCAATGTCATGTCTATTGCAAAGAAGAAATATGCTATGGTTATAGTGGATGAGTTCACAAGGTACACTTGGGTGTACTTCTTGCACAAGAAGAATGAAACTGCATTTACTCTAACTGATTATGTAAGACAGCTGGATAAGTTGGTCAAAGATTCTGTTAAAATTATAAGAAGTGATAATGGTACTGAGTTCAAGAATTCAATCATGGAAGAGTTCTGCAATGATCATGGAATCAAACAGGAATTTTCTGCATCTGGAACTCCACAGCAAAATGGAGTTGTAGAAAGAAAGAACATGACTCTCATTGAAGCTGCACGAACTATGCTTGATGAAGCAAAGCTGCCAACCTACTTTTGGGCTGAAGCTGTGCAGACTGCTTGTTTTACACAGAATGCAACACTCATAAATAAGCATGGAAAAACACCATATGAGATGGTGAAGAAAAAGAATCCAAATCTGAAATACTTTCATGTATTTGGATGTAAGTGTTTTTCTCTTAAGACTCATCCTGAACAACTATCAAAATTTGATCTAAAAGCTGATGAAGGAATTTTTGTTGGATATCCACTTTCCACAAAAGCCTTCAGAGTCTACAATTTAAGAATAAGGGTTGTCATGGAATCTATTAATGTATCTTTTGATGATAAGAAGATTACTGGACTTGAAGATTTCAATGATCACGTTCAGCTGAGATTTGAAAATGAAGACTTAAATTCTGATATCGTAAATTCTGATGACTTAAACTCTGATCCTGTAAGTACTGATGTCATTGAATCTGTGGTAACAACTCCAAAGGAAAATGCACCTATCCATGGGGAGCAAGCTGAAGATCCTACCACATCTCAAGACTCTCAAGAAGCATCAGAACCTGTCACTGGCACTTCAAGTGTTGATTCATCTAGTTCTGATGAGCCAAATTCTGATAATTCTGGAAGCTCTAATACTTCAAATCCTGAAGGATCCAAGTCAAATGGATCATGGGGGAGGATCCATTTCTAGAAGTCAACTTCAAATTGTAAGGAAGTGAACCAAATCACATACACCTGACTAAATTATTGGAGATCCTAAAGCAGGTGTCAGAACTAGAACTGCAACATCAAATGAATGTCTCTATCATTCTTTTCTATCTCAGACTGAACCAAAGAAAGTGGAAGAAGCTGTTCAAGATGCTGATTGGGTGCAAGCAATACAGGAAGAGTTAAATGAATTTGAAAGAAATAAAGTCTGGACCCTAGTGCCGAGACCAAAGAAAAGATCAGTTGTTGGCACAAAATGGGTGTTCAGAAACAAAACTGATAGTGATGACATAATTACGAGGAATAAAGCAAGGCTGGTTGCTAAATGCTACTCTCAACAGGAGGGTATTGATTATGATGAAACATTTGCACCAGTTGCTATATTAGAAGCCATAAGGATCTTTTTGGCTTATACTGCTCACAAAAAGTTTAAAGTCTTTCAAATGGATGTAAAAAGTGCCTTTCTTAATGGAGAATTGGAAGAAGAGGTCTATGTTGAACAACCTCCGGGCTTTGTAGATTCAAAATTTCCAAATCATGTCTACAGGCTTGACAAAGCACTTTATGGCCTTAAGCAAGCTCCTAGAGCATGGTATGAGACTTTAGCTCAATTCCTTCTGAAAAGTGGATTTCACAGAGGTACAATTGATGAAACACTGTTCTACCTCAACCATGGAAAGGACTTACTTTTGGTACAGATATATGTTGATGATATCATATTTGGTTCTACAAATGCCAAACTCTGTGAGAGGTTTGTAAAGCTTGTTAGGTCTCTATAGCTAATGAACATGGTTTTAAGATATCTTCTCAACTCATTAATATCATCAGTATGAAAGGCATAAGTAGTTTGAGGTACCTTTAACTCAGCAGCTTCAATACTGCTTTCAGCATTTGCCATATCAGCATTTGCCATCAAGGCATAGTTCTCCTCGCTTTCAGAGTCTAAAGTGTATGTCCAGTTTTTCTTCTTTGTGACAAGAGTCTTGCCTTTGTCACTCTTCACTTTCTTGCAATCAGGAGATATGTGGCCTTTTTCACCACAGTTGTAGCATTTGGCATTTGTATAATCTCTTCTGTCAGACTTTCCTCCTTTGCCTTCAGATTTTCTGAAATTCTTCTTATCAGAACTTGCACCTCTCCTGGAAAACTTCTTTCCCTTCCTGAACTTCCTGTATGCAATCTTCGTGATTCCTTTCACCATAAGAGCACACAGCTTCATCATCTCTTCATCAACATCCATCTCAGGCAAGCTTTCAGTTTCTGAGTCATCATCACTATCAGAACTTGATGACTCAGTATCAGACTTTGTGAAGAGAGCTTTACCCTTGCCTTTCCTTGAGGTAGCTGTCTTGGAAGATTCTTTTTCAGCCTTAAGAGCAACTGTCCTTGACTTTCCTCCTTTCCTCTTGCTTCTTTGTTCCATCTAAAGTTCATGAGTCTTGAGCATCCCATAAATTTCATCAAGAGTCGTTTCATCAAGATTATAGTTGTCTCTTATAGTTGTTGCCTTCAAATCCCAGATTTCAGGAAGAGCTAACAGGAATTTAAGGTTTGAATCTTCAAGATCATACTCCTTATTGACCAGTGATAAATCGTTCAAGAGTTTGACAAAATCTATCATATAAATCAGTCAATGACTCATTAGCCTTTGAGTCAAAGTGTTCATACTCTTGAGTGAGTATTGTCTTCCTGTTCTTTTTAATTGAATCAGTTCCCTGACACCTTGTTTCCAAGGCATCCCATATCTCCTTTGTAGTCTTACAGTTAATCACCCTATTTGACATTACATTGTCAATGACACTATGCAGTAAGTGTCATACCTTAGCATCCTTAGCAATTGAAGCGATATCTTCAGCAGTGTAGTCGCTCTTCTCCTTTGGTACTGACTTTGCTGCTTCACCTACAACTGCAACAGCGAGCTTGGTTGGTTTGTGAGGCCCTTCATTGATTCTGTCAAGATATTCTGGATCAGTTGCTTCCAGAAACATGGTCATCCTCACCTTCCATACGAGATATTCATATGGCTTCAATATGGGAACTCTAATAGTCTTATATCGACTATGGATTTGTGTCTTTGGTGGTTCTTCAGTTTTGGTGGGCTTGGTTGGAGTTTCTGCTTCAGACATGATTGTTTTTGGATCTTAAACTGTTTGTGTGTTAACAGATAGGCTCTGATACCACTTTCTAGAAGAAACTGAGCTAAAGTCTCATACCATGCTCTTGGAGCTTGCTTTAGGCCATAAAGTGCTTTACAAGCCTATAGACATGATCTGGATATTTGGGATCTACAAAGCCTGGAGGTTGTTCCACATATACTTCCTCCTCCAATTCTCCATTAAGAAAAGCACTTTTCACATCCATTTGAAAGACAGTAAACTTTTTGTGAGCAGCATAAGCCAAAAATATCCTTATGGCTTCCAATCTAGCAACTGGTGCAAATGTTTCATCATAATCAATTCCCTCTTATTGAGAATATCCTTTTGCAAGCAACCTTGCTTTATTCCTTGTAATTATGCCATCACTATCAGTTTTGTTTCTGAATACCCACTTTGTACCAACAACAGATCTGTTCTTTGGTCTTGGCACTAGGGTCCAGACTTTGTTTCTTTCAAATTCATTCAACTCTTCTTGCATTGCTTGCACCCAATCAGCATCTTGAAGAGCTTCTTCCACTTTCTTTGGTTCAGTCTGAGAAAGAAAAGAATTGTAAAGACATTCACTTGAAGTAGCTGTTCTGGTTCTGATACCTGCATCAGGATTTCCAATAATTAAGTCAGGTGTATGTGATTTAGTCCACTTCCTTGCAGATGGAAGGTTTTCTCTAGAACTGGATGCTCCCCCATGATCCATGCTATCTTCATCAATATTTTCTGATGCTCCCCCTAAAACTATGCTCTCTGAGTTGGATCCTTCAGAATTTAAGTTTTCAGAACTATCAGAACTTGGCTTATCAGAAATTAATAAATCAGAACTTGAAGAGCCAGTTGTATGTTCTGATGCTTCTTGAGATGTGGATATATCTTCAGTATGCTCCCCCTGCACAGGTGCATCTTCCTTTGACGTAGTCACCACAATTTCAATAACATCAGAGTTTAATCCATCAGAGTTTGCATTATCAGGATTTAGACTTTCAGGATTTTCAATATCAGAATTTGAGTCTTCATTTTCGAATCTCAGCTGATCATGATCATTGAAATCTTCAAGTCCAGTAATCTTCTTATCATCAAAAGAGACATTGATAGATTCCATGACAACCCTTATTCTTAAATTGTAGACTCTGAAGGCTTTTGTGGAAAGTGGATTTAACAGAGGAACTATAGACAAAACACTGTTCTACCTCAACCATGGAAAGGACTTACTTCTGGTTCAGATATACGTTGATGATATCATCTTTGGTTCTACAAATGACAGACTTTGCAAGAAGTTTGCCAAACTGATGCAGTCAAGATATAAAATGAGTATGATGGGGGAACTTAGCTATTTTCTGGGCCTTCAAGTCAAGCAGAATGAAGAAGGCACTTTTATCTGTCAAACCAAGTACACTAGAAATTTGCTGAAGAAATTTGGAATGCAAGATTGTTCAAGTGCATCCACTCCCATGGCCACTGCAACAAAACTGGATAAGGATACTGGTAAATCAGTAGATATTACTGATTACAGAGGTATGATTGGCTCTCTACTCTATCTAACTGCTAGTAGACCTGATATCATGTATGCTACATGTCTTTGTGCAAGATTTCAAGCAGATCCAAGAGAACCTCACTTAACAGCTGTGAAAAGAATTTTCAAGTATCTTAAAGGAACAGCTGATATGGGATTGTGGTATCCCAGAGAATCAGATTTTAAACTAATAGGTTACTCAGATGCAGATTTTGCAGGTTGCAAAATTGACAGGAAAAGCACAAGTGGAAGCTGCCAATTTCTTGGAGGCAGATTGGTTTCTTGGTTTAGCAAGAAACAAAAGTCAATTTCCACATCAACTGCAGAAGCAGAATACATTGCTACAGGAAGCTGCTGTGCACAAATTCTTTGGATGAAGAATCAGTTACTGGATTATGGGTTAACATATTTTAAAATCCCTATTTACTGTGATAATCAAAGTGCTATTGCTATGACAGGTAATCCAGTTCAACACTCAATGACAAAGCACATCAGCATTAGGTACCACTTCATAAGGGAACATGTGGATGAAGGTACAGTGGAATTGCACTTTGTTCCAACAGATCAACAACTAGCAGATATCTTCACAAAACCACTATGCGAAGCTACTTTTACAAGATTGGTAATTGAACTTGGAATGGTTTCAGGTTCTTTCTCTAAATCTGCTTAGCTTTTGTTCTGATGCATCAGACTTTATGATCAGTATTTACAGATATTACTCTCTTTGTGTATTCTGTGCCTAATTGAAAATTGCTTAAGCACTGATTGTTGTCTGATGTGAATTTCTAAACTCTGATAGTGATATGACTGTTTATGTGACTATTTAATCCTATGAGGATCACTGTGCTAGATGCTGGCCTAGTAGTCTTTAATATACTAGAGATCCCATGTTAGAAGTAATTCTTTATGTGGAAATCTATTGACACAAGCAAATTCTGACATTGAGCTTAGCTAATTTTACTTTGTCTATCTTATTACTACGTCAAAAACTAGAATAATGCTTCTCATTTGTTAAGTTCTGAAGTTTGTAAATCTGCTGAATGTACAAAGTGCTGATAAACCTCACTTATCAAAAGAAAAAGAAAAAGAACAGGGAATAAAAATAAGGTACTCCTTTGAGATCTAAAGTAAAAATGTAGAAGGGACGACCCAAGTGCATTGCTGGTATTAAGTAATATGCATCATAAAAGCAAAAATAATTATTTTTCTTGGTGACTTTTCACATTCTCTGATTACTGGAGAAATACTATGACAACAACATAAATTCTGATAAGTAGTCGTGACTCACTTACACTGAGAAGCCACTGTAAAAAGGAATTTCAAAAGATGCATAAAATGAGCACAAACAGTTGAGGTAGACTCTTGCATAAATTTGTTCTATAGTAGACTTCATGATTGATGACAGATTTTAAGCACTTTTCTGAGTTATGCCTTATTTCTAAGATGTACTGAAGTTTATCAGACTTTAATCTTTATCTGATATTCTGCTGAATGCACACACTTTCACTCCATATGAATGATGAAAATTACTGTGGTGATTAAGTTGTTTTTGACAAACAGTTTACTGTCATTTGCATAAATTCTGAGGACAAGTTCTGATGGAAGTTCTGATAATTAAACTCTGAAGAAAACAAGTCATTATTTGTATGAAGAATCACAGAAAAAGATATTCACTTTTTGAGTTCAGAAGCCATATTCTGATGACTGTTAAAATCTGATATAAGTTAAATTCTAATATTAAATCCTGATGGAATCCTTGATACTTATGTGGCATTTTTCTTTACTTGACTTATTTATGGTAAAATCTGAAACAATCATATTTAAATCAGTATATATTTGAGTAAGATAAAAGCAGTCATAATCATTATGGGTTAGTGGTAAACGTGTTTGTCCTGAAAAACTGCATGTGCACGGTAATTATTGTTTATTTTACGTGCCCATTAACTCATGCTTTAACTGTTCACTGACTGTTCACACGTTGCCAGGTGTAAAGTGTCTCCCATGCTTCAAAAATATAATTGTTGAGCGGAGAGAGTATATATATATGGGAGTTAAAAGATTTTCTAATCTTTTACTTACTATTCTATTCTTAATCTCTTTTATTCTCTCTCTCTCTCTCATATTCTATGAAGCGTTTTCTTTTAGGACTTTTATCAAACACCTTGCAAACACTATCTTTCTCAATTTCTACAGAGATGGCACCAAAAGACTTGATTTTCAATGGAGCTAAGTTTGTTCCTAATAACTACTCGTTTATTCTTAACAAGGTTGACGCTCCATCGGAACTTCACTTTATTCAGGATTTCCTTACTAATTCTGATATTGGGTATGCTTTGACCCAACCAGAAGAATTCTCTGGAACCCAAGTGCTGGAGTTTTGGAGAAGTGGAATCTATGATGATGGTGGTGCTCAATGATCCCCAAGTATTATCTTTACAACATGGGAGGATGTTAGGTCTCACACACTGTAGAAGGGGGTTGAATACAGTGTTTATCATAATCAAATCGAATATAAGAACACAAAAAATAGATTTTATTTAACACAATAAACTCTGTTACAATATGGAACTGTCCTCTCTCAGTGATGAACAACTTATCACGAGAGCTGCTACGGTTACAATGAATAATAACTTCGATTATGATAACACATATAGTGTAAACTCTATGTCTGTGTTTATATACTACACAGTTACAAGATAAATTCTAATTGATATGGAATATAATTCTGCTTCCTAAAATATATCAACCAGTTATCTTTTCTTCCAAGTATTCTATTCTTCATAGAATTCCTTCTTCATGCATATCTCTTCTTGCATTTGTCTTGATCTTATTTCCTTTCAATCAGCCGCCTTCCTTATCTGAAAGTCTCCTTAAGTCCTGATATTATCTCCTGATAAATATCTCCTGATAACTTAAGTTCTGACAATTTAAGTTCTGATATCTTAAGTACTGACTCCAGTATAAGTACTGATTTCCAGTTAAGTACTGATTTGTCCTGTTAAGTAAGATCTGAAAACTAAACACAAATCATATTAGTCATGACATTATCAAATATATATAACAATCTCCCCCAACTTGTAAATTAGTATAATATATAAGTTTAACAGATATTTGATGATGTCAAAAGCATTAAGTACAAATGCATGAAAATTTGACTAGATAATTACAACTTACAGTCCTTGTGGCTTTACCATCCTCAAGGTCTGATAACAGCTTCAGTCTGTATACACATCAGAATTTAAGCAGTTGTAGATCTTTGACTTGGCTTCATTTACTGATCTCTTTGATATCAGGAGTTGTTCTGAGATAGTTCTTTAACAAACATCTCTCAGCATATTCAAGTTCATTAACCATCCTCCTTTTAGCATTCTTCAATTCAACTGTATTTTCACCAATTTGAAAGATAACAGCCTTGAGATCATTTATTCTAGCTTTCCTTATATCCTGATCTAGTCTGATTAAATATGCCTTGTCAGACTCAAGATTGAATTCCACAGCCTTATAACCCAGAAAAGTAGTTATAATCTTAGCAGAGTTAGGCTTCATCTCGACAATATCACCTTTGTGATCTTTGTACTTGGGACAGTATGTGCTGTCAGACTTGACAGAGTAAAGCTTCTTCTGTCTTTGAATTTGAGTCTTCAAATAATTTACAGCACCATCTGTTAATCTGTTCTTCACTTGAAGTAAGAATAGAACATGTTCTAGTTCCTCAAAATACTTCAGTGGTATAGCATTCTGCCTAATATGGTATACCTTTCCATCTATCATAAAATATAACAAGATGTGTTCTTTCAAAAATGTATGGTAAACCATCTGTACAGATTCAAGTTGATTCAATCTTTCAGGAGTTGCTCCAACACCTGGTTCACTTAAAGAAGTTGGATCATTGGTTGTGTTCTGTATTCTTCTTTCATCAGCACTACCCAATCCAGATTTATCTCTGGCTTCTTTTCCTGTAACAACCCTTGCTTCAAAACCACCTGTTGTAGTCTTCAAAGATTGAGTCTGTTTAGCTTTGGTGAATCCTGGTAGAAGTAACTTTGAAGGTTTAACATGAGCAATGTCAGAGGTTTCCCTTTCCTTATCTTCTGATATCAAGCCAACTTGGGCTAAGTCAGAGGTTGATTGCTTCACTGTCATATCAGAACTTACTATATCTTGACTCTGAACAACATGAGCCATGTCAGAGGTTGTTTGAGAAATCTTCCTTTTTATCAGAGTAAGACTAGCATCTTCATCAGATTTTTCTTCATCCCCAAATGGCACATAAACCTTTACAGGTTCATCAACTTTTTCTTTGCCCTTGGACCTTGGATCTATCTCCACTTGTGATTTGGCTTTAGTTGCCTCAGGATTTGTCCTTTTTTTATCACAATGCCTTTAGCCTTAGGAAGTTTCTTTTCAACAACAAAAGCTTTAGATTTGGAGTTGACTTTTTCTAACTTAAGTCTAGCTTCTTCTTCCTTTAGACTCTCAAAGTCCATTCCTGGATTTTTTTCAGAAATAACTGTCTTGAAATTTCTTCAAGTTCCAGATGTTCATCAGAACTTATCCTTTTACCAGTATCAGAACTTATTCTTCTCCCAGTATTAGAACTTGTTCTTTGACTTGTAGTTCCAGCTTTTCTTGATGAAAAACCTTTACCTTGACCATGACCTCCACCCATTCCAGAGTTTCCTTAGTCATCTTTTTCATCATCCTTTCCCTTCAGTGTCTTAACAGTTTTGCATTTGGACTTAATTACTTTCTCCCCCTTTTTGGCATCAGAAGGTAAAAGAAGAGAGACAAGCAAATCCACTGAGGATTGGATCTCATTGAGTTGATTTTGATGAGAAGCTTGATTCTTCAAAATTTCATCAATCTGAGCCTGTTGCTTCTCCTGAGTTTTCTCAATGTACTCAATTCTGTCAAAGGTAGGTTTGAAAAACCTTTTCTTGTCCAGCTTGACAAGCATATCTTGCTGATTTATGGATTCTTGAATCTTGTCTACCTTGGCCTGAGATACAGATTGTTGACCTTGAAGGTACCTTGTACTTAGTGTAGTAACTCTGAGCTGTGTCTTGAAATCATCATTGACTAGCATCTCATCAGCTTTGGTCAAGTGATCAGCAAGTATGGTTGAAGAAGGAACAAAATCAACTTTGTTCCATTCCTTAGTCCACTCCCTTCCTTTAGGAGTTTCACTCCAAGGTACTGGTGCATCTTCTCTAACAAACTTTTTGATTAATTCAGCTTTGTTTGGAGCTTGTTGAGGTGCATGTCCTGATGGACCGGCTGCATCAGCATCTACATTGGTAGCAGCTTCACCAGTAAATTCAGCATTTGCAGCATCAGAACTTATAGAATCAGCATCATCAGCATCCTCTGATAAAAGATAATATGAGAGGCTATTGAGGCTACAACATCATCCTCTAAGTGCTGATCTCCAACTAAGTTCTGATCAACATCCATACCTTGATGCCCACCTAAAATCTGATTTTCATCATCCAGATTCGGAACTGGTGTAGTAGGAATATCTTCATTAAAATCAGCATCTAGAATTGGTGTTGTTGGTGGAGTGATTGGAGTTGGTGGAGCTTCTAAGTACAAAACCTCAGGTACAATCAAGTTATGAATATCAATCTCAACACTTGTACCTGGGTCATCAGTATGTACTTGTTCAATTATAGGTGACACGAGGAGTAAGCACTTTGTCTGGAGCAGTTTTTGGTTGTGCTGAAAGAAGTAATTCAATAACAATTGGTTCTGTTGGGATCAGAGATTCCTGACCCCCTTTCTTAGCTGCTTCCTCATCTTCTGATTCTGACTCAACTGTGTCCTTGTGAGATCTTTGCTTTTTCTTTTTCTTCAAGGGTGGAGACACTGTAGGAGCTTTATCATCAGGATTTAGCTTTCTAAGCCTTTTGAGAGGCCTAGAACTCCCAGTTACAGTGTCTTTTTGAGAAGAGATCTTCTCAGCTTCTACTACAACAGGTTCAGACATGGGAACCTGTTCCTCATTGTCTGACTCATCTCTCAAAACAAGTTTCCTTCTCTTCTGTTGAGTCTGAGGTACTGTCTTAGTCCCTTGGGTTTGGAAGATGAACGCTTCACAGGATGTGCTGAAGGTTGAGATTGAGATGACTGTGATGGTTTGAAATATGTCCTGATTGAGGGTTGAGTAGGTTGAGGTTGAGAAGTTTGAGGTGTTTGTGTAGATGTGGTATGTTCTGATGGATGTTGTGGTGGCTGGGATATGGGTTGAACATTAGGGTAAACAGATGTGTAGGCTTGAGGATCAGCATTTACCAGTATCTGTTTCACTAACTGAGGTATTTGTAAAGGTCTAACCACTTGTTTCTTAATGTCAGCATTTAACAAATCATTAAAGGCCCTTTTTGCAAGCTTAATGGGTGGAATTAAATCAGTGGTAGGTTGGGGTTCATCAGCACAACAAAAAGTATATATAAGCTGACAGAATCTAGCAAAGTATACTAGATTCCTATCATCTATCATCCTATCCCCTATGAAACCTAGCACAACACTGGCAAAATTAAAGTGAGTTTGATGAATAAGAGCATACCCGATTTGCTGACTCATGATTGGAATAGCATCAAAGTTGGAGCATTTATTGGTGAATGCCTTAGTGATGCAATCAAAGAAAAAGCTCCATTCTTTCATGATATTTGCTCTTTTAAGTTGTTCAAGCTTTCCCAAACTTTTTTCATAACCCAAACTGGCCATAAGATGCTGTAGAACAGGGTCCTCCACTGTTAAGAATGTACAACCTTTTGGTAAGTGGAGAGCTTTGTGAACTGCCCCAGGAGTAACTACATGTTCAACATCATTTACTTCAAATACAATGCTTGGAGTACCAGTAGCACCACCATCATCAAAAATCCCAGTCCGCCAAAACGTCAGTACTTGTTGGCTTGAAATGGTTTGAGGTTGGGTCAAAGCATACCCAATCTCACTATTTGCTAAGAAATCTTGCACAAAGTGCAAATCTGATGGAGCTTCAGCCTTGTTCAAGATTGCAGCATAGTTATTTGGTACAAACTTGGCTCCATCAACAATTAAATCCTTGGGCGCCATCAGAAATAAGTGAGAAACTTGTTTGCCTGAAAGGTGTTTGTTGAAATGTCTGTATAGTGAACCGTCAGAAAATGTGAGAGAATAAGAAAAGAGAGAGAGTGAAATAGAATAAAAATATGAATAAAAAATTTGAAAATCTTTTATCTCTTTTACTTAGACAACCCACGTTACAGCAGTTAATGAGGAGTGGAACAGACCTTTACACCTGTCAAACATGCAGCAGTTAAGGCAAAAGTTAATGGGCACGGTAAATAAGCAATTATGACTTTGCACGTTCAGTTTAAAAAAAACTGTTCCCACTAAACAAATGATTATTACTGCTTTATCTCACATAAACCAATATTTTGAAAAAAAATGTGACCGTTGAGGTAATGACCAAAAATAAACCAAGTAAATAAATACTGCCACGTCAGCATCAGAACTTGATTATTATCAGAATTTAAAAGTCATCAGAATATGGCTTCTTAACTCGAAAAGTGAATGTTTATTCCTGTAATTCTTCACACAAATACTGATATGTACATCAGAACTTAATCATCAGAACTTCTATCAGAACTTGTCCTCAGAATTTATGCAACTAACACTTAAACAGTTCATCCAAAATAACATTTATCACCACAGTAATTTTCATCATTCATATGGGGTGTATGTGTGTGCATTAAGCTAAAAATCAGACAAAGAGTAAAGTCTGATTCACTTCAGTACATCTTAGAAATAAGGCATAACTAAGAACTTTGCTTAAAATCTGTCATTTTTCTGAAGTCTACTATAGAATGAGTTCATGCATGAGTCCACCTCAACTGTTTTGTGCTCATTTTATGCATATTTTGAAATTCCTTTTTACAGTGGCTTCTCAGTGTAAGTGAGTCACAACTGCTTATAAGAATTTATGCTATTATCAGAGTATTTCTCCAGTAATCAGAGAATGTGAAAAGTCACCAAGAAAACTTCATTTTGGTTTTCTAATGCATATTACTTAATACCAGCAATGCATTTGGGTCTTCCCTTCCAAATTTTTACTCTAGATCTCAAAGGATTACCTGATTTTTATTTTTTTATTTTATTTTATTTATTATTTTATTTATTTTTTTATTGATAAGTGAGGCTTATCAGCACTTAGTACATCCATCAGATTTACTAACATCAGAACTTAATCAGATAAGAAGCACTATTCTAGTTTTTGACTTAGTAATAAGATACACAAAGTAAACTTCAACTAAGCTCAATATTAGAATTTTCTTGTGTTAAGAGATATCCACATAAACAATTACTTCAGACATGGGATCTGTAGTATATTAAAGACTACTAGTTCAGCATCTAGCATAATTATCCTCATTGGATTGAGTAGTCACAGAAACATTCATATCACTATCAGAGTTTAGAAATTCACATCAGACAACAATCAACATTTAAGCAAATTTTTAATTTAGGCACATAATTCACAAAGATAGTAATATCTGTAAATACTGATCATAAAGTCTGATGTATCAGAACATAAACTAAGCAGATTTAGAGAAAGAACCTGAAACCATTCTACGTTCATTTTCCAATCTTGTAAAGGTTGCTTCACATAGTGGTTTTGTGAAGATATCTGCTAGTTGTTGATCTGTTGGAATAAAATGCAATTCCACTGTACTTTCATCCACATGTTCTCTTATGAAGTGGTACCTAATGTTGATGTGCTTTGTCATTGAGTGTTGAACTGGATTACCTGTCATAATAATAGCACTTTGATTATCACAGTAGATAGGGATTTTAGAATATATTAACCCATAATCCAGTAACTGATTCTTCATCCAAAGAATTTGTGCACAACAGCTTCCTGCAACAATGTACTCTGCTTCTACAGTTGATGTGGAAATTGACTTCTGTTTCTTGCTAAACCAAGAAACTAATCTGCCTCCAAGAAATTGGCAGCTTCCACTTGTGCTTTTCCTGTTAATTTTGCATCCTGCAAAATCTGCATCTGAGTAACCTATTAGCTTAAAGTCTGATTCTCTAGGATACCACAATCCCAGATCAGCTATACCCTTAAGGTATTTGAAAATTCTTTTCACAACTGTTAAGTGAGGTTCTTTTGGATCTGCTTGAAATCTTGCACAAAGACAGGTAGCATACATGATATCAGGTCTACTTGCAGTTAGATAGAGTAGTGAGCCAATCATACCTCTGTAATCAGTAATATCTACTGATGTACTAGTATCCTTATCCAATTTTGTTGCAGTGGCCATAGGAGTGGATGCACTTGAACAATCTTGCATTCCAAATTTCTTCAACAAATTTCTAGTGTACTTAGAATGACAAATAAAAGTTCCTTCTTCATTTTGCTTGACTTGAAGACCCAGAAAATAGCTAAGTTCTCCTATCATACTCATTTGATATCTTGACTGCATTAGCTTGGAAAACCTTTTACAAAGTCTGTCATTTGTAGAACCAAAAATGATATCATCAACATATATCTGCACCAAAAGTAAGTCATTTCCATGGTTGAGATAAAACAGTGTTTTGTCAATAGTCCATCTGTTAAATCCACTTTCCAGAAGAAACTGAGCTAATGTCTCATACCATGCTCTTGGAGCTTGCTTAAGGCCATAAAGTGCTTTGTCAAGTCTATAGACATGATTAGGAAATTTTGAATCTATAAAACCTGGAGGTTGTTCAACATATACTTCTTCTTCCATTTCTCCATTAAGAAAAGCACTTTTTATATCCATTTGAAAGACTATAAACTTTTTGTGAGTAGCATAAGCCAAAAATATCCTTATGGCTTCCAATCTAGCAACTGATGCAAATGTTTCATCATAATCAATTCTCTCCTGTTGAGAATATCCTTTTGCAACCAGCCTTGCTTTATTCCATGTAATTATGCCATCACTATCAGTTTTGTTTCTGAACACCCACTTTGTACCAACTATAGATCTATTCTTTGGTCTTGGCACTAGGGTCCAGACTTTATTTCTTTCAAATTCATTTAACTCTTCCTGCATTGCTTGCACCCAATCAACATCTTGAAGAGCTTCTTCTACTTTCTTTGGTTCAGTCTGAGAAAGAAAAGAGTGATAGAGACATTCATTTGATGTAGCTGTTCTAGTTCTGACACCTGCATCAGGATTTCCAATAATTAAGTCAGGTGTATGTGCTTTAGTTCACTTCCTTACAAATGGAAGGTTTTTTCTAGAACTTGATGCTCCCCCATGATCCATGCTGTAACACCTCCGAATCCGGGGTCGGGGATCCGGGTTGTCACGAGTTCCATTTCCCTTAATAACACCCAATCTTATTAAACGATCAACTACTCTGTACTGTGACCCCACAATATCCACACACACACACCACAAGTTATAGTCTCAGAGATGAATACTCAAAAATAACACAAGTCCTTATATTCCATAATTATAAACCGTTACACCTTAAAAGGGTTCCGAATAAATTTACATATTCCTTGCCATTATTACAATTCATATTATACATAAGTCTGGTTCATCAATAGTTGAAAACCTAGCCTATTGGTAGCTCATACCTCAGCTACGGCGGCATCAACGCTTCCAGAAGAGTGCGGAATGTTTTCTAACCGCTTGCGAATCGGGAGCTTGGTCCTGTTCATCTTTTCTATCTGTTATTTTTGATGAAAGAAGAAAGCAAGGGTGAGCAGCAAGCCCACCAAAATAATATGTATAATGATTAACAATATATGAGCCTTCTCATAGTACTCATGAAAGTCTTGGTCAAAAGAAATGAACCAAGTTTGATATCTTAATGCGATGAAGTCACAAAATATTCAGTATATATACGTATATACTTTTCAAAATATTGGAAGTCCTCTTCCATGCATAATACACACAGAGTTTCAGTGTATAACTGTATCAAAATATCGTTGCAAGGTGATCTCATATATCTAACCTTGTCTCAACGTTTTTCTGAAAATCTTTGTCATGCATAAGATAATCATTTACTAGATATAAGTTTAAAAGATGAAGTTACAAGATACTCCAATATACTTATATCTTTTCCGAATACAACTTGAACTACCACCGTTCAAGTTATAATTAGTTTCAAAAGTTCATCATATAGATGAGACTACAAGACAAGATTTGAATAGATTCAATCTTTGAAATATCATTATAAATAATGAAGTTACGAGATACTTCATCAAGTCCCGATATATATATACACCTATATATATACATTTCATACACTCCTTGAAAACCTCTGTTATGAAAATTATAAACAGAGTTGCAATATCCAATAAATTTGGAAAGGAGAAAACCTTGGCATAAACCTGATATCTTGCTGATCAGACAAAGATACCAATAAGTAACCTTTTCTACTAGTAGATGG
Organism: Apium graveolens; assembly: GCF_009905375.1. NCBI lineage: Eukaryota > Viridiplantae > Streptophyta > Magnoliopsida > Apiales > Apiaceae > Apium > Apium graveolens. Next base: position 209,688,705 of record NC_133656.1, read on the forward strand.
ATGAATCCCCCACCGGTCATCACCCTGGCCACATAAGGACCTTGTGCTGGACCGCCACCCGGCCTCTTATGCGTTGATGGACTGCCTCCCAGCCACTTACACTTTGATAGACCGTACCCCGGCCTGTCGCTTATGCCGACTCAATTAGATGGACTTACATCCCGAACGTTGGGCAAGTAATCAAATTGTTTTCTCAAAACAGCAACCACGTTGCGAATGTAAAATACACCACCGAGCCGGATCCCCCAGGTTTTGAGCGAGTATTTAAATCCCCTTTGAAAGGAAGATCTTAAATATAAAAATGAGTTTTGGGGTCCACTCTAACTTTAAAAATCATTTTGAAGACTCAAAAACATTTTTAAGAATGTTTGGAGTACTGCTGATTTATTAAAATAAATCTGTCCCGATATATTAGAAATATCTGAATATTATTATTATAATAATATTCTCATAAAGATAATCCTTATAAAAATATTCGAAGTAGAAGTTTTAAAACTCATACTTGAAATGGATATTAAATAACCAAAGATATACTTATATGAAAGTACTATCTTTATTTGAATAATCGAAAATAAGTTTGGTTATCGAAACATTATTCTTTAATAAAATAAAGAATATTATTAAATATAAGCGGAGTCATAATAACTCGAATGAATATTACAAATAATATTCATTAAATAAAATAAACGGAGTCATACATCCTCAAATGAATATTCAAATAATAATCATTAAATAGAATAAACAGAGTCATAAGTCCTCGAATGAATATTCAAATAATATTCATTAAATAAAATAAAGTTATCGAATAAACCTTATTCGATCAATAGTTTTGAAAACTATATCCATATATATATAAATATATATATATATATAATATACTCGGGAACATCGACTCCCGGTTTAGAAATATGTTCACCTTTTGATCCCCTATACTAAGGGTAAACTCAAATACCGCTTATCTCTAGCATAGGTATTATGCAACTAATAAGCATTTAAACCAACAGATATATAAATCAAGAATACGAAATAGGCATGCATATATACCATATCATATGCTCCAATATATCGCAAGAATTTGCTAATAACAAATATGCATTTATCACAAGATCATGCATATACACATATACATCACAACAACAGTTATACGGGTAGAAAACTTGCTTGAGTGCTCCCGGATAGACTTAAGCTTAGAGTGGGTCCGATAACCTATGAACAACAACATAAGTCGGAATTAAACCCCGGTCTCTTAAGAAACTAGACTTTAACCATTTAGAGTCCTAACGTTCGCTTTCGCGCTTAACGATTCACTTAAGTCACTCGAGTACTCTCGGCTCCACCATTTTTAATAAATTAACCATTAAGGGTTTTAAGGCGATTCTTTCGCGAGTACCTTACCAACTTCCTAATCCACTTAACATAATTGTTTCATACCCCAATTAGTCCTTTAAGGTCTTTAACCTATGTTTAAAAGTAAGGCGAGGGGTAATGGTTCGGTCGCGAAATGCCGTTACTTAAAACGGTCGTTTCTCCTAAACCGTACATCGGATTCAAGCGTACCACATATCAAAACGAAGCTCGTAACATCAAATATCTAAACGTGGCAATGGTAAAAACCTAACAGTGAGTTCAAGGGTTCTGATGTAAAGAACAAAAACAGTCTACGGTAAATCGGGCATTACGACGGCTATGTTTACGCGATTTCCTAAAATTTTACCAAACCAATTCAACACCAAACTATCACCAATCAATCCCAATACAACCATATGACAATATCACTCATCAACCACTTTAAACCATTTAAACTAAGCCTAAATCATACCATGAATCATCAAGAACAACTAGTGCTACTCTTTAACTCCAAAATCAACAAAAGCACTTAACAACTAAGATCTCAACATGACAAAACAACTACTACACTTAATCTCTCATTCCATCATCATAATCATTTATACCAAACAACTAAATGGTTAGATAATGAAAAGTTATACCTTCCTTGAAGCTTTTAATCGATGAAAGATCCTTGGAATGCCCATGGAAGCCTTAATCTAACCTCCTACAAGCTTGATCTTTCAAAGAAATCAAGAACACACAAATTAATTTCAAGAAAGTACTATTCACCATCTTCTTGAATGATTTATAGGAAACGCTAGGAAAGGATTTTGAAGCTGAGATTCCTAGGAAGTATGTAACTTAACTAGGAGAAGCTAGGATAATTACCTTGTAAATTAGCAAGTGGAGGAGCTTGGACTTCCCTTTTTCTAAGAAAGAAGCCGAGAGCTTCATGAAGAAAAAGAAAGGAAATGAATTTTTTGCTTGCTTGGTGTGTTTGTTATTTGTTTTGCTTTCCTTGGTTTTTTTTTGTTTAGATTTTGGTTAATTACCTTATTAACCTTGAACTTTGTGTGGTTATAATTCATCCACACCTCTTTCCCCCCTATGTCATGCTTATGTCACCTTGTGATGTCATCATCCCTTACTTGCCCTCTTCTTATTGGTTGGATGACCTCATCATCCCTAACCTCCTTGATTAACTCCTAATTGTTTGCCTAATGACCGTTGATCTGTTATACGGTTCGCTTAACTTCCGTTCTCGTTTCTCGTTTGAGGGATCATACCCGGGATCTTATTACTTGGGTTTCCTTAACCTTTCTCAATACATTATAATCCTTTTATGATCCTCTCTTATAATCCTTTAATTTAAATCCTTTTTATCCTGTTACCTTATACTCATTTCTTTCCGTATCTAGTGGATTTTCGGGAAAAATCAAAGTGTTCGGAATTGGATTCTGACGATCTTTACATACACTTATATACCATATAGAGTACTAATAAAATCTCAGAATATCAATAACAGAACCCCTACATAGTGTGACATGAAAAGTTTTCTCATTCAGCATAATCTGCAAAATCACTATTCATAAGGGTTTCAAAAATTTCCAAAAATTGGGGTTATTACAGTCTCCCCTCCTTAAAAGGATTCCGTCCCGGAATCAGATAGAAAATGAATAGGGATACTTTCTTAACATTGCACTTTCTAACTCTCGAGTAAATTTTCCCACATTGTGGTTCTTCCATCAAACTCTGAATAGTTTGATAACCCTTCTCCTAAGCACTTGTTCCTTTTTACTCTATAACCCTTCCTGGTTGCTCCATATAGGTTACGTTGGGTTGCATGTCTATGCGCTCATATGCCCCTATTTATCTGGCATCTGAATTACACTTCCTTAACATTGATACGTGGAACACGTTATGAACTTGCCACATGTTTGGGGGTAGGGCTAGCTCATATGCTAGCTTCCCAATACGTCTTAATATATCCAAGGGTCCAACAAATTGTAGACTTAGCTTTTCTTTCTTTCCGAATCTCATCAATCCTTTCCAAGGATTTCCAAGGGGATACCTTTAAAAATACTAGGTCCCCTACTTCCTATTCTTTGTCCTTTCGTGTCAAATGAACATACTTCTTATGTCCATCTTGGGCTACTACCAGCCGTCCTCTGATTAGATCTATTATATCCTTGGTCCTTTGGACTACTGCGGGTCCGAGCATCTTGCGCTCTACAACTTCATCCTAATATAAGGGAGATCGACATTGTCTTCCCTCAAGGATCTCATAAGGCGACATCTCGATAATGACATATGATCTATTATCATAAGAAAACTCAATCCGTGTTAAGTGATCATTCCAATTTCTTTCAAGTCTATTGCACAGACTCTCATTATAGCTTTTAGCATTAGAGCTTTTGCTTCTCAATACCCATTCTTTTCCAATTCGTAATCGCTACTACCTTCCGTTCCTAATATTATACTGGTTATACTTTTGCTCGTTAGCGTTCTATAACCTTTTAATAACCACATCAACCTTAGTATCACGAATGTGTTTCCATTCTGAATACTACCACAACTTTATTACTCCTTTTTCAGCTGTTTCTATTTCCCAAAGTTTGATCAATCATATAGAAGTAAAGGAATTTGTTGAGAGATCACTATGATCATGAACACTTGTTATATCGCATAGTTAGTACAGAATGTGGCCATCTTTTAGTACTTGACAAGCAATTAAACAATAGATGGTATCCTACTCGGCTTCTATCACACAGTTAGATAGTCATTCGGCAATACCTCCCCTTCTGGAAGGGTTGTTCTTCTCAGTTTATATGAAATGAAAAGAAGAGAAAAGAATGAATTGAAGAGAATTGTATATATGAAAAAAAATATACTGCCACAAAATATCTGGCTTGGAACCTACCTCTAAACTATAGAGGTTTGTCATAGTAGAACAAAACATATATATATTTATATCAACATCAAGTATTATAGCATCGTATTTCACATGCCTAAATATTTTTGATATTCCGTCCATAATTCTATGGACCCATGCTCTTCCTCGAGCTTATACACAATCACCTTTGAAACTCCCTCGATATCGAAAATCGAATCTGGGATCTCATTCTAGACATCATCGTTACTAGAATTCTATGCTTGCATCGCAACCTTCCTCGTATAGTAATACGACTCTCTTTTCATTAGAGGGAATAAATATTCAATAGGTAGATACTCTACTTAATTAGTCTATCAATGATAACTTATACACTACCACGACCCGATTAGTGGTACTCGATCTCAACATCCATTCCAATACAACTCTCATGGTTGTAATCGACTCATTACTCGCAGAATCATTGCTGCATTACTATGGTCCACCACTGACCTACTGTCGGCATTCACTTTCCATGAAATCTTAATATCTAACCATACGGAGTCCATACATGTCGTATAGAATACTTCTAAGGAGTTAACATAATCACCAATCATAATTCATGAAGAACTCTCCAAACTCTGACGTACTTTCATGACATGAAGTAGATAAAATTACAGAAGAGTTTCAGTCAAAGCAACGATAGCAGGTTAATACCATTCTTAATCGTATGCCTTAAATAGAAGACTTAACTCAAGGGTTCGTCTAGTCCTTTTTGAAACATGGTCCTGGCTTATCTCAAGATAGTATCTTCTGAGATAGATAGCCCGCTCATGGCGATTATACGAATTAAACCTTTACCAAACTACTATTACAGTTGGGTATTGCACAGTCATCAGAAGGAATGTCAATCTTTCAAATCATAATACAATCTTCACGGCTTTAACCATTATCATTGTATTCTTCTGGCACGAGCGCCGATAATTATCCTCTTACCTTTAAAGTGTCGACCACCTCTTTGGCCTTTCCTGATAGTAAAATTTCCTTACAGTCAATGTCATTTTAACCACCTCCAAATAAATTTTCTACCTCATTTCAATCACAGCTTATGTGAAGATGTTTTCCTTAAAACCTGATGAGTAAAAAAAATATCACCATTTTTCCATAAGTTATTGCCTCAATCTTTAGAGGTTAATCACTGTCACGACTGACTCTCAATCAGACTCAGAACATCTTTTATCTTAAGTCCTAATTGCCCTGAACAATTTCGACCATTACTGGTTCGATCCATACTTTCTCGTGGTTTAACATGTGCCCCACTTGGCATCATTATAATTACGTCATATTTCCTTTATCAATATTTCTATTCTTGAGAATTTTGAATATTACCTTTCTCCTTGTAACACCTCTAAGGTTATCCTTGAATCGTTCCTCATGTATTCCCTAGATACAGGGCATATCAAGATACCATTTATTAATACCAGAATCATTGTCTACATACTTCTGAAAAATTTCTCCACTGATTCTTAAAGGTTGTTATTACCTTAATCCTTTCCAATTCATACTGTCAAAACTCATACTATCCCTATTAAGGGTGAAATGCCAACCTCTATGCATTCCCCTAGGATTCATTTTAAGTTACCGATGTTCTATCCTTAATTCCACCTTTAAAAAGGTACATGCATCCTTCCATGGATAATCAAGTCATATATCCCTGATAAGGGTGTCTTATTCAATCATTCCCACCTCGATAGTATATGCTGAATTTCACAATAACATCTGTATTCAAAATGAGGTCAATCAATATGGCCTCCAAAAGATAACAACGGTTATCCGCTTTTATTGCCTAAATTGGGTATCGATAACAAGGATGTTCTGGAAGATATTGGTCGTGTTCAACGTGAACTTCTTCTTAATAATTCCTTATTTACTTTTGTTGTTTATCTCAACAGTCATCTCAATGTTGGGATATCTTTCATACCTGGCATCTCCCTTTTTGGGTATCAAGCCACCGGTCTTACACTTCATATTCTTGAAGGTCACTTCCTTCATCCAATTTTCCTAATTTCTTACTTTCTTGACTCCTCAGTCCATCCGCGTTTCCTTATTAATCAATCGATCTATCTCAAAGTTTCATCGAATACTGTCAACTTCAAGGGAATTAACTATACGGATCGCTTACTCCTTCAAACCTTGAATTTATCTCATGATCAGTCACCATCGCGCTGATGATGACACACTTCTCTATATTCATTGCAAGGGTTTCTTAGGGTTTCCCATACCTAACTCCCTTATCACTTCTCAACTCTATTTCCTTTATATCCCTTTATATTTCTACCCTTTTCAGTCTTTTATTTTCGTTTCCATTACAACCATTACATGAACCAACACAACATAAGCATTGATTTCAAACATCCCGTCATTCTAGATTCGTGTCCTCAGAACGAATCTTGACAACTTTTACAACTTAAATTCATAATTCATCATACTTGTCCGCTTTTGTTCTGGCTCTAAAGTTTTTTTTTTATACTACCTTCATAACCTCGGGAGTTACTTTCCCGAAAATAATTGACTGAACGTTAATCAGTTTATTCTAACCTCTGGCTCCGTGCCTTTCTTGGTCTTTCACCAGCGGGTGGCCTCTCTCTTAGGAGGGTAAGTGACAAAACAGTCTTTTGTGATTCATTAATCATTTAGAATCTCAAATGATTCCTATATTTCCTTTAGCCAGGCTCTTGCCTCGACTGGGTTCGCTTGTTCCTTGGAACTCCGAGAGCTTAGCGACTTAAAGAACCTGAAAGAATTTCTCACCGCATTGTTTCCTCAGGGGTTGGGGATAATAGTCTAAGTTCTGTCTACAAAGGTCCATAATTTTTTGTATAGGAGTACCGTCTCGGGTCCCCTTTCCTTACTCGACTCCCGTTTCCATAGTCTGAACGTTCCCTCATTCTCCCCATAATCGGGGTCATCCTACATGTTTTAAATCCTCATTTTCCACTCCATCATGTTATGGGTTCCTTTAATCTTGGTGGCGACCTCCCTGACTATCACGTTCAGGGTTTGCTCTAAATCTTATTCCTCAAACTAGCTTTCATCTAAGATTTCATCTTTAAGCTCTTGAACATTTGGAACCCAAATTCTGTAGGAATACCTCATTATTCCCTTATCATCTTTCTCGGTATTAATCTCTTATCTATTTGTTGGCTCTCTGCCTTTATTCATCACTTTTTCTGGCATAATATGTTCTTTTCCAAAAATTCGGGCAGTATTGCAATCTTAAACAGCTTTTCGGTACCGGCTCCGATTACCTTCATATATATTTCCATTTTCTCAAAATCTCTTATCAACTTTCCCAAAGACATTATCATCTTGAGTCTCTCCTTTACACTAAGGGCATTAGCCACCATTTTGGCTTTCCCTAGATGATAAAGAATCTCATAATCGTAATCCTTGATTTGCTCTAATCACCTCCTCTGGCGCATATTGAGCTCTTCCTGCGTGAAAATGCACTAGAGCACTTATGGCTTGTGTAAATCTCGCACTTCTCTCCATACAAGTAGTGCCTCCAATCTTTAGGGCAAAACTATTGCCACGAGCCCAAGCTCATGGGTGGGGATATCGAATTTTATATTCCCTTAATTGTCTTGACGCGTACGCGATTACCTTGTTGTGCTGTATAAGAAGCACCCTAATTCCTTATGCGAAGCGTCAATACAAATCACAAAATCTCCTTTTTCCATCCGGCAATGCCAACATAGGGGCCATCACCAATCTTTGCTTCAGTTTTACGAGTAAGCCGCGTTAAAGGGGCTACTATCTTTACAAACTTAAACGAACCTCCGGTAGTGACCGACCAATCCTACCTCTGGTAGTCGCCCTAACCATGGTCATCAATTCCTCAATGGTCCTTTATTCATTCTTGTCAGGATCCTCCATGGAATCCTCCTCAGCAACTATCCCTTCTAGGACAACATCCTTAACCGCTACATCCTCAATATGAACATCATCCGATCCCGCGTTAGGACGCTCTATCGGATCCATAATCTGATCTCCAATAAGTAATAAAACATCATCGCGTTGTTGCTCCTCAACCTCAGGGTTCAGAGTCCCGCTACCATATACGATAATGAACTACGCTTCTATCACGATATTTATAAGGGTTCCCATAAGGGTTTTAGCTGTCAGTACTACGTTAGGTAGCCCGACTATGAACTTGGCAAGAGTTCTTATTATCTTAGTGAACTTATTATCTTATCGTCACGTCATCTCTGAGGTTTATAACGCTTAGCTCTGATACCACTTCTGTAACACCCCCAAATCCGGTGTCGGGGATCCGGGTTATCACGAGTTCCATTTCCCTTAATAACACCCAATCTTATTAAACGATCAACTATTATGTACTGTGACCCCAAAATATACACACACACACCACAAGTTATAGTCTCAGAGATGAATACTCAAAAATAACACAAGTCCTTATATTCCACAATTATAAACCGTTACACCTTAAAAGGGTTCCGAATAAATTTACATATTCCTTGCCATTATTACAATTCATATTATACATAAGTCTGGTTCATCAATAGTTGAAAACCTAGCCTATTGGTAGCTCCTACCTCAGCTACGGCGGCATCAACGCTTCCAGAAGAGTGCGGAATGTTTTCTAACCGCTTGCGAATCGGGAGCTTGGTCCTATTCATCTTTTCTATCTGTTGTTGTGTGATGAAAGAAGAAAGCAAGGGTGAGCAGCAAGCCTACCAAAATAATATGTATAATGATTAACAATATATGAGCCTTCTCATAGTACTCATGAAAGTCTTGGTCAAAAGAATTGAACCAAGTTTGATATCTTAATGCTATGAAGTCACAAAATATTCAGTATATATACGTATATACTTTTCAAAATATTGGAAGTCCTCTTCCATGCATAATACACACAGAGTTCCATTGTATAACTGTATCAAAATATCTTTGCAAGGTGATCTCATATATCTAACCTTGTCTCAACGTTTTTCTGGAAATCTTTGTCATGCATAAGATAATCATTTACTAGATATAAGTTTAAAAGATGAAGTTACAAGATACTCCAATATACTTATATCTTTTCTGAATACTACTTGAACTACCACCGTTCAAGTTATAATTAGTTTCAAAAGTTCATCACATAGATGAGACTACAAGACAAGATTTGAATAGATTCAATCTTTGAAATATCATTATAAATAATGAAGTTACGAGATACTTCATCAAGTCCCGATATATATATACACCTATATATATACATTTCATACACTCCTTGAAAACCTCTGTTATGAAAATTATAAACAGAGTTGCAATATCCAATAAATTTGGAAAGGAGAAAACCTTGGCATAAACCTGATATCTTGCTGATCAGGCAAAAATACCAATAAGTAACCTTTTCTACTAGTAGATGGATGAATCCCCCACCGGTCATCACCCTGGCCACATAAGGACCTTGTGCTGGACCGCCACCCGGCCTCTTACGCGTTGATGGACTGCCATCCAGCCACTTACACTTTGATAGACCGTACCCCGGCTTGTCGCTTATGCCGACTCAATTAGATGGACTTACTTCCCGAACGTTGGGCAAGTAATCAAATTGTTTTCTCAAAACAGCAACCACGTTGTGAATGTAAAATACACCACCGAGCCGGATCCCCCAGGTTTTGAGCGAGTATTTAAATCCCCTTTGAAAGGAAGATCTTAAATATAAAAATGAGTTTTGGGGTCCACTCTAACTTTAAAAATCATTTTGAAGACTCGAAAACATTTTTAAGAATGTTTGGAGTACTGCTGATTTATTAAAATAAATCAGTCCCGACATATTAGAAATATCTGAATATTATTATTTAAATAATATTCTCATAAAGATAATCCTTATAAAAATATTCGAAGTAGAAGTTTTAAAACTCATACTTGAAATGGATATTAAATAACCAAAGATATACTTATATGAAAGTACTATCTTTATTTGAATAATCGAAAATAAGTTTGGTTATCGAAACATTATTCTTTAATAAAATAAAGAATATTATTAAATATAAGCGGAGTTATAATACCTCGAATGAATATTATAAATAATATTCATTAAATAAAATAAACGGAGTCATAATACCTCAAATGAATATTATAAATAATATTCATTAAATAAAGAATACGAAACAGGCATGCATATATACCATATCACATGCTCCAATATATCGCAAGAATTTTCTAATAACAAATATGCATTTATCACAAGATCATGCATATACACATATACATCACAACAACAGTTATACGGGTAGAAAACTTGCCTGAGTGCTCCCGGATAGACTTAAGCTTAGAGTGGGTCCGATAACCTATGAACAACAATATAAGTCGGAATTAAACCCCGGTCGCTTAAGAAACTAGACTTTAACCATTTAGAGTCCTAACGTTCGTTTTCGCGCTTAATGATTCACTTAAGTCGCTCGAGTACTCTCGGCTCCACCATTTTTAATAAATTAACCATTAAGTATTTTAAGGCGATTCTTTCGCGAGTACCTTACCAACTGCCTAATCCACTTAACATAATTGTTTCATACCCCAATTAGTCCTTTAAGGTCTTTAACCTATGTTTCAAAGTAAGGCGAGGGGTAATGGTTCGGTCGCGAAACGCCGTTACTTAAAACGGTCGTTTCTCCTAAACCGTACATCGGATTAAAGCGTACCACATATCAAAACGAAGCTCGTAACATGAACTATCTAAACATGGCAATGGTAAAAACCTAACAGTGAGTTCAAGGGTTCTGATGTTAAGAACAAAAACAGTCTACGGTAAATCGGGTATTACGACGGCTATGTTTACGCGATTTCCCAAAATTTTACCAAACCAATTCAACACCAAACTATCACCAATCAATCCCAATACAACCATATGACAATATCACTCATCAACCACTTTCAACCATTTAAACCAAGCCTAAATCATACCATGAATCATCAAGAACAACTAGTGCTACTCTTTAACTCCAAAATCAACAAAAGCACTTAACAACTAAGATCTCAACATGACAAAACAACTACTACACTTAATCTCTCATTCCATCATCATAATCATGTATACCAAACAACTAAATGCTAAGATAATGAAAAGTTATACCTTCCTTGAAGCTTTTAATCTATGCAAGATCCTTGGAATGCCCATGGAAGCCTTAATCTAACCTCCTACAAGCTTGATCTTTCAAAGAAATCAAGAACACAAAAATTAATTTCAAGAAAGTACTGTTCACCATCTTCTTGAATGATTTATAGGAATGCTAGGAAAGGATTTTGAAGCTAAGATTCCTAAGAAGTATGTAACTTAACTAGGAGAAGCTAGGATAATTACCTTGTAAATTAGCAAGTGGAGGAGCTTGGACTTCCCTTTTTCTAAGAAAGAAGCCGAGAGCTTCATGAAGAAAAAGAAAGGAAATGAATTTTTTGCTTGCTTGGTGTGTTTGTGATTTGTTTTGCTTGCCTTGGTTGTTTTTGTTTAGATTTTGGTTAATTACCTTATTAACCTTGAACTTTGTGTATTTATCATTCATCCACACCTCCTTCCCCCCTATGTCATGCTTATGTCACCTTGTGATGTCATCATCCCTTACTTGCCCTCTTCTTATTGGTTGGATGACCTCATCATCCCTAACCTCCTTGATTATCTCCTAATTGTTTGCCTAATGACCGCTGATCTGTTATACGGTTCGCTTAACTTCCGTTCTCGTTTCTCGTTTGAGGGATCATACCCGGGATCTTATTACTTGGGTTTCCTTAACCTTTCTCAATACATTATAATCCTTTTATGATCCTCTCTTATAATCCTTTAATTTAAATCCTTTTTATCCTGTTACCTTATACTCAATTCTTTCCGTATCTAGTGGATTTCCGGGAAAAATCAAAGTGTTCGGAATTGGATTCTGACGATCTTTACATACACTTATATACCATATAGAGTACTAATAAAATCTCAGAATATCAATAACAGAACCCCTACATAGTGTGGCATGAAAAGTTTTCTCATTCAGCATAATCTGCAAAATCACTATTCATAAGGGTTTCAAAAATTTCCAAAAATTGGGGTTATTACACATGCTGACTTCATCAACCTTTCTGATGCTCCCCCTGAATTTATGCTCTATGAGTTGGATCCTTCAAAATTGGAGTTCCCAGAATTATCAGAACTTGGCCCATCAGAACTTGATGAATCAGAACTTGAAGAGCCAGTTGTAGGTTCTGATGCTTCTTAAGATGTGGTTGTATCTTCAGTATGCTCCCCCTACACAGGTGCATCTTCCTTTGGCGTAGTCACCATGTTATTCCCAGTGGACTAACAATGAGATTTACAGAAGGGGGGTTGAATGTAAATCTCAAAACTTTTTCAAGTTTTGAGCAGTTTCTAAGGCTAAGTGTTTAAGTGATCAAATATGTGTGAATTGCTTGAAGCAGATGCAGACAGATATATATTCAAACACAAATGTAATGAACACAAAGAACTTTAAAAAACTTTTCTGGTGGATTTGTTGTTCCACCAGAGATGTGTTATTTCAGAAAATCTGTGATTCAAAGAATTAAATCACAGCTGCTTCCTAGTACAAACTAGATGATTTTCTCTTTTGATATTTCTAAACAGCTCAAGGAAAATTCATATCTAATTACTAGCTGCTACTTGGTTTATATATCACCAAGTTTACAAGTGAAGACAAACTGTAAAATACAATTGAAAAGATTCTTCACATGTTTCTTCTTCATTTCTCTATCCAATGCAATCTAGAGTAATCTGTAAATCTTTGAATACTTCCTTGTTTGCATCAGAATGGAAATGCTGCATTTTCTTGATTCCTCCTAGAGGCTTCCACATTCCAGTATGTCTCTGTCAATCCATGTGCCTCTGTCAGCTTGTGAATTGTCACTATCAACTGCTAATGAACTAAGCATCCGTTGAAGCTTTCATCTGTTGATGCCTTATCCGTTGAGGCTTTATCCGTTGAAGCTTTATCCGTTGATGCATTATCAGTTGAAGTCTTTATCCGTTGAAGCACTTATCCATTGATGGATATTATCCGTTGAAGCATTTATCCATTGATGGATATTATCCGTTGAAGCATTAATCCGTTGATGGATATTATCCGTTGAAGCATTGTTTCTTATCCGTTAAAGGTCTTCAATATCCGTTGACACTTCTTCACTTATACAAAATTACAAGGCATGAAATATTTACAATTAGCCCTCCTATTTGTACATCCATTAGTAGTCAACATGACTGATTATTTCCTAACAACATCTAAGAATTACGGCTAGCCAAGATGGTCTTGATACCAGAGAGTGAAATGTGCTACAATACTAAACTTATTGCTAAGTAAAGCTACTCCTTCAACGGATAGCCAAGATGGTCTTATCCGTTGAGGCTACAAACACTAGATTTCTACTTAAGTGTTTTGCTTAACTTATCATCAAACTAATAAACATATTCCTAACACACCACATTTTCAATAACATCAGAGTTTAATCCATCAGAGTTTGCAGTATCAGGATTTAGACTGTCAGGATTTACAGTATTAGAATTTAAAACTTCATTCTCAAATCTCAGCTGATCATGATCATTGAAATCTTCAAGTCCAGTAATCTTCTTATCATCAAAAGAGACATTGATAGATTCCATGACAACCCTTGTTCTTAAATTGTAGACTCTGAAGGCTTTTGTGGAAAGTGGATATCCAAAAAAAATTCCTTCATCAGCTTTTAGGTCAAATTTGGATAGCTGTTCAGGATGAGTCTTAAGTACAAAACACTTGCATCCAAATACATGAAAATACTTCAGATTTGGCTTCTTTTTCTTCACCATCTCATATGGTGTCTTTCCATGCTTGTTAATGAGTGTTGCATTTCGAGTAAAATAAGCAGTCTGCACAGCTTCAGCCCAAAAATAGGTTGGTAACTTTGCTTCATCAAGCAAAGTTCGTGCAGCTTCAATGAGAGTTCTATTCTTTCTTTCAACCACTCCATTTTGTTGTGGAGTTCCAGGAGCAGAGAATTCCTGCTTGATTCCTTGGTCTTTGCAGAACTCTTCCATAATCAAATTCTTGAACTCAGTGCCATTATCAATTCTTATGATTTTCACAGAGTCTTTAACCACTTTATCCAGTTGTTTGACATGATCAATCAAGATAGATGCAGTTTCACTTTTTATGTGCAAGAAATACACCCATGTGTATCTGGTGAACTCATCCACTATGACCATAGCATATTTCTTCTTTACAATATACATGACATTCACTGGACCAAATAGATCAACATGTAGTAGGCGATAAGGCTCAAGAATTGAAGATTTAGTCTTTCTCTTGAATGAAGATTTTCGTTGTTTTGCCTTTTGACAGGAATCACAAAGGCCATCAGGAGCAAATACTGATTTTGGAAAACCTCTCACAAGATCTTTCTTGACTAGTTCATTTATATTATTGAAATTTAAATGAGAGAGTTTCTTGTGCCAATTCCAGCTTTCTTCAATTGATACTCTACTTAACAGACAGATTGCAGAACCATCAGTACTTGTTGAAAGCTTAGCTTCATAAATGTTACCATGCCTGTATCCTTTCAGAACAACTTTTCCTGTAGATTTGCTTACAACTTCACAGTGTTCTTCAAAGAAATCTACATGATAACCTCTATCACAGATTTGACTAACACTCAGCAAATTGTGTTTAAATCCTGAGACTATAGCTACTTTTTCAATGATGGCATTCCCTAGATTGATATTGCCATATCCCAAAGTTTTTCCCATGTTGCCATCTCCATAAGAAACACTTGGGCCAGCTTTCTCGACAAAGTTTGATAGCAGGGCTTTATTTCCAGTCATATGTCCTGAACATCCACTGTCCAGAACTAGGATGTTTTTCCTATTGCCTTGTAATCATAAAGACCATTAATGATTAGTTTTAAGGACCCAGAATTGCTTGGATCCTTTCGCCTTATTAAGTTTGTTAACATTTGCAGCAGATTTAGCATCAGAGTTTATGTTAACATTTTTCTTATCAGCATTTACACTATCAGACTTTGCATCAGAATTTACAGTAGAAGGAATAATGCTAACTTTCTTTAAAGAAGGTTTTATTTGATAATAATCATAGTACAAACTATGATATTCCTTACAAGTATAAATGGAATGCCATAAACTACTACAATGAAAACAAGGATTTTGTGGCCTATATCTAACAGACTTACTCTTAACTCCTGACTTTGAAGGTAAGGAGTTTATGTTCTTATTTTTCCTGCAAAAAGAAGCCAGATGGTTAGAATTTCCACAGTTATAACATTTCTTTCAAGGAGCATTAGGAATAGGCTTATAATCATTACTTTTACTCACACCTTCCTTTCCATTCCTATTTTTCCTAGGGAGCTTTACCTTGTTTACATTCTTAATATCTTTCAGCTTATGCTTAAGCTGTTTCTTTGTCATTAAGCCTATGTTAATTTCAGTTGGCTTATCCTGTTTTGGTTTGTCAGAAGTTAATTTCTCTTTAACTTCTGATTTATCAATATCAGACTTTACAGCTACAAACTTAACAGGATTTACCTTTGTCTTTTATTTAACAACTATAGGCTCAATTTCTACAGTTCCCTTATCATTCTTATCATCTCCATAACCTAAGCCTTCTTTCCAGTTTCTACTACTTAACAAATTCTGAGTTGTTCTGCCAGAGTTAGTCCAATTCCTGATAATCTCTCTTTCCTTTTCTAACTCAGTTTTTAGAGATTCATTTATTTTAAGTACTTCATCCCTGACATAAAAGACATCATCTCTATCTTTCTGAGTTTGATGGAACATGACTAACTCTTTTTCTAAATAATCATTCCTCTTTTTATAAGCAAGATTTTCAGAAGTTAATCTTTCACATGTTAAAGTTTGATCTTTGTAACTAATGAACATGGTTTTAAGATATCTTCTCAACTCAGTAATATCATCAGTATGAAAGGCATAAGTAGTTTGAGGTACCTTTAACTCAGCATTATCAGAACTGCTATCAGCATTTGCCATAAAGGCATAGTTCACCTCACTTTTAGAATATGAAGTGTTTGTCCAGCTTTTCTTCTTTGTGACAAGAGCCTTGCCTTTCTCACTCTTCACTTTCTTGCAATCAGGAGATATGTGGCCTTTCTCACCACAGTTGTAGCACTTGACATTTGAGTAATCTCCTCTGTCAGACTTTCCTCCTTTGCCTTCAGATTTTCTGAAACCCTTCTTATCAGAACTTGCACCTTTCCTGGAAAAATTCTTTCTCTTTCTGAATTTCCTGTATGCAATCCTTGTGATTCCTTTCACCATAAGAGCACACAGCTTCATCATCTCTTCATCAGCATCCATCTCAGGTAAGCTTTCAGTTTCTGAGTCATCATCACTATCAGAACTTGATGACTCAGTATTAGACTTTGTGATGAGAGCTTTTCCTTTGCCTTTTCTTGAGGAAGCTTCTTTGGGGGATTCCTCCTCAGCCTTTAGAGCAACTGTCCTTGATTTTCTTCCATTCCTCGTGCTTCTTTGTTCCATCTCAAGTTCATGAGTCTTGAGCATCCCATAAATTTCATTAAGAGTTGTTTCTTCAAGATTATAGTTGTCTCTTATAGTGGTGGCCTTCAAATCCCAACTTTCAGGAAGAGCTAACAGGAATTTAAGATTTGAATCTTCAAGATCATATTCTTTGTCAACTAGTGACAAATCTTTCAAGAGTTTGACAAATCTGTCATATAAACCAGTCAATGACTCATCAGGTTTTGAGTCAAAGTTCTCATACTATTGAGTGAGTATAGTCTTCCTGTTCTTCTTAATTGAATCAGTTCCCTGGCATCTTGTCTCCAAGGAATCCAATATCTCCTTTGCAGTCTTGCAGTTAATTACCCTATTTGACATGACATTATCAATGGCACTATGTTGCAAGTGTCGTACCTTAGCATCCTTAGCAATCGATGAGATATCTTCAGCAGTTAAATCACTCTTCTCCTTTGGAACAGACTTTGCTGGTTCACCTGCAACTACAACAGAGAGTTTGGTTGGCTTGTGTGGTCCTTCATTGATTCTGTCAAGGTATTCTGGATCTGTAGCTTTCAGAAACATAGACATCCTCACCTTCCATATAGGATATTTAGATGGTTTCAGTATGGGAACTCTAATAGTCTCATATCGATTATGGATTTGAGTCTTTGTAGGTTCTTCAGTTTTGGTGGGCTTGGTTGGGGTTTGTTCTTCTTCAGACATGATTGTTTTTGGATCTTAAACTGTTTGTGTGTTAATAGATCTGCTCTGATACCACTTGTTAGGTCTCACACACTGTAGAAGGGGGTTGAATACAATGTTTATCACAATCAAATCGAATATAAGAACACAAAAAATAGATTTTATATAACACAATAAACTCTGTTACAATATGGAACTGTCCTCTCTCAGTGATGAACAACTTATCACGAGAGCTGCTAGGGTTACAATGAATAATAACTTCGATTATGATAACACATATAGTGCAAAACCTATGTCTGTGTTTATATACTACACAGTTACAAGATAAATTCTAATTGATATGGAATATAAATCTGCTTCCTAAAATATATCAACCAGTTATCTTTTCTTCCAAGTTTTCTATTCTTCATAGAATTCCTTCTTCATGCATATCTCTTCTTGCATTTGTCTTGATCTTCTTTCCTTTCAATCAGCCGTCTTCCTTATCTGAAAGTCTCCTTAAGTCCTGATATTATCTCCTGATAAATATCTCATGATAACTTAAGTTCTGACAACTTAAGTTTTGATATCTTAAGTATTGACTCCAGTATAAGTACTGATTTCCAATTAAGTACTGATTTGTCCTGTTAAGTAAGATCTGAAAACTAAACACAAATCATATTAGTCATGACATTATCAAATATATCTAACATAGGATGAGCATGTCGTGACTTTGGCTACAGTACGCCAAGCATTGCAGTTGCCTGAGAACTGTGCTTATACAATTGTTGAGGAGCCATTTCTTCAAAATATGATGGCCAGTATGGGGTATGAAAAGACATTGGCAAAGCTGGTCAATTGGAGAGATCCAACATAAGGAGGGAATAGAGTTTCTTCTTTGACTGCATTACAAAGACCTTCAACAACAAATGTTCCAATTTCGATGCAATCCCTATACTCAGTCAACAAATCGGGTATGCTCTCATTAATCAAACTGATTTTGATTATGCTAGTGTTGTTTTAGGCTTTATTGGGGATAGGATGACAGAAGATAGGAATACTGTCTATTTTGCTAGATTTTGTCAGCTTATCTATAGTTTTTATTGTGTTGATAAGCCCCAATTAGCTAGTGAATTACTTCCATCATTTAGACTAGCTAAAAGAGCTTTTAATGACTTATTATCTACTGATAATAAGAAGGCTGTGTTAAGACCCCTCCGAATTCCTTTATCTGTCAAACAAGCCTTAATAATCTATGATCCAGTTACATACACTGCATTATATCTTGATGACCAACCATCAGAACCTCAACCATCAGCACCTACCACCACTACCCAATCACCTCAAACTTCTCAACCACAACCAAAATCTACCATCAGGAAATCTTTCAAACCATCAACTCAATCATCTCAACCTGAATCATCAGCACATACTATCATATCTTCATTTTCCAGGACAAAGAGGACAAAGTATGTTCCTCAACCTCCACAAAAGAGAAGGAAGGTGATTCTCAGAGATGAATATGATAGTGATAAAGATGAAATAAATGAAGCATGTGTTCATGCATCAAAACCTGTGATAGCTGAACCTGAGAATGTTACTTCTCAGACAGAAACAGTAGCTCAAAGTTCTGATACTTTGAAAAGAAAGAAATTTGTAAGTTCTGTTACTGTTGAAGCAACTCCTTCATTGGCAAAGAGATTGAAGAAAATGAAGGCTATGAGGTATTTGGCTAAGGCTCCATCAGAAGATACTGAAGAAGCTGAGGAAGGGGATCAGGCATCTCTGATCTCATAAGAACCGATTATCATTGAAGCCATTCTAGCTCAAGCCAACGACACTGCTACTGATACAGTTGTAACCCCTCCTGTCTCACCTATTAAAGCAACAGATGATGCTAAAGAACAAACTGAAAACTCTGAAATTGATATTCATAATTTGAATATACCAAATATTCTTATCTGGAAGCTCCATCTACAGAAGCTCAGCAATTTCCAACTCATTTTCCAATTTTAAATGCTGAGATACCATCTATATCAAAAACACCAGCTCTGGAGATAAATTTTGATGTTCAGAATTTAACTGAAGTTGTTCCTGAATCTCCAGTTGCTTCACACACTGTTGTGTTGTCAGAACATAATGAGTCTTCCTCAAGTTCTGAAGCAACCACACCAGCTCTGGAGATAAATTCTGTAACACCCCCAAATCCGGGGTCGGGGATCCGGGTTGTCACGAGTTCCATTTCCCTTAATAACACTTAATCTTAATAAACAATCAACTACTGCGTACCGTGACCCCACAATATACACACACACACCACAAGTTATAGTCTCAGAGATGAATACCAAAAATAACACAAGTCAGTTTATTCCATAATTGTAAGTCATTATACCTCGAAAGGGTTTCTGAATAAATTTACATTTCCTTGCCATTATTACAATTCATATAGATACATAAGTCTGGAGCATCAAAAGTTGAAAGCCTAGCCTATTGGTAATTCCTACCTCAGCTACTACGGCATCAACGCCTCCAGAAAACTGCGGAACGTTTCCTAACCGCTTGCGAATTGGGAGCTTGGTCCTGTTCATCTTTTCTATCTTTTGTTGTGTGATGAAAGAAGAAAGCAAGGGTGAGCAACAAGCCCACTAAAATAATATGTATAATAATTAACAATATATGAGCATTCTCATAGTACTCATGAAAGTCTTGGTCAAGAAGAAATGAACCAAGTTTGATATCTTAACGCGACCAAGTCGCAAAATATTCAGTATATATGTACATATACTTTTCAAAATCTTGGAAGTCCTCTTCCATGCATAATATACACAGAGTTCCAGTTTATAACTGTATAAAAATATCGTTGCAAGGTGATCTCATATATCTAACCTTATCTCAATATTTTTCTGAAAATCTTTGTCATGCATAAGATAATCATTTACTAGATATAAATTGAAAAGATGAAGTTACAAGATACTCCAATATACTTATATCTTTTTCGAATACTACTCGAACTACCACTGTTCAAGCTATAATCAGTTTCAAAAGTTCATCACATAGATGAGACTACAAGATAAGATTTGAATAGATTCAATCTTTGAAATATCATTCAAAAGAAATTAATTTACGAGATACTTCATTTAAGTCCCGATATATATACACCTATATATATCTTATACATTCCCTGAAAACCTCCGTCATGAAAAGTATGAACGAGTTGTAATATCCAATGAATTTGGAAGAAAAGAATTTTGGCATAAACCTGATATCTTGTTGATCAGGCAAATATACCAATAAGTAACATTTTCTACTAGTAGATGGACGAATTCCCCACTGATCATCACCCTGGCCGCATTAGGACCTATGCTAGACTGCCATTCAGCCACTTACGCATTGATGGACTCCCACTGAGCCACTTACACTTTCATGGACGCCCACTGAGCCCATGTTGCTTATTCCAACTCAAATAGATGGACTTACTTCCCGAACGTTGGGCAAGTAATCAAAATGTTTTCTCAAAACAGCAACCTCGTTGCAAATATAAAATACACCATTGAGCCGGATCCCTCAGATTTTTAAGCGAGTATTTAAATCCCCTTCGAAAGGAATATCTTAAATTTGAAAACGAGTTTTGGGATCCGCTCTAACTTTTAAAATCATTTTGAAGACTCGAAAACATTTTTAAGAATGTTTGGAGTAATGCTGATTTAATAAAATAAATCAGTCCCGATATATTGGAGAATATCTGAATATTATTATTTAAATAATATTCCCATAAAGGATAATCTCTATAAAAATAATTGAAGTAGAAGTTTTAAAACTCATACTTGAAATGAATAATAAATAACCAAAGATATACTTATACGAAAGTACGATCTTTATTTGAATAATCGAAAATGAGTTTGATTATCGAAATATTATTCTTTAATAAAATAAAGAATATTATTTAATAAATAAGCGGAGTCATAAGTCCTCGAATGAATATTCAAAATAATATTCATTAAATAAAATAAACGGAGTCATAAGTCCTCGAATGAATATTCAAAATAATATTCATTAATTAAAATAAAGTTATCGAATAAACCTTATTTGATTAATAGTTTTGAAAACTATATCTATATATATATAAATATATATATAATATACTCGGGAACATCGACTCCCGATTTTAGAAAATGTTCACCTTTGGGTCCCCTATACTAAGGGTATACGCAACTACTGCTTATCTCTAGCATAAGTATTATGCAACTTATAAGCATTTGAATCAATAATTAGATATCAAAATTATGAAACAGGCATGCATATATACCATATCAGCATGCTCCAATATATCGCAAATTTTGCTAATAACAATCATGCACTTATCGCAAGATAATGCATATACATATATATCACAACAACAGTATAACGGGTAGAAAACTTGCCTGAGCGACTGGGGGTAGTAAAAGGCCTGGGGTGAGTCTGGTAACCTATTATACGCTCAACGATTCACTTAAGTCACTCGAGTACCCTTGGCTCCACCATTTTTAATAAATTAACCATTAAGAATTTTAAGGCGATTCTTTTGTGAGTACTCTACCAACTGCCTAATCCACTTTACATAATTATTTCATACTCCACTTAGTCATTTAAAGGCTTTAACCAAGGTTTCAAAGTAAGGCGAGAGGTAATGGTTCGTTCGTAAAATGCCAAAATGCCATTACTTAAAATGGTCATTTCTCCTAAACAGTACATCGGATTCAAGCGAACCATATATCAAAACGAAGATCATAACATGAACTATCTAAAAATGGTAATGGTCAGAATCTTACAGAGAGTTCACGGATCCTGAAGTTAAGAACAAAACTAGTCTAAGGTAAATCGGGCATTACGACGACTATGTTTACGAGTTTTCCAAGTTTCTCACTACACCAAAACCTCACCACACAACCCACAATCAACATTACAACCAAACTCCATCCATACTTCACTACAACAGTCCCAACATCTCAAGATTTTCCAATTTATACTACTCCCAAACATGAACTAAAAGCTATACCTAAGTTCATTAACCAAAAATCCAAGATTTACAACTCAAACTCATTACAAATCCAACCAAACTCTAAATATACAAGAATCATACTTTCCATGGACTATACCAATCATAAAAAGCTCTAATATTCAATAATAAGGCTAGGGTAAGAGATTATACCTTCCTTGGTGAGTAGAAGTAACTAAGGAGTTTGAAACAACCTTTGAAAATCTTTACCAAAGCTATATCTAAACAAAAACATAAGATCAAAAGTTTCAAGTTCTTGAAAACACTATTCACTCTCTTCTTCAATGATTTATTAAAAGAGATTGTGAAGGAAATGGAAGCTTAGATTCATAGGATTGCTATATCTAAGTATAAGGAACCTTGGATAATTACCTCACAATTTAACAAGGCTTGGATCTTGGTTTTGGATTTTCTCCTCTTTGAAAAGATGAAGAGCCGAGAGCTTGATGTTCTTGAAAGGGAAAATCAACTCCAAGTTTGTGTTATGATATTTGTTTTGTTTCTTTTTATGGCTTGGCTAATTTTTAGGATTTACCATGGTAACTTTTGCATGGCCAAGAATCAACCAACAACATACTTCTTTTTATCATGCTTATGTCATCTTTCTTATGTCATCGAATTACCACATGTCTTTTCCTTGTGGTGTGATGACATCATCATCCACTAACCTCTTTGATTAACCCCTAATTACTTGGCAAATGACCACTTATCTGTTATACGGTTCACTTAACTTTCATTCTCGTTTATTGTTTGAGGGATCATACCCGGGATCTTATTACGGGTTCCCCTAAACCTTTCTCATTATTTTATATTCCTTTTATGATCCTCTCTTATAATCCTTGAATTTAAATCCTTTTAATCATGTTACCTTATACTCAATTCTTTCTGTATCTGGTGGGTTTTCGAGAAAAATCAAAGTGTTCGAATTTGGATTCTGACGATCTTTACATACACTTACATACCTCAGAATATCAATAAAAGAACCCCTACATAGTATGACATGAAAAGTTTTCTTATTCAGCATAATCAGCAAAATCACTATTCATAAGGGTTACAAAAAGTCCAAAATTTTTGGGGTTATTACAGTCTCCCCTCCTTAAAAGGATTCCGCCCCGGAATCAGATAGAAAATGAATAGGGATACTCTCTTAGCATTGCACTTTCTAACTATCTAGTAAATTTTCCCACATTGTGGTTGTACCACCAAACTTTGACTAGTTTGGTAACCCTTCTCCTAAGCACTTGTTCCTTTTCGATCTATAACCTTTCCTGGTTGCATGTCTATGCGCTCATATGCCCCTATTTGTCTGGCATCCGGATTACACTTCCTTAACATTGATACGTGGAACACGTTATGAACTTGCTACATGTTCGGGGGTAGGGCTAGCTCATATGCTAACTTCCCAATACGTCTTAATATATTCAAGGGTCCAACAATTCGTGGGCTTATCTTTCCTTTCTTTCCGAACCTCATCCATCCTTTCCAAGGGAATACCTATAACATCACTAGGTCCCATACTTCCTATTCTTTGTCCTTTCTTGTCAAATCAACATACTTCTTATGTCCATCTTGGGCTACTACCAGCGTCCTCTGATTAGATCTATTATATCCCTGGTCCCTTGGACTACTGAGGGTCCGAGCATCTTGCGCTCTATAACTTCATCCTAACATAAGGGAGATCGATATTGTCTTCCCTCAAGGATCTCATAAGGCGACATCTCGATAATGACATATGATCTATTATCGTAAGAAAACCCAATCCGTGATAAATGATCATTCCAAATTCTTTCAAGTCTATTGCACAGACTCTCATCATAGCTTCATGATAAGTGGCATTTTATACCACTTTGAACGTCTTATAATGGCTTGAATTGATGTCTTGAAATCAAGTATTTTGTGTATTTAATGCATTTTTCTAGTGTTTGTGCATTTCAGGGTATTAATTACATTTCGGGAAAGATTTCATCAATAATAAGCCTTGGCATGTGTTTAGCATTGTAAGCGGGAAGATAGGAGCAGATTGCAGCGAAGAAACGGGAAAAAACAGAGCAGTTTCCAGTAGGGAGCTGAGCGCCCGCTCAGCTCTGCTGAGCGCCCGCTCAGGAAGCTGAGTGCCCGCTCAGGAATGCTGAGCGGCCGCTCAGGGACGGAAAATCAGAATTAATAATTTAGACTCCTGGTTCTGTTTAACTTCTAACTTCTAAGTTAGATGGGTATTATGGGACTCCTATATAAGTAGATTTCAAAGACGTTTCACAAAGGTTGGATCGTAGTATTAATCGAAGAGCGAGGAGATAAGGAAGAAGACCGTTTTAGCACACCGCAATGAAGAGGAAGCATATTTTCTTGTGATTCTTTATTTCGTTATAACGTTGGATGCTAGTTTTCTTTACTTTGAACCTATATACTCTTGTGACGTATTCTGGTTTAATATAAGTAGTTTTAGTTATTATTCTTGTGTGTTATTATCATGTTTTCATATGAACCCATGATGATGATGAGTGTTATCATGGGCTAATCGTGATCATGGGGTCGTAACAGATTTACTATGGAATTCTTTAGTTAGTTGTTTAATACCTTAGTGTGTGATGATTGAATGATATCTAGTATTGGTTGTGCTTATTCGTCTTATGTGCGTCGCGAACATATAAGATAGGGTGTTAATCTCTTGTGAAGCGACGGTGGAACTTGAGATTTAAAACTTGACATGCTAGCATAGGTTCGTGTATGAGTATACATGATTAATGGGTAACTCTAACCATTTTGTTCGTCCTGTGTAATCAAAAGGAATAACGTGTGCTTAAATCGTTATGTTGTCAATTTCTGTAGACATATAGGGACTCAACATAATTGATGCATATTCAACTTCTATCTTAATTGCGGATGTTTGGTAGAATGGTATTAGTACAATGAGAGTTGGCTTTTATCAGTTTCGTGTTGTTCGATTAATATCATCACTGTTGCATGCTAAAGGTAATAAATATGACTATTGAAGGAAGTAGTAATGAAGTTGTGATCTCATGTGTGTTTTAATATTGTTAATTCAAGTGTTAATTAAGTGCTTAATTCTAGTAGTTAATCGTGGTTGATAATTAGCTAATCAATCTAAGTGTTATTGTTTTAACATTGAGAAGTAATCATACATTGGTGAGTGAGTGTAATTGAACATAATTAGTCTAAGTCTCTGTGGGAACGAAGTAGAAAGTATTCTATATTACTTGCGAACGCGTATACTTGCGTGTATTATTAGCGCGCGTTTTTGCCCTAACAAGTTTTTGGCGCTGAGCGACCGCTCAGGGGCCGACTGGCAGAATTTTTTTTAGCTTTATAAAAATCCAAAAAAAAATCTGAAAAATAAAAAAAAAACAAAACACAAAACCATTACCCACGACCTATTGCCCATTATCCCATATTTTTAACCCTCAAACCCACTCCTAATCAAATTTTACCATAATCTTTACCCTATATATACATACACCTATTCCATATACTTCCCATACACTTTCAAACCTTAAACTCCCTCCCATATTAAAAAACACAAATCTTAAACACTTTTTCTCAGTTTCGATGGCACCCAAGAGATCCAGGACTATTGATAGCAGCAGCACTGTCCCTACTGCTGATTCTTCGAGGGGTACTGCTGCGAGGCCTCGGTTGTTTGATAGGGCTACTGAGGAGGAGTATACTAGGCTTCTGGGTAAGCCAATTTTGAAGGAGAAGGGGTTCTTACCATCGGGGAGGGATGGTGAGTTGTTGCCTATGATTGCAAAGAAGGGTTGGATTACTTTTTGTGAGTCTCCTGAAGCAGTTCCGATGAGCGTTGTTCGCGAGTTCTATGCGAACGCGAAGGCTGAAAAAAATGGGTATTCTGTTGTTCGGGGGATGACGGTGGATTATCACCCTGCGGTGATTCGCCGTGTGATTGGGCAGCGACAGAGGAAGCCCACGGAGGAAAATTGGAATGAGAAGACTGCTGAGGATTTTGACTTGGATTTGATTTGTGTTACTCTCTGTAGGCCGGGCACAGTTTGGACCTTCAAGACTGGGACTAACGAGTATCGCCACTTTCCGGTGATTGCGATGAATAGGTATGCCCGTGCATGGAATGCTTTTATTTGCGCTAATATTCTGCCTACTTCACATGCACATGAGGTCACAGTTGAGAGAGCACAGTTGTTATGGGGAATTTTGAATGAGGAGTACTATGTGGACCTCGGTGAGTTCATCTACCAAGGAATTCTGAAGTTTTTGAGGGGAGTTAAGCACATGAACATCCCTTATGCATCCACCGTTACAAAGCTTTGCCGAGCAGTGGGGGTTCAGTGGCCGTCTCATGAGCAGTTGCAGTTGTCGGCCGCTCCTATTGACTCTCGGACTCTGCATGCGATGCAAGAGTGGACTGGTGGAGAGCCCGAGGAGCATGGGCTGGGTTATCGTCTTCCAGGAGGGCGTCCAACACGTGGTGCTACCATGGCGATGCCAACGCGTGATGAGGCTGGTTCTTCTAGAGGCCAGGAGGGGGATGGGATGGCTGATGCCCAGTATAGGAGGCTGTCGAGGAGGATGGATGCTATGTACGAGACGCATAGCAGGTTTGCTCAGGAGCTCACCCTTGCGCTTGGGACTGCTTTTAGAGGCCTTGGAGCTGACATCCAATGGCCAGTTTTTGGTGAGGACTCTGCGTATCCGCCTCCTGATACTCCACCCTCTGAGGGTGATGATGATGATGATCTCTCTGAGTAGGTATACCCTATGTTCCTTTCTACTACCTTCACTCGGGACAGTGAAGATTTTAAGTTTGGGGGTGGTAGTTAAGGAATATTTTGTGTGTGTCATATAGTTGCATATTCATGATAGTTTAGCTCATATAATTGCATATTTTTGCCATATAGTTTTTTTATTATGATTTTTATTTTTATTTAGAGATTTATTTATCATGTCATGTAGCTCATGCATATATCATGATCCCTTTTGTGTTGATTTACCAATTGATTTGTGTTGTTGATGCGAGCGTAGTGATAGCGTTAAAGTGATGTTGAGTAATGTCGGTTGACATGCATGCTAGAAACACTTGTAATTTCACTAAGTCTTAGAGAATGCTTAAGGCTAGATTGTTGTTATGGTTTGATGGTTTTCAGGGTTAATCTATTGATTATGCTTAGAATTTATAATAGGTTTTTAGTGATAAAAGGCATGAAAAGAAAAAATGGAGTGAAAAGTGGAATTCATTGCTAATTGTGGCTAGGCGTCAAATGGCTAGTAGCCAGCTCGTATTTTTATGCGAGTAGTCTAGGGTTGAGCAAGATGGAGCAAAACGCACTTGCTCAGAAATTGAGAAAAAAATATAAAAAGATAAAAAAAGAAAAAGATAAAAAAATAGAAAGAAAAAAAAAGAGTTTATGCATAATTGATCACGAGTGGACTTTTTGATATTCAAGTTATTAAGTTCTTAGGGGACTTTGTGCCTAGTGACCTAAGGCTTTTATAGTCTGGGATTCGCTAACCTAACGCTCGCTACATGGATGCCATTGTATAAGTCTTTTGTGGACCTCACTCATTGCACGGTCAAATAAGCATTTGTTGTTATGAATAAAAAAGCATGATTCCAGAATAAGCTCCAGAAATCTTGAAGTGTTATAAGTCATTTTGTGCTTAGAATTTTATTCTTCGTATAATCATGTAATTACCTTGAAGATAGTCGAGTTATAGTAATTGATCTAGTTTCGAAGCATATCTGTTAAGCATCTGCACACACCACGTTTCCGGCTGTATGTTAGTTTGCACGATTTGATTGATCTTTATTCGCCTAATTGCATTTGTTGGGATGTCGTAAGTTGGTTGGTTTTGTCGAAGTAAGGGGGATCGCTGCATTTCATATAGACTGCATTCATGCATATTTTCGTTTTGTTTTTGAGTCTGTGACGCTTGAGGACAAGCATCGATTTAAGTTTGGGGGTGTGATATGTGACATTTTATACCACTTAGAACATCTTATAATGGCTTGAATTGATGTCTTAAAATCAAGTATTTTGTTTATTTGATGCGTTTTTCTAGTGTTTGTGCATTTTAGGGTATTAATTATATTTCAGGAGAGATTTCATCAATAATAAGCCTTGGCATGTGTTTAGCATTGTAAGGGGAAGATAGGAGCAGATTACAGCGAAGAAACGGGAGAAAAATAGAGCAGTTTCCAGTAGAGAGCTGAGCGCCCGCTCAGCTCTTCTGAGCGACCGCTCAGGAAGCTGAGCGCCGTAAGATTCTGACCATTGCCATTACGACGGCCATGTTTACGAGTTTTCCAAGTTTTTCACTACACAAAAACCTCACCAAACAACCCACAATCAACATTACAACCAAACTCCATCCATACTTCACTACAACAATCCCAACATCTCAAGATTTTCCAATTATACTACTCCCTAACATGAACTAAAAGCTATACTTAAGTTCATTAACCAATAATCCAAGATTTACAACTCAAACTCATTACAAATCCAACAAAACTCTAAATATACAAGAATCATACTTTCCATAGACTATACCAATCATAACAAGCTCTAATATTCAAAAATAAGGCTAGGGTAAGAGATTATACCTTCCTTGGTGAGTAGAAGTAACTAAGGATCTTGAAACAACCTTTGAAAATTCTTACCAAAGCTATATCTAAACAAAAACACAAGATCAAAAGTTTCAAGTTCTTGAAAACACTATTCACTCTCTTCTTCAATGATTTATTGAAAGAGATTGTGAAGGAAATGGAAGCTTAGATTCATAGGATAACTATATCTAAGTATAAGGAACCTTGGATAATTACCTCACAATTTAACAAGGCTTGGATCTTGGTTTTGGATTTTCTCCTCTTTGAAAAGATGAAGAGCCGAGAGCTTTATGTTCTTGAAAGGGAAAGTCAACTCCAAGTTTGTGTTATGATATTTTTTTTGTTTCTTTTTATGGCTTGGCTAATTTTTAGGATTTTCCATGGTAACTTTTGCATGGCCAAGAATCAACCAACAACACACTTCTTTTTGTCATACTTATGTCATTTTTCTTATATCATCCAATTGCCACATGTCTTTTTCTTGTGGTGTGATGATATCATCATCCACTAACCTCTTTGATTAACCCCTAATTACTTGGCTAATGACCGCTTATCTGTTATACGGTTCGCTTAACTTTCATTCTCGTTTATCGTTTGAGGGATCATACCCGGGATCTTATTACTTGGGTTCCCCTAAACCTTTCTCATTATTTTATATTCCTTTTATGATCTTCTCTTATAATCCTTGAATTTAAATCCTTTTAATCATGTTACCTTATACTCAATTCTTTCTGTATCTGGTGGGTTTTCGGGAAAAATCAAAGTGTTCGAATTTGGATTCTGACGATCTTTACATACACTTACATACCATATAGAGTACTAATAAGATCTCAGAATATCAATAAAAGAACCCCTACATAGTATGACATGAAAAGTTTTCTTATTCAGCATAATCAGCAAAATCAAAATTCATAAGGGTTACAAAAAGTCCAAAATTTTTTGGGTTATTACAGTCTCCCCTCCTTAAAAGGATTCCGTCCCGGAATCAGATAGAAAATGAATAGGGATACTCTCTTAGCATTGTACTTTCTAACTATCCAGTAAATTTTCCCACATTGTGGTTCTACCACCAAACTTTGACTAGTTTGGTAACCCTTCTCCTAAGCACTTGTTCCTTTTCGATCTATAACCTTTCCTGGTTGCATGTCTATGCGCTCATATACCCCTATTTGTCTGGCATCCGGATTACACTTCCTTAACATTGATACGTGGAACACGTTATGAACTTGCTACATGTTCGGGGGTAGGGCTAGCTCATATGCTAACTTCCCAATACGTCTTAATATATCCAAGGGTCCAACAATTCGTGGGCTTATCTTTCCTTTCTTTCCGAACCTCATCCATCCTTTCCAAGGGAATACCTATAACATCACTAGGTCCCCTACTTCCTATTCTTTGTCCTTCCGTGTCAAATCAACATACTTCTTATGTCCATCTTGGGCTACTGCCAGCGTCCTCTGCTTAGATCTATTATATCTCTGGTCCCTTGGACTACTACGGGTCCGAGCATATTGCGCTCTACAACTTCATCCTAACATAAGGGAGATCGATATTGTCTTCCCTCAAGGATCTCATATGGCGACATCTCGATAATGACATATGATCTATTATCGTAAGAAAATCCAATCCGCGATAATTGATCATTCTAAATTCTTTCAAGTCTATTGCACAGACTCTCATCATAACTTCTTGATAAGTGGCATTTTATACCACTTAGAATGTCTTATAATGGCTTGAATTGATGTCTTGAAATTAAGTATTTTGTGTATTTGATGCTTTTTTCTAGTGTTTGTGCATTTCAGGGTATTAATTACATTTCGGGAGAGATTTCATCAATAATAAGCCTTGGCATGTGATTAGCATTGTAAGAGGGAAGATAGGAGCAAATTGCAGCGAAGAAACGGGAGAAAAATAGAGCAGTTTCCAGTAGGGAGCTGAGCGCCCGCTCAGGAAGCTGAGCGCCCGCTCAGGAATGCTGAGCGGCCGCTTAGGGACGGAAAATCAGAATTAATATTTTAGACTCCTAGTTCTGTTTAACTTCCAACTTCTGAGGTAGCTGGGGATTATGGGACTCCTATATAAGTAGATTTCAGAGACGTTTCACAAAGGTTGGATCGTAGTATTAATCGAAGAGCGAGGAGATAAGGAAGAAGACCGTTTTAGCACACCGCAACGAAGAGGAAGCATATTTTCTTGTGATTCTTATTTCGTTGTAACGTTGGATGCTAGTTTTCTTTACTTTGAACCTATATACTCTTGTGACGTACTCTGGTTTAATATAAGTAGTTTTAGTTATTATTCTTGTGTGTTATTATCATGTTTTCATATGAACCCATGATGACGATGAGTGCTATCATGGGCTAATCGTGATCATGGGGTCGTAACGGATTTACTATGGAATTCTTTAGTTAGTTGTTTAATACCTTAGTGTGTGATGATTGAATGATATCTAGTATTAGTTGTGCTTATTCATCTTATGTGCGTCGCGAACATATAAGATAGGGTGTTACCCTTGTGAAGCGACGGTGGATTTTGAGATTTAGAACTTGCCATGCTAGCATAGGTTCATGTATGAGTATACATGATTAGTGGGTAACTCTAACCATTTTATTCGCCCCATGTAATCAAAAGGAATAACGTGTGCTTAAATCGTTATGTTGTCAATTTCTGTAGACATATAGGGACTCAACATAATTGATGCCTATTCAATTTCTATCTTAATTGTGGATGTTTGGTAGAATGGTATTAGTACAATGAGAGTTGGCTTTTATCAGTTTCATGTTGTTCGATTAATATCATCACTATTGCATGCTAAGGGTAATAACAATGACTATTGAAGGAAGTAGTAATGAAGTTGTGATCTCATATTTGTTTTAATATTGTTAATTCAAGTGTTAATTGAGTGCTTAATTCTAGTAATTAATCTTGGTTGATAATTAGCTAATTAATCTAAGTGTTATTGTTTTAACATTGAGAAGTAATCATACATTGGTGAGTGAGTGTAATTGAACATAATTAGTCTGAGTGTCTGTGGGAACGAACTAGAAAGTATTCTATATTACTTGCGAACGCGTATACTTGCGTGTATTATTAGCGCGTGTTTTCGCCCTAACAAGTTTTTGGCGCTGAGCGACCGCTCAGGGGCCGGCTGGCAGAATTTTTTTTAGCTTTATAAAAATCCAAAAATAAATCTGAAAAAAAAAAAACAAAACACAAAACCATTACCCACGACCTATTGCCCATTATCCCATGTTTTTAACCCTCAAACCCACTCCTAATCAAATTTTACCCTAATCTTTACCCTATATATACATACACCTATTCCATATACTCCCCGTACACTTTTAAACCTTAAACTCTCTCCCATATTCAAAAACAGAAATATTAAACACTTTTTCTCAGTTTCGATGGCACCCAAGAGATCTAGGACTATTGATAGCAGCAGCACTGTCCCTACTGCTGATTCTTCGAGGGGTACTGCTGCGAGGCCTCGGTTGTTTGATAGGGTTGCTGAGGAGGAGTATACTAGGCTTCTGGGTAAGCCAATTTTGAAGGAGAGGGGGTTCTTACCATCGAGGAAGGATGGTGAGTTATTGCCTATGATTGCGGAGAAGGGTTGAATTGCTTTCTGTGAGTCTCCTAAAGCAGTTCCGATGAGCGTTGTTCGCGAGTTCTATGCGAACGCGAAGGCTGAAAAGAATGGGTATTCTGTTGTTCGGGGGATGACGGTGGATTATCACCCTGCGGCGATTCGCCGTGTGATTGGACAATGATAGAGGAAGCCCACGGAGGAGAATTGGAATGAGAAGACTGCTGAGGATTTTGACTTGGATTTGGTTTGTGCTACTCTCTATAGGCCGGACACAGTTTGGACCTTCAGAACTGGGACTAACGAGTATCGCCACTTTCCGGCGATTGCGATGAATAGGTATGCCCGTGCATGGAATGCTTTTATTTGTGCTAATATTCTGCCTACTTCACATGCACATGAGGTCACAGTTGAGAGAGCACAGTTGTTATGGGGAATTTTGAATGAGGAGTACTATATGGACCTTGGTGAGTTCATCTACCAAGGAATTCTGAAGTTTTTGAGGGGAGCTAAGCACATGAACATCCCTTATGCATCCACCGTTACAAAGCTTTGCTGAGCAGTGGGGGTTCAGTGGCCGTCTCACGAGCAGTTGTAGTTGTCGGCCGCTCCTATTGACTCTGGGACTCTGCATGTGATGCAGGAGTGGACTGGTGGAGAGCCCGAGGAACATGGGCTGGGTTATCATCTTCTAGGAGGGCGTCCAGCACGTGGTGCTACCATGGCGAGGCCAAGGCGTGATGAGGCTGGTTCTTCTAGAGGCCAGGAGGGGGCTGGGATGGCTGATGCCCAGTATAGGAGGCTGTCGAGGAGGATGGATGCTATGTACATGACGCAGAGCAGGTTTGCTCAGGAGCTCACCCTTGTGCTTGGGACTCCTTTTAGAGGCCTTGGAGCTGACATCCAGTGGCCAGTTTTTGGTGAGGACTCTGCATATCCGCCTCCTGATACTCCACCCTCTGAGGGTGATGATGATGATGATCTCTCTGAGTAAGTATACCCTATGTTCCTTTCTACTACCTTCACTGGGGACAGTGAAGATTTTAAGTTTGGGGGTGGTAGTTAAGGAATATTTTGTGTGTGTCATATAGTTGCATATTCATGATAGTTTAGCTCACATAATTGCATATTTTTTCCATATAGTTTTTTTATTATGATTTTTATTTTTATTTATAGATTTATTTATCATGTCATGAAGCTCATGCATATATCATGATCCCTTTTGCGTTGATTTACCAATTGATTTGTGTTGTTGATGCGAGCGTAGTGATAGCGTTAAAGTGATGTTGAGTCGTGTAGGTTGACATGCATGCTAGAAACACTTGTAATTTCACTAAGTCTTTGAGAATGCTTAAGGCTAGATTGTTGTTATGGTTTGATGGTTTTCAGGGTTAATCTATTGATTATGCTTAGAATTTATAATAGGTTCTTAGTGATAAAAGGCATGAAAAGAAAAATGGAGTGAAAAGTGGAATTTATTGCTAATTATGGCTAGGCGTCAAATGGCTAGTAGCCGGCTCGTATTTTTATGCGAGTAGTCTAGGGTTGAGCAAGATGGAGTGAAACGCACTTGCTCAGAAATTGAGAAAAAAATAAAAAAAAGAAAAAAAAAAGAAAAAGAGAAAAAAAAAGAAAAAAAAAGAGTTTATGCATAATTGATCACGAGTGGGCTCTTTGGTATTCGAGTTATTAAGTTCTTAGGGGACTTTGTGCCTAGTGACCTAAGGCTTTTATAGTCTGGGATTCGCTAACCTAACGCTCGCTACATGGATGCCATTGTATAAGTCTTTTGTGGACCTCACTCATTGCATGGTCAAATAAGCATTTGTTGTTATGAATAAAAAGCATGATTCCAGAATAAGCTCCAGAAATCTTGAAGTGTTATAAGTCATTTTGTGCCTAGAATTTTATTCTTCGTATAATCATGTGATTACCTTGAGGATAGTCGAGTTATAGTAATTGTTCTAGTTTCAAAGCATATCTGTTAAGCATCTGCACACACCACGTTTCCGGTTGTATGTTAGTTTGCACGGTTTGATTGATCTTTATTCGCCTAATTGCATTTGTTGGGATGTCGTAAGTTGGTTGGTTTGGTCGAAGTAAGGGGGATCGCTGCATTTTATATAGATTGCATTCATGCATGTTTTCGTTTTGTTTTTGAGTCTGTGACGCTTGAGGACAAGCATCGATTTAAGTTTGGGGGTGTGACAAGTGATATTTTATACCACTTAGAACGTCTTATAATGGCTTGAATTGATGTCTTGAAATCAATTATTTTGTGTATTTGATGCGTTTTTCAAGTGTTTGTGCATTTCAGGGTATTAATTATATTTTGGGAGAGATTTCATCAATAATAATCCTTGGCATGTGTTTAGCATTGTAAGCGGGAAGATAGGAGCATATTGCAGCGAAGAAATGGGAGAAAAATAGAGCAGTTTCCAGTAAGAAGCTGAGCGCCCGCTCAGCTCTGCTGAGCGACCGCTCAGGAAGCTGAGCGACCGCTCAGGAAGCTGAGCACCGTAAGATTCTGACCATTGCCATTATGACGGCTATGTTTACGAGTTTTCCAAGTTTCTCACAACACCAAAACCTCACCAAACAACCCACAATCAACATTACAACCAAACTCCATCCATACTTCACTACAACAGTCCTAACATCTCAAGATTTTCCAATTTATACTACTCCCAAACATGAACTAAAAGCTATACTTAAGTTCATTAACCAATAATCCAAGATTTACAACTCAAACTAATTACAAATCCAACCAAACTCTAAATATACAAGAATCATACTTTCCATGGACTATACCAATCATAACAAGCTCTAATATTCAATAATAAGGCTAGGGTAAGAGATTATACCTTCCTTGGTGAGTAGAAGTAACTAAGGAGCTTGAAACAACCTTTGAAAATCCTTACCAAAGCTATATCTAAACAAAAACACAAGATCAAAAGTTTCAAGTTCTTGAAAACACTATTCACTCTCTTCTTCAATGATTTATTGAAAGAGATTGTGAAGGAAATGGAAGCTTAGATTCATAGGATAGCTATATCTAAGTATAAGGAACCTTGGATAATTACCTCACAATTTAACAAGGCTTGGATCTTGGTTTTGGATTTTCTCCTCTTTGAAAAGATGAAGAGCCGAGAGCTTGATGTTCTTGAAAGGGAAAGTCAACTCCAAGTCTGTGTTATGATATTTGTTTTGTTTCTTTTTATGGCTTGGCTAATTTTTAGGATTTCCCGTGGTAACTTTTGCATGGCGAAGAATCAACCAACAACACACTTCTTTTTGTCATGCTTATGTCATCTTTCTTATGTCATCCAATTGCCACATGTCTTTTCCTTGTGGTGTGATGACATCATCATCCACTAACCTCTTTGATTAACCCCTAATTACTTGGCTAATGACCGCTTATCTGTTATACGGTTCGCTTAACTTTCATTCTTGTTTATCGTTTGAGGGATCATACCCGAGATCTTATTACTTGGGTTCTCCTAAACCTTTCTCATTATTTTATATTCCTTTTATGATCCTCTTTTATAATCCTTGAATTTAAATCCTTTTAATCATGTTACCTTATACTCAATTCTTTTTGTATCTGGTGGGTTTTTGGGAAAAATCAAAGTGTTCGAATTTGGATTCTAATGATCTTTACATACACTTACATACCATATAGAGTACTAATAAGATCTCAGAATATCAATAAAAGAACCCCTACATAGTATGACATGAAAAGTTTTCTTATTCAGCATAATCAGCAAAATCACTATTCATAAGGGTTACAAAAAGTCCAAAATTTTTAGGGTTATTACAGTCTCACCTCCTTAAAAGGATTCCGTCCCGGAATCAGATAGAAAATGAATAGGGATACTCTCTTAGCATTGCACTTTCTAACTATCCAGTAAATTTTCCCACATTGTGGTTCTACCACCAAACTTTGACTAGTTTGGTAACCCTTCTCCTAAGCACTTGTTCCTTTTCGATCTATAACCTTTCCTGGTTGCATGTCTATGCGCTCATATACCCCTATTTGTCTGGCATCCGGATTACACTTCCTTAAAATTGATATGTGGAACACGTTATGAACTTGCTACATGTTCGGGGGTAGGGCTAGCTCATATGCTAACTTCCCAATACGTCTTAATATATCCAAGGGTCCAACAATTTGTGGGCTTATCTTTCCTTTCTTTCTGAACCTCATCCATCCTTTCCAAGGGAATACCTATAACATCACTAGGTCCCCTACTTCCTATTCTTTGTCCTTCCGTGTCAAATCAACATACTTCTTATGTCCATCTTGGGCTACTACCAGCATCCTCTGATTAGATCTATTATATCCTGGTCCCTTGGACTACTGCGGGTCCGAGCATCTTGCGCTCTACAACTTCATCCTAACATAAGGGAGATTGATATTGTCTTCCCTTAAGGATCTCATAAGGCGACATCTCGATAATGACATATGATCTATTATCGTAAGAAAACCCAATCCGTGATAAATGATCATTCCAAATTCTTTCAAGTCTATTGCACAGACTCTCATCATAGCTTCTTGATAAGTGGCATTTTATACCACTTAGAACGTGTTATAATGGCTTGAATTGATGTCTTGAAATCAAGTATTTTGTGTATTTGATGCATTTTTCTAGTTTTTGTGCATTTCAGGATATTAATTACATTTCGGGAGAGATTTCATCAATAATAAGCCTTGGCATGTGTTTAGCATTGTAAGCGGGAAGATAGGAGCAGATTGCAGCGAATAAATGGGAGAAAAACAGAACAATTTCCAGTAGGGAGCTGAGCGCCCGCTCAGCTCTGCTGAGCGCCCGCTCAGGAATGCTGAACGGCCGCTCAGGGACGGAAAATCAGAATTAATATTTTAGACTCCCAGTTCTGTTTAACTTCTAACTTCTGAGTTAGCTGGGTATTATGGGACTCCTATTTAAGTAGATTTCGGAGATGTTTCACAAAGGTTGGATCGTAGTATTAATCGAAGAGAGAGGAGATAAGGAAGAAGACCGTTTTAGCACACCGCAATGAAGAGGAAGCATATTTTCTTGTGATTCTTAATTTCGTTGTAACGTTGATGCTAGTTTTCTTTACTTTGAACCTATATACTCTTGTGACGTACTCTGGTTTAATATAAGTAGTTTTAGTTATTATTCTTGTGTGTTATTATCATGTTTTCATATGAACCCATGATGACGATGAGTGCTATCATGGGCTAATCGTGATCATGGGGTCGTAACGGATTTACTAGGGAATTCTTTAGTTAGTTGTTTAATTCCTTAGTGTGTGATGATTGAATGATATCTAGTATTGGTTGTGCTTATTCGTCTTATGTGTGTCGCGAACATATAAGATAGGGTGTTAATCTCTTGTGAAGCGATGGTGGATCTTGAGATTTAGAACTTGCCATGCTAGCATAGGTTCGTCTATGAGTATACATGATTAGTGGGTAACTCTAACCATTTTTCTCGCCCTGTGTAATCAAAAGGAATAACGTGTGCTTAAACCGTTATGTTTTCAATTTCTGTAGACATATAGCGACTCAACATAATTGATGTCTATTCAACTTCTATCTTAATTGTGGATGTTTGGTAGAATGGTATTAGTACAATGAGAGTTGGCTTTTATCAGTGTAATAACCCCAAAATTTTTGGACTTTTTGTAACCCTTATGAATAGTGGTTTTGCTGATTTTGCTGAATAAGGAAACTTTTCATGCCACACTATGTAGGGGTTCTTTTATTGATATTCTGAGACCTTATAAGTACTCTATGTGGTATATAAGTGTATGTAAAGATCGTCAGAATCCAAATCCGAACACTTTGATCTTTCCAGAAAATCCACCAGATACCGAAAGAATTGAGTATAAGGTAACAGGATAAAAAGGATTTAAATTCAAGGATTATAAGAGAGGATCATAAAAGAAATATAATGTATTGAGAAAGGTTAAGGAAACCCAAGTAATAAGATCCCGGGTATGATCCCTCAAATGATAAACAAGAACGAAAGTTAAGCGAACCGTATAACAGATCAGCGGTCATTAGCCAAGTAATTAGGAGCTAATCAAAGAGGTTAGTGATGATGATGTCATCACACCAACAAGAAGAGGACAAGTGTGGGAGGATGACATAGGAGGATGACATAAGCATGACCAAAAGGAAAGGAATTGTTGGATGATTGTGAGCCACATAATTTTTACCATGGTAACAACCTAATTAACAAGCAAATCATCACACAAATACCTAGGCAACCAAACAAGAAGCATTTCTTCTCCCCCCTTATTCTTGCTCTCGGCTTTTCCATGAAAAGCAAAGGAAAATTTTCAAAACTCAAGCTACACACCTTCAAAAATCAAGAGGTTTGTTTCTTTAGCTTCCATAATTCATAAATTAGATGAACCATAAGTTTAAGCTCAAGATTTCATGTTTAACATAGCTAATCAATTCATCAAAGTTCTTGGTGAATAGTGTTTTCAAGAAACTAACTTTGTGTTTTCTTATGTTTTCTTCAAGATCCAAACTTAGTAGAGATAGTTAGTGGTTATTTAAGGCTTCCTAAGTAATTCTCCACTCTCCAAGGAAGGTATAACCCCTCCAAACCCTAACTTTACTTTGAGTATTAGGTTTGGTTTTGTTTGTTATAGTTCATGAGAGCGTGATTCTTGTATGTTTAGAGTTTGGTTGGAATTATAATGATTTTAGGTTATAAATCTTGGTTATTGGTTGATGAACCTTAAGTATAGTTAGTAGCTCTTGTTGTGATTGAATAAGATGGATAAAACATGAAGTAATGGACTGATTTAATAGGATTTGGATGAAGTTTGGTTGTATGGTTGATTTGTGGTTGAATGATGGTGGAATAGTGTTGATTGGTGGTGGTTTAATATTGAATTGATTGGGTAAAAATTTGGGAATTGCTAAGTTATAGGCGTCGTAATGCCCAATTTTCCTTAGACTATTTTGTTCTTAACTTAAGGACCCGTGCACTCACTTTTAGATTCTGACCATTTCCATGTTTAGATAGTTCATGTTACGAGCTTCGTTTTGATATTTGGTTCGCTTAAATCCGATGTACGGTTTAGGAGAAACGGCCGTTTTAAGTAACGGCGTTTCACGAACGAACCATTACCCCTCGCCTTACTTTAAAACCCTTGTTAAGGACCCTAAAAGACTAATTGGATTATGAAACAATTATGTAAAGTGGATTAGGCAGGTGTAGAGTACTCGCAAAAGAATCACCTTAAAATTCTTAATGGTAAATTTATTAAAAATGATGGAGTCGAGGGTACTCGAGCGACTTAAGTGAATCGTTAAGCGCAAAAGCGAACGTTAGGGTTCAATTGGTTAAAGTCTAGTTTCTTAAGTGACCGGGGTTTAATTCCGACTTATGTTGTTGTTCATAGGTTATCGGACCCACTCTAAGCTTAAGTCTATCCGGGAGCACTCAGGCAAGTTTTCTACCCGTTATACTGTTGTTGTGATGTAAATATATGTATATGCATTATCTTGTGATAAGTGCATGATTGTTATTAGCGAATCTTGTGATATATTGGAGTATGTGATATGGTATATATGCATGTCTGTTTCATAATCTTGATATTTATCTGTTGATTCCAATGCTTATAGTTGCATAATACCTATGCTAGAGATAAGCAGTAGTTGCGTATACCCTTAGTATAGGGGACCCAAAGGTGGATATTTTCTAAATCAGGAGTCGATGTTCCCGAGTATATTATATATATATATTTATATATATATATATAGATATAGTTTTCAAAAATATTAATCGAATAAGGTTTATTCGATAACTTTATTTTATTTAATGAATATTAGTTGAATATTCATTCGAGGACTTATGACTCCGTTTATTTCATTTAATGAATATTAGTTGAATATTCATTTGAGGACTTATGCCTCCGTTTATTTCATTTAATGAATATTAGTTGAATATTCATTCGAGGACTTATGACTCCGTTTATTTCATTTAATGAATATTAGTTGAATATTCATTCGAGGACTTATGACTCCGTTTATTTAATTTAATGAATATTAGTTGAATATTCATTCGAGGACTTATGACTCCGCTTATTTTATTAAATAATACTCTTTATTTTCTTAAAGAATAATGTTTCGATAATCAAACTTATTTTCAATTATTCAAACAAAGATCGTACTTTCGTATAAGTATATCTTTGGTTATTTATTATTCATTTCAAGTATAAGTTTTAAATAATAATATTCAGATATTTTCTAATATATCGGGACTGATTTATTTCACTAAATCAGCATTACTCCAAACATTCTTAAAAATGTTTTCGAGTCTTCAAAATGATTTTTATAAGTTAAGGCGGATCCCAAAACTCATTTTTATATTTAAGATCTTCCTTTCGAAGGGGATTTAAATACTCGCTCAAAACCTATGGGATCCGGCTCTGTGGTGTATTTTACATTCGCAACGAGGTTGTTGTTTTGAGAAAACAATTTGATTACTTTCCCAATGTTCGGGAAGTAAGCCCATCTAATTGAGTCGGCATAAGCGACAGGCCGTGGCACGGTCTATCAAAGTGTAAGTGGCTGGGTGGCAGTCCATCAACGCGTAAGAGGCCGGGTGGCGGTCCAGCACAAGGTCCTAATGCGGCCAGGGTGATGACCGGTGGGGGATTCATCCATCTACTAGTAGAAAAGGTTATTTATTGGTATCTTTTCCTGATCAGTAAGATATCGGGTTTATGCCAAAATTCTTTTCTCCTTTCCAAATTCATTGGATATTACAACTCTGTTCATACTTTACATGACAGAGGTTTTCAGGAAATGTATGAGAGATATATATATGGATATATATTGGGACTTAATGAAGTATCTCGTAACTTCATTTCATTCAATAATATTTAAAAGATTGAATCTATTCAAATCTTATCTTGTAGTCTCATCTATGTGATGAACTTTTGAAACTGATTATACCTTGAACGGTGGTAGTTCAAGTAGTATTCGGAAAAGATATAAGTATATTGGAGTATCTTGTAACTTCATCTTTTCAACTTATATCTAGTTAATGATTATCTTATGCATGACAAAGATTTTCAGAAAAATATTGAGACAAGGTTAGATATATGAGATCACCTTGCAACGATATTTTATACAGTTATAAACTGGAACTCTGGGTTTATTATATATGGCAGAGGATTTCAAAGATTTTGAAAAGTATATATGTATATATATACTGAATATTTTGCGACTTCGTCACATTAAGATATCAAATTTGGTTCATTTCTTCTTGACCAAGACTTTCATGAGTACTATGAGAATGCTCATATATTGTTAATTATTATACATATTATTTCGGTGGGCTTGTTGCTCACCCTTGATTTCTTCTTTCATCACACAACAACAGATAGACATGATGAACAGGACCAAGCTCCCAATTCGTGAGCGGATAGGAAACGTTCCGCAGTTTCCTGTAGGCGTTGATGCCGTTGTAGCTGAGGTAGGAACTACCAATAGGCTAGGCTTTCAACTTTTGTTGTACCAGACTTATGTACATTTATGAATTGTAATAATGGCAAATAATATGTAAATAAGAAACCCTTTTGAGGTGTAATGACTTATAATTGTGGAATAAAATGACTTGTGTTATTTTTTGGTATTCATCTCTGAGACTATAAATTGTGGTGTGTGTGTATATTGTGGGGTCACAGTATGCAGTAGATGATTGTTTATTAAGAATTAGGTGTTATTAAGGGAAATGGAACTCGTGACAATCCGGATCCCCGACCCCGGATTTGGGGGTGTTACAAAAATGGTATCAGAGCCAAGCGTTATAAAACCTCAGAGATGAAGTGACGTTAAAATAATAAGTTCACTAAGATAAATAAGAACTCTTGCCAAGTTCATAGTCGGACTACCTAACGTAGTACTGACAGTTAAAACCCTTAGGGGAACCCTTATAAATATCGTGATAGAGGCGTAGTTCGTTATCGTATATGGTAGCGGCACTCCGAACCCTGAGGTTGAGGAGCAACAACACGATGATATTTTATTTGGTATTGGAGATCAGATTGTGGATCCGATAGAGCGTCCTAACACGGGACCGGATGATGTTCATATTGAGGATGTAGCGGGTGAGGATGTTGTCCTAGAAGGGATTATTGCAGAGAAGGATGTCGTGAAGGATCCTGACAAGAATGAATAAAGGACCACTGAGGAATTGATGACCATGGTTAGGGCGACTACCAGAGGTAGGATTGGTCGGTCACTACCGGAGGTTCGTTCAAGTTTGTAAAGATAGTAGCCCCTTTAACGCGGCTTACTCGTAAGACTGAGAAGTTCGAATGGATAGAGAAATACGAGAACAGCTCTTAAGAACTGAAGCAAAGGTTGGTGACGACCCCTATGTTGGCGTTGCCAGATGAAAAAGGAGATTTTTTTTTTGATTTGTAGTGACGCTTCGCATAAGGAATTAGGGTGCTTCTTATACAGCACAGCAAGGTAATCGCGTACGTGTCAAGACAACTAAGGGAATATAAAATTCGATATCCCCACCCATGAGCTTGGGCTC
This sequence comes from Apium graveolens, assembly GCF_009905375.1. Taxonomy (NCBI): domain Eukaryota; kingdom Viridiplantae; phylum Streptophyta; class Magnoliopsida; order Apiales; family Apiaceae; genus Apium; species Apium graveolens. The sequence continues at coordinate 209,731,918 of NC_133656.1, forward strand.
GTGACAATAGTTTTGCCCTAAAGGTTGGAGGCACTACTTGTATGGAGAAAAGTGCGAGATTTACATAAACCATAAGTTCTCTAGTACATTTTCACGTAGAAAGAGCTCAACATGCGCCAGAGGAGGTGGTTAGAGCTAATCAAGGATTACGATTATGAGATTCTTTATCATCCAGGGAAAGCCAAAATGGTGGCTAATGCCCTTAGTATAAAAGAGAGACTCAAAATGAAAATGTCTTTGGGAGAGTTGACAAGAGATTTTGAGAAAATAGAAATAGAAGTGAAGGTAACCGGAGCCGGTACCAAAAAGCTATTTGAGATTGCAATACAGCCCGAATTATTGAAGAAGATCATATTGTGCCAAGAAAAAAAATGATGAATAGAGGAAGAGAACCAATGACCGGAGAAGAGATTAATACCTAGAAAGATGATGAGGGAATAATGAGGTATCTCTACAGAATTTGGGTTCCAAATGTTCAAGAGCTTAAGGACTGGATCTTAGATGAAAGTCATAGTTCGAGGAATAAGTTTAGGGGCAAACCTTGAATGTGATAATCAGGGAGGTCGCAATTAAGATATAAGGAACCCAGAATATAATGAAGTGGAAAATGAGGATTTTAAATTAACAGATGACCCCAATTATGGGGAGTAGGAAGCAATATTTAGACTGAAAAAACAGAAGTCGAGCAAGATAGGAAGAACCAGGATGGTACTCCTATTGGGCAACTCATGGACCTGCCTAAAACAAAACTTATACTTTTATTCCCAAACACCACCCTGAGGAAACAATGCGGTGGGAAATTCTTTCAGGACCTTTAAGTCGCTAAGCTCTCAGAGTTCCAAGAAACAAGCCGACCTAGTCGAGGCAAGAGCCTAGCTAAAGGAAATATAGGAATCATTTGAGATTCTAAATGATTGACAAATCACAAAAGACTGTTTTTGTCACTTACCCTCCTAAGAGAGAGGCCACCCGCTAGTGAAAGACCAAGAAAAGCACGGAGCCAGAGGTTAGAATAAACTGATTAAAGTTCAGTCAATTGTTTTCGGGAAAGTAATTCCCAAGGTTATGGAGATAGTGTAAGAGCTTTAGAGCTAGAACCAAGGCGGACGAGTATGATGAATTATGAATCTAAGTTGTAAAAGTTGTCAAGATTCATTCCGAGGACACAAATCCCAGAACGACATGATGTTTGAAGTCAATGATTAGTGGGTTCATGAAATGATTGTAATAGAAATGATTATAAAGGCAATAGAGTTTGAGGAATGATAAGGGAGTTGGGTATGAGGAAATCCTAAAGACTCGTGGCAATAGAAATAGAAAAGTATGTAATCGTCAGGATGAGAGTGATTGTCCATGAGTTAAAGCTGATGGATGAAGGCATGAGGGACACATATATTTTATCCCTTTTAAGTTGGGAGGATTCGAGGAAACCTTGAGATAGTTCGAAGAATAAATAATGAGACGCGGATGGACTGAGGAGACAAGAAAGTAAGAAATTAGGAAAAATTGGATGAAGGAAGTGACCTTCAAGAATGTGAAGTGTAAGACCGGTGGCAGGATACCCAGAAAGGGAGACGCCGGGTATGAAAGACATCCCAACATTGAGATGACTGTTGAGATAAACAACAAAAGTAAATGAGGAATTATTAAGAAGAAGTTCACGTTGAACACGACCAATATCTTCCAGAACATCCTTGTGATCATTGCCAAATCAGGAAAGAAAAGCGGATAACCATTTTTTTTATCTTTTGGAGGCCATATGGATTGACTCAACTTGAATAAGGATGCTATTGTGAAATTTGGTATAGACTGTCGAGGTGGAAATGATTGAATAAGATACCCTTATCAGGGATATATGACTTTATTATCCATGTAAGGATGCAAGTACCTTTTTAAAGTGGAATTAAGGATAGAACATCGGTAACTTAAAATGAATCCTAGGGGAATGCATAAAGGTTGGAATTTCACCCTTAATAGGGTTAGTATGAGTTTTGACAGTATGAATTGGAAAGGAGTAAGGTAACAACAACCTTTAAGGATCAGTGGAGAAATTTTTCAGAAGTATATAGACAATGGTTCTAGTATTAGTAAATGGTATTTTGATATGCCCCGTATCTAGGGAATACAAGAGGAACGATTCAAGGATAACCTTAGAGGTTTTACAAGGAGAAAGGTAATATTCAAAGTTCTCAAGAATATAAATCTTGATGAAGGAAATATGGCGTAATTATAATAATGCCAGGTGGGCACGTGTTGAACCATAAGAAAGTATAGATCGACCCAATAAGGGTCGAGATTGGTGAAAACAAGTAGGACCCAAGATAAGAGACGTCAGAAGTATGATCGAGAGTCAGTCGTGACAATGTTAACCTCTAAAAGACCGAGGCAATAACTTATGGAAAAATGGTGATATATTTTTTTACCAAAGCGTAAGGAAGAGCATTTTCACACAAGCAGTAATTGGAAATGAGGTAGAAAATTTAGTTGAAGATCATTTAAAAGACATTGATTGTAAGGAAATTTTACTATCAGGAAAGGCCAAAGAGGTGGACGACACTTTAAATATAAGAGGATAATTATAGGCGCTCGTGCAAGAGGAATACAATGGTGATGGTTGAAGCCGGGAAGGTTATATTACGGTCCGGAAGATTGACATTCCTTCTGATGACTGTGCAATACTCAACCGTAATAGTAGTTTGGTAAAGGTTTAATTCGTGTAATCGCCATGAGCGGGCTATCTATCTTAGAAGGTACTATCTTGAGATAAGCCAGGACCATGTTACGAAATGACTAAATGAACCTTTGAGCTTCATGTCTCCTAATAAAGACATATGGTTAATAATGGTATTAACCTGCTATCGTTGTTTTCATTGAAACTCTTCTGCAATTTTATCTGCTTCATGTCATGAATGTACGTCAGGGTCAGGAGTGTTCTTCATGAATCATGAACGGTGACCATGTTACCTCCTTAGAAGAATTCGATACGATATATATAGACTCCGTATGGTTAACTATGAAGACTACGTGGAAAACGAATGACTACAGTAGGTCAACAGTGGACCATAGTAATGCAGGAATGATTCTGTGAGTAAGGAGCCGATTACTTACGACCGTGAGAGTTATATTGGAATGGATGTTGAGATTAAGTACCACTAATCGGGTCGTGGTGATGCATAAGTTATCATTGATAGACTAATTAAGTCGATTATTTACCTATGATATATTTATTCCTTCTTATCGATAAAGAGTAGTATTAATATACGAAGAAGGTTGCGGTGCAAGCATAGAATTCTAGTAACGATGATGTCTAGAATGAAATCTCAGATTCGATTTTCGCTGTCGAGGGAGTTTCAACAGTGATTATTTATAAGCTCGAGAAAGAGCATGGGTCCATAGAACGATGGACGGAATAACAAAAATATTTAAGCATGTGAAATACGATGCTATAATACCTGATGTTGATATATATATATATATATATATATATATATATATATATATATATATATACGCATATGTTTTGTTCTCCTATGACAAACCTCTATAGTTCAGAGGTAGATTCCAAGCCAGATAATTGTGGCAGTATTTTTCATATACAATTCTCTTCAATTCGTTCTTTTCTCTTCTTTTCATTGCATGTAATCTGAGAAGAACAACCCTTCCAGAAGGGGAGGTATTGCCGAATGACTATCTATCTGTGTGATAGAAGCCTAGTAGGATACCACATGTTGTTTAATTGCTTGTCAAGTACTAAAGTCTGGCCACCTTCTGTACTAACTATGCAATAGAACAAGTGTTCATGATCATAGTGATCTCTCAATAAATTCTTTTACTTTTATACGATGGATCAAGCTTTCGAAGATGGAAGCTGCTAGAAAGGAAGTAGTATCACTGCGGTGGTATTCTGAATCTAACGCGTTCGTGATACTAAGGTTGACGCAATTATTAAAAGGTTATAGAATGCTAACGAGCAGAAGTATAACCAGTATAGTATTATGTACAGAAGATAGTAATGACTACGAACTGGAAAAGAGTGGGTATTGAGAAGCAAAACCTATAATGCTATAAGCTATGATGAGAGTCTGTGCAATAGACTTGAAAGAATTTGGAATGATCACTTAACGCGGATTGAGTTTTCTTACGATAATTGATCGTATGTCAGTATCGAGGTATCGCCTTATGAGATCCTTGAGGGAAGACAATGTCGATCTCCCTTATATTAGGATGAAGTTGTAGAGCGCAAGATGCTCGGACCCGTAGTAGTCCAAAGGACCAAGGATATAATAGATCTAATCAAGGGACGGCTGGTAGTAGCCCAAGATGGACATAAGAAGTATGTTGATTTGACACGAAAGGACAAAGAATAGGAAGTAGGGGACCTAGTACTGTTATAGGTATTCCCTTGGAAAGGATGGATGTGGTTCGGAAAGAAAGGAAAGCTAAGCCCACGAATTGTTGGACCCTTGGATATAGTAAGACGTATTGAGAAGTTAACATATGAGCTAGCCTTACCCCGAACCTTAGCAAGTTCATAACGTGTTCCATGCATCAATGTTAAGGAAGTGTAATCCGGATGCCAGACAAATAAGGCAATATGAGCGCATAGACATGCAACCAGACATAACCTATATGGAGCAACCGGGAAGGGTTATAGATCGAAAATGAACAAGTGCTTAGGAGAAGTGTTATCAAACTAGGCAGAGTTTTGTGGAAGAACCACAATGTGGGAAAATTGAGTTGAGAGTTAGAAGGCACAATGCTAGAAAAGTACCCCCATTTTGTTTTCTATCTGATTCCGGGATGGAATCCTTTTAAGGAGGGGAGACTGTAATAACCCCAAAATTTTTGGACTTTTTGTAACCCTTATGAATAGTGGTTTTGCTGATTTTGCTGAATAAGGAAACTTTTCATGCCACACTATGTAGGGGTTCTTTTATTGATATTCTGAGATCTTATAAGTACTCTATGTGGTATATAAGTGTATGTAAAGATCGTCAGAATCCAAATCCGAACACTTTGATTTTTCCCGAAAATCCACCAGATACCGAAAGAATTGAGTATAAGGTAACAGGATAAAAAGGATTTAAATTCAAGGATTATAAGAGAGGATCATAAAAGAAATATAATGTATTAAGAAAGGTTAAGGAGACCCAAGTAATAAGATCCCGGGTATGATCCCTCAAACAATAAACAAGAACGAAAGTTAAGCGAACCGTATAACAGATCAACGGTCATTAGCCAAGTAATTAGGAGCTAATCAAAGAGGTTAGTGATGATGATGTCATCACACCAACAAGAAGAGGACAAGTGTGGGAGGATGACATAGGAGGATGACATAAGCATGACCAAAAGGGAAGGAATTGTTGGATGATTGTGAGCCACACAATTTTTACCATGGTAACAACCTAATTAACAAACAAATCATCACACAAATACCTAGGTAACCAAACAAGAAGCATTTCTTCTCCCCACTCATTCTTGCTCTCGGCTTTTCCATGAAAAGCAAAGGAAAATTTTCAAAACTCAAGCTACACACCTTCAAAAATCAAGAGGTTTGTTTCTTTAGCTTTCATAATTCATAACTTAGATGAGCCATAAGTTTAAGCTCAAGATTCCATGTTTAACATAACTAATCAATTCATCAAAATTCTTGGTGAATAGTGTTTTCAAGATACTAACTTTGTGTTTTCTTATGTTTTCTTCAAGATCCAAGCTTAGTAGAGATAGTTAGTGGTTATTTAAGGCTTCCTAAGTGATTCTCCACTGTTTTGTTTGTTATAGTTCATGAGAGCATGATTCTTGTATGTTTAGAGTTTGGTTGGAATTATAATGATTTTAGGTTATAAATCTTGGTTGTTGGTTGATGAACCTTAAGTATAGTTAGTAGCTCTTGTTGTGATTGAATAAGATGGATAAAACATGAAGTAATGGACTGATTTAATAGGATTTGGATGAAGTTTGGTTGTATGGTTGATTTGTGGTTGAATGATGGTGGAATGGTGTTGATTGGTGGTGGTTTAATATTGAATTGATTGGGTAAAAATTTGGGAATTGCTAAGTTATAGCCGTCGTAATGCCCAATTTTCCTTAGATTGTTTTTGTTTTTAACTTAAGGACCCGTGCACTCACTGTTAAATTCTGACCATTGCCATGTTTAGATAGTTCATGTTACGAGCTTCTTTTTGATATGTGGTTCACTTGAATCCGATGTACGGTTTAGGAGAAACCACCGTTTTAAGTAACGGCGTTTCGCGAACTAACCATTACCCCGTGCCTTACTTTAAAACCCTTGTTAAGGACCCTAAAAGACTAATTGGATTATGAAACAATTATGTAAAGTGGATTAGGCAGTTGGTAGAGTACTCGCGAAAGAATCGCCTTAAAATTATTAATGGTAAATTTATTAAAAATGGTGGAGCCGAGGGTACTCGAGCGACTTAAGTGAATCGTTAAGTGAATCGTTAAGCGCAAAAGCGAACGTTAGGGTTCAATTGGTTAAAGTCTAGTTTCTTAAGCGACCGGGGTTTAATTCCGACTTATGTTGTTGTTCATAGGTTATCGGTGTTGGGAACCACGGACTTAGGGTGTTACTACATTTTACGATAAAGATTACGAAAAGAGGATTACCTTGTTAATGGTTGATTCCACGCTCTTCTATTGTATTCCCAAATTCCCTTGAGCGAAGTGTGGCCTCCGTCTTCTCAAGTTATCCTCTCTTCTTGCTCCTTGGTGGCTACAATATGTTTTCACACAATTGCCAAGCAAGAAGAGAATATGAATATATATAGGCTACAATAGGGACCATGGATAATTAGGTTGGGCCTTCTAATTACATCTTGAGCCTAGCCCAATGTAATTAAATATTAATTCAATCCACTAAAGAATTAATATTTGCACTACCTTTCCTAATACCATAATTTAATTAATTCGGTTCCAATATTATTTGCTTATTAAATTCCCCATGTTTAAATTATTATATGTCCATTAATTAAATAAATTACTGATAATTTATTTAATTAATATCTTTTATCCTTGATCATCCACTCAACCTTTATTTAATTATGCCAGAATAAATTCCACCTGCAGGGTTTCACATAATTAAATCTTTTTGAGCTTTCAAGGGGACATCATTAACCCGAATATTATCAGGACATGGATTCCTTCAATAAATAATATCCACCATGTATACAATTCCATCACCCAAATTATAATGATATAATTTAAAAGAATTATTTCATATATAAATCAAAGTATGTAAATAATATACACGTGTCAATTACTATTTCCGGATTAAGAACCTAAGCATTAATAATAACATAGAATCTTAGTTCTCCTTCTTAATCAGTATTAAGGGAACAATTCTAAATTTGATCATGTTCAATATACACAAAGTATACTAGTATTATTTATTACTCAATATAAACTAATCTAAATAATACTACAGCCATACCAGTGAATTGTCCAACACCACCTGTGCTGTGAACCTTATTATATTATATAACCGTATTTAACAATCTAATATTCTCTATCCCATTTGATACTAGATTGTTCACAATATATAATATTAGACAACATGTAAACATTCAAATGATTCTCAAATAAACTGGCCAGAAATAAATGTACATACTTTAAATAAATATTTTCAGTATACACTAACAATCTCCCACTTATACTGAAAATATTCTATGTATACATCAGTGTTTATTTAATCCACTATTACATAAAAATCTATGTGTCCATCCATCTGACTCCTATCGCTTCCACATGCTTGTCAAAAACCTTGGTTGGCAAGCTCTTTGTGAAAGGATCTGCTCGGTTGTCTTCTGATGATATGTGAGCCACAACTATATCCCCTCGCTTTACGATTCCTCATATGAGATGATACTTACGTTCAATATGTTTAGCTGCTTTGTGGTCTCGCGGTTCCTTTAAATTTGCCACAACACCAGTGTTATCACAATGCACCGTCAAGCTCATAGGCAAATTAGGTACCACATCTAAGTCCAAAAGGAAGTTCCTGAACCATACAGCCTCCTTGGCAGCCTCAGAGGCTGCCACGTACTCGGCCTCCATGGTGGAGTCTGCAATGCATTTCTGCTTTACACTCCTCCATATAACGGCTCCACCTCCCAAAGTAAAAACATATCCCGAGGTTGATTTCCTCTTATCCCTATCTGATTGGAAATCCGAATCAGTATATCCCAAAGGAAATAGATCTGAGGCCTTGTAAATTAACATATACTCCTTAGTCCTTCTCAGGTACTTGAGTATAGTTTTTACTGCACTCCAATGTTCCTGATCTGGGTTCGACTGATATCTACTAACCATGCCTACAACAAAGCAGATGTCAGGCCTCGTACATAACATAGCATACATTAAGCTTCCACATGCTGAAGCATAAGGAACTGCTTTCATGCTCTCTATATCCTTAGGTGTCGAAGGACACTGCTTCTTAGATAGAGCAACTCCATGCTTAAAAGGTAAAAAACCTTTCTTGGAGTTCTGCATGTTAAAACGAGCTAATACTTCATCAATGTAGGGCTCTTGAGATAAAGCCAACATCCTTTTCTTGCGATCCCTTATAACTTTGATCCCAAGGATGTATGCCGCTTCACCTAAGTCCTTCATATCAAATTATTTGAACAACCATGCCTTTACTGATGACAACATCTCAACATTGTTTCCAATGAGTAAAATATCATCTACATATAGTACTAGAAAAACCACTACATTACCTTCACTTCTCTTATACACGCACGATTCGCTTGGACTTTGATCAAATCCATATGACTGGACTGCCTGATCAAAATAAATATTCCAGTCTCTAGAAGCTTGTTTAAGTCCATAAATAGACCTCTTAATCTTACATACCAGATGCTCTTGGCCTTCCTTAATGAATCCTTTTGGTTGCTGCATATAGATGGTTTCTTCAAGACTTCCATTAAGAAAAGCTGTCTTGACATCCATTTGCCAAATCTCATAATCGAGATGAGCTGCTATAGATAAAAGAATACGGATTGACTTAAGCATGACTACCGGTGAAAAGGTTTCCTCATAATCGATACCTTCTTTCTGAGTATACCCTTTCGCAACAAGTCTTGCTTTCCAGGCTTTCACCTTTTTATCTAATCCCCTCTTTTTCTTGTAGATCCACTTACATCCAATAGGTTTTATACCTTTGGGTGGTTCCACGAGCTCCCAGACCTGATTAGAATATATTGATTCTATCTCAGATTCCATCGCCTTTTGCCAAAGATCTGCATCTTTGTCTTGTACTGCCTCTTCGTATGTACGGGGATCATCATCATGTTCACCAGGGACCAAGTCTGAAGACTCTCCCAAAAACATGAATCTATCAGGCTGTTGAACAACCCTCCCACTACGACGAGGCACTGGTGCGGTATTAGTGACAGGTTGTACATTATGTTGTGGTTGTTCTACTTGTACTACAGCTTCATGGGTATTATTTGTCCCTCCCACTAGTTCCTCTAAAACGACACTACTCATGGGTTTGTGATTCATTATATAGTCCTCCTCCAAGAATCTTGCATTAGTGCTAACAATGACATCCCGATTCTTCGGACTATAAAATAAATATCCTTTCGTTCCCATGGGGTAGCCTACAAACAACCTTACTTCTGTACGAGATTCTAACTTAGTCGCGTTCTTGTTCAGCACATGTGCTGGACAACCCCATATTCGAATATGTCTTAGACTCGGTTTATCCCCGGTCCACAATTCTAAGGGGTTTTAGGAACCGACTTAGAAGGTACTAAGTTCAGAAGATAAGCTGCTTTCTCTAAGGCATGTCCCCAAAATGACTTGGGTAAATCCGAATAACTCATCATCGATCTAACACTCTCTAAAAGAGTCTGGTTCCTTCTCTCTGCTACACCATTCTGCTGGGGTGTGCCTGGTGCAGTTAACTGGGATTCTATCCCATTTTCTGATAAATATTCCCTAAATTCTCCAAGCAAGTATTCGCCACCACGATCTGATCGTAGTGACTTGATACTTTTATTAAGTCGCTTCTCCGTTTTAGCTTTGTACTCTTTGAACTTATCAAAGCACTCAGACTTACGGTGCAACAAATAAACGTACCCATATCTAGAATAATCATCAATGAAAGTGATGAAATATTCATAACCACCTCTTGCTTGGATATTCACGGGTCCACATAAATAAGAGTGAACCAATTCTAACAGTTGTTTGGCTCTATTCCCTTTTGCCTTGAAAGGCCTATTAGTCATTTTACCTTCCAAGCAGGATTCACAAACTGGAAATGGCTCCACTGCCAATGAGCTTAAAGGCCCGTCTACTACCAGTCTTTAAATCCTCCTCAAGTTAATATGACATAATCTCAAGTGCCAAAGATATGTTTGGTTCAAACTAGAAGGTTCCTTTCTTTTAGTAGAGTTAGAAGATGTGTTGTTCAATTCCCTAAATTGCAGTTGCAGTGCAGGTTGACTAGGATTAATTATATACAAATTGTCTTGCAATGTACCAGAACATATAATTCGTTTATTCATCATAATAGAAACATTACGATCCAAACAAACATTATAACCATCCAAAGCAAGTTTAGAAACCGAAATTAAATTCCTTCTAAAAGAAGGTACATAAAGACAATTGTTCAAAACCAAAATCCTATCAGAACCAAAAGATAAATGAATAACTCCTACTGCAACTACTGCTACTTTCGTAGCATCTCTCATGAACACGTATATCTCACCATCTCTAAGCATTCTGGATAGTTGGAACCCCTGCATAGAATTACAAACATGATCAGTGGCTCCTGTATCTACACACCAAGTGCTCGTAGATATATCCGCTATAAATGTTTCTGTAACTAGAGAAAGAGACATACCAGTATTGTTTGTCTTCTTAGGAAGAGGACAATCCTGTTTCCAGTGACCTGACTGTTTGCATCTGAAGCACTTTCCCTTAGGCTTTTTCACACAACCCTGAACTCCCACTGCCTTCACAGCTTTCTGTGTCTGAGCTTTTTTCTTCTTCTTAATACCTTTCGGCTTAGAGGAAGAACCTTTCTCAGCCACATTCACTTGAACACTCTGCCGAAATAATCCTTCAGCTGCCTGAAGTTCTGTCAGCAGTTTCTCGAGACTATACTGCCTCTTGTTCATGTTGTAATTCAAGCGGAACTGCTCAAAACTCTTGGACAAGCTCATAAGGATAATGTCAATCTGGGTTTCCCCGTCAAGTTCAGCACCAAGGCTCTCTATCTCATTCAGATGAGACCTCATCTTGAGAACATGATCTCTTACAGGTGTGCCTTCAGCCATCTGAGTGTTCATTAAAGCCTTCATGGCTACTTGCCTAGCAGCCCTATTCTGATCTCCAAAAAGTTCCTTGAGATTAAAGAGCATATCCGAAGCAGTGGCCATAGACTGATGCTGATGCTGCAAAACACCCGACATTGCTGCCAGAATGTAACATCGTGACATTTCATCAGCCTTAATCCACCATTTATAATACTCTTTCTCATCTTCAGGAGCATCAACAGCAGGCTGTTCAGGCTTGGGTTCATAAGTGCAAAACTTGTACTCCTCAGCAGTCAACACAATGTCCAAATTTCGTTTCCATTTAATATAGTTAGGTCCGGTAAGTTTGTTATCCTTAAGTATGGTGAATAGTGGATTAAAACCCATTTTATCCTGAGAATCATGCATAAAAACATCACATAAATAAGGGCGCATTAATTATTAAGATCTATTGATTCCTCTAACAATTATTAAAATTTAATGCACTAACATATAAACACCATAAGCTTCTGGTACGCCACGATGTGTGACATGTATAACACCTAATTTTGTTTAAATGTTACTTCGGTCCTATTACTAAACAATATGCCACATTGGGGTGGATTATATTATTTTTCATAGCTAAGTGTATACCATCATCAAATCTTAAATTATTTGAAATCTATGGAACTTGGTACGCCACGATGGGTGGCGTGTATACCTTCCAATTATTCATAATTTTGCCTTGAATAGAATACTTCAATTCAATATTCATCAATGGTTTGATTTACAGGTAGTGGAGGAGTCACATCGGTCTCACTTAAAACCCACAGCCTTACAAGTTCGATGAACCCGTTTTTGACAAAATCGCCCCAAATCAGAAATAAAGAAAATCCCTATTTATTCCTTTCAAAATTTATTAATTTAAGAAGTTTGTTCTAGTAATTTCTATAACATTCTAGACACCATAAATTACATGCCACGATGGATGACATATATATAATTTATATTCGTCTTTATGTTAAATTACCTACAACCAATAATGGAGACCATGGGATTTAATTTCATATTAATTCCCTCTCCCACTTAGAATTTTTTTTTATTAAAATTGAGAAATTTTAAAATTAAATGGGGCCCTATGTTGTTATAATTATGTCTAATCATGCATTCAAAATACACACATAATTTTAGCAATATATAACATTTAATTAAAGCAATAAATAAAATTTATGTCCATGTCGTCCTAATTAAGTTAAACATGCAATTTTAAAAGAATTACACACATAATTAACGACACACATAATCAATAAATTAAAGCAATAATTAAAATTTAATGGAAAAAATTAAAATAAATTTTCCACTATTATGGCCCTTGAAAAAAAAATCCAGCTCTAAAAAAAAAATCTTCCCCAATCGCGCCCCGACGCCCCCAGCAGCCGCAGCAGCCCCAGCTGCCGCAGCAGCCCCAGCAGCCTCAGCAGCCGCCGCGGCCCCAGCAGCCCCAGCAGTCCCAGCTGCCGCAGCGGCCCCAGCAGCCCCAGCTGCCGCAGCGGCCGCAGCGCGCGCGCCTGTTGCTTTTCTGTAAGTTTTGTTTTGATTTTGTTCGATCTAATACAAAATAGATCTAATACGAAACTAATTTTTTAAAATCTATTCTAACACGATCAACCCTCGTGTAAATTACAACCACGATTAAACCACGTGGAAACCAAAACAAAAATTAACCACGATTAAACCACGTGGGATCCAAACACATAATTAAAATATACATGGCCATAATAGTGGATTAATAACCTGCATCAAAACCAATACAAGCAAAACACTATATACACGCATATATAATTACGACATGGACATTATATCATAAAACGTAGAACCCATTACCAAGCTCTTGATACCAATTGTTGGGAACCACGGACTTAGGGTGTTACTACGTTTTACGATAAAGATTACGAAAAGAGGATTACCTTGTTAATGGTTGATTCCACGCTCTTCTATTGTATTCCCAAATTCCCTTGAGCGAAGTGTGGCCTCCGTCTTCTCAAGTTATCCTCTCTTCTTGCTCCTTGGTGGCTACAATATGTTTTCACACAATTGCCAAGCAAGAAGAGAATAAGAATATATATAGGCTACAATAGGGACCATGGATAATTAGGTTGGGCCTTCTAATTACATCTTGAGCCTAGCCCAATGTAATTAAATATTAATTCAATCCACTAAAGAATTAATATTTGCACTACCTTTCCTAATACCGTAATTTAATTAATTCGGTTCCAATATTATTTGCTTATTAAATTCCCCATATTTAAAATATCATATGTCCATTAATTAAATAAATTACTGATAATTTATTTAATTAATATCTTTTATCCTTGATAATCCACTCAACCTTTATTTAATTATGCCAGAATAAATTCCACCTGCAGGGTTTCACATAATTAAATCTTTTTGAGCTTTCAAGGGGACATCATTAACCCGAATATTATCAGGACATGGATTCCTTCAATAAATAATATCCACCATGTATATAATTCCATCACCCAAAATATAATGATATAATTCAATCTTTTTGAGCTTTCAAGGGGACATCATTAACCCGAATATTATCAGGACATGGATTCCTTCAATAAATAATATCCACCATGTATATAATTCCATCACCCAAAATATAATGATATAATTCAAAAGAATTATTTCATATATAAATCAAAGCATGTAAATAATATACACGTGTCAATTACTATTTCCGGATTAAGAACCTAAGCATTAATAATAACATAGAATCTCAGTTCTCCTTCTTAATCAGTATTAAGGGAACAATTCTAAATTTGATCCTGTTCAATATACACAAAGTATACTAGTATTATTTATTAGTCAATATAAACTAATCTAAATAATACTACAGCCATACCAGTGGATTGTCCAACACCACCTGTGTTGTGAACCTTATTATATTATATAACCGTATTTAACAATCTAATATTCTGTATCCCATTTGATACTAGATTGTTCACAATATATAATATTAGACAACATGTAAACATTCAAATGATTCTCAAATAAACTGGCCAGAAATAAATGTACATACTTCAAATAAATATTTTCAGTATACACTAACAATCGGACCCACTCTAAGCTTAAGTCTATCCGGGAGCACTCATGCAAGTTTCTACCCGTTATACTGTTGTTGTGATGTAAATATATGTATATGCATTATCTTGTGATAAGTGCATGATTGTTATTAGCAAATCTTGCGATATATTGGAGTATGTGATATGGTATATATGTATGTCTATTTCATAATATTGATATCTATGTGTTGATTCCAATCCTTATAGTTGCATAATACCTATGCTAGAGATAAGCAGTAGTTGCGTATATCCTTAGTATAGGGGACCCAAAGGTGTATATTTTCTAAACCGGAAGTCGATGTTCCCGAGTATATTATATATATATTTATATATATAGATATAGTTTTCAAAAATATTAATCGAATACGGTTTATTCGATAACTTTATTTTATTTAATGAATATTAGTTGAATATTCATTCGAGGACTTATGACTCCGTTTATTTCATTTAATGAATATTAGTTGAATATTCATTCGAGGACTTATGACTCCGTTTATTTCATTTAATGAATATTAGTTGAATATTCATTCGAGGACTAATGACTCCGTTTATTTCATTTAATGAATATTAGTTGAATATTCATTCGAGGACTTATGACTCCGTTTATTTCATTTAATGAATATTAGTTGAATATTCATTCGAGGACTTATGACTCCGTTTATTTCATTTAATGAATATTAGTTGAATATTCATTCGAGGACTTATGACTCCGCCTATTTTATTAAATAATACTCTTTATTTTGTTAAAAAATAATGTTTCGATAATCAAACTTATTTTCGATTATTCAAACAAAGATCGTACTTTCGTAGAAGTATATCTTTGGTTATTTATTATTCATTTCAAGTATAAGTTTTAAAACTTCTACTTCAATTATCTTTATAAGGATTACTCTTCATGGGAATATTATTTAAACAATAATATTCAGATATTTTCTAATATATCGGGACTGATTTATTTCATTAAATCAGCATTACTCCAAACATTCTTAAAAATGTTTTCGAGTCTTCAAAATGATTTTTAAAAGTTAGGGCGGATCCCAAAACTCATTTTTATATTTAAGATCTTCCTTTCGAAGAGGATTTAAATACTTGCTCAAAACCTAAGGGATCCGGCTCTGTGGTGTATTTTACATTTACAACGAGGTTGCTGTTTTGAGAAAACAATTTGATTACTTGCCCAATGTTCGGGAAGTAAGCCCATCTAATTGAGTCGGCATAAGCGACAGGCCAGGGTACGGTCTATCAAAGTGTAAGTGGCTGCGTGGCAGTCCATCAACGCGTAAGAGGCCGGGTGGCGGTCCACCACAAGGTCATAATGCGGCCAGGGTGATGACCGGTGGGGGATTCATCCATCTACTAGTAGAAAAGGTTAATTATTGGTATCTTTGCCTGATCAGCAAGATATCGGGTTTATGCCAAAATTATTTTCTCCTTTCCAAATTCATTGGATATTACAACTCTGTTCATACTTTACATGACAAAGGTTTTCAGGAAATGTATGAGGGATATATATATGGATATATATTGGGACTTAATGAAGTATCTCGTAACTTCATTTCATTCAATAATATTTCAAAGATTGAATCTATTCAAATCTTATCTTGTAGTCTCATCTATGTGATGAACTTTTGAAACTGATTATACCTTGAACCGTGGTATTTCAAGTAGTATTCGGAAAAGATATAAGTATATTGGAGTATCTTGTAACTTCATCTTTTCAACTTATATCTAGTTAATGATTATCTTATGCATGACAAAGATTTTCAGAAAAATATTGAGACAAGGTTAGATATATGAGATCACCTTGCAACGATATTTTATACAGTTATAAACTGGAACTCTGGGTTTATTATATATGGCAGAGGATTTCAAAGATTTTGAAAAGTATATATATATATACTGAATATTTTGCGACTTCGTCGCATTAAGATATCAAACTTGGTTCATTTCTTCTTGACCAAGACTTTCATGAGTACTATGAGAATGCTCATATATTGTTAATTATTATACATATTATTTCGGTGGGCTTGTTGCTCACCCTTGCTTTCTTCTTTCATCACACAACAACAGATAGACATGATGAACAGGACCAAGCTCCCAATTCGTGAGCGGATAGGAAACGTTTCGCAGTTTCCTGTAGGCGTTGATGCCGTTGTAGCTGAGGTAGGAACTACCAATAGGCTAGGCTTTCAACTTTTGTTGTACCAGACTTATGTACATTTATGAATTGTAATAATGGCAAATAATATGTAAATTTATTCAGAAACCCTTTTGAGGTGTAATGACTTATAATTATGGAATAAAATGACTTGTGTTATTTTTTGGTATTCATCTCTGAGACTATAACTTGTGGTGTGTGTGTATATTGTGGGGTCACAGTACGCAGTAGATGATTGTTTATTAAGAATTAGGTGTTATTAAGGGAAATGGAACTCGTGATAATCCGGATCCCCGACCCCGGATTTGGGGGTGTTACAATCAGTTTCGTGTTG
The DNA here is from genome assembly GCF_009905375.1 of Apium graveolens. NCBI lineage: Eukaryota > Viridiplantae > Streptophyta > Magnoliopsida > Apiales > Apiaceae > Apium > Apium graveolens. The sequence goes on from NC_133656.1 coordinate 209,748,802, forward strand.
TTCGATTAATCTCATCACTGTTGCATGCTAAGGGTAATAACAATGACTATTGAAGGAAGTAGTAATGAAGTTGTGATCTCGTGTGTGTTTTAATATTATTAATTCAAGTGTTAATTAAGTGCTTAATTCTAGTAGTTAATCGTAGTTGATAATTAGCTAATCAATCTAAGTGTTATTGTTTTAACATTGAGAAGTAATCATACATTGGTGAGTGAGTTTAATTGAACATAAGTAGTCTGAGTCTCTGTGGAAACGAACTAGAAAGTATTTTATATTACTTGTGAATGCGTATACTTGCGTGTATTATTAGCGCGTGTTTTCGCCCTAACACTTCTAGCATTATAGCTTTTGCTTCTCAATACCCACTCTTTTCCAGTTCGTAATCGATACTATCTTCCGTACATAATACTATTCTAGATATACGTTTACTCGCTTGAGTTTTATAATTTTTTAATAATTGTGTCAACCTTAGTGTCACGAATGCGTTTCCATTCTGAATACCACCATACTTTACTACTCCTTTCTCAGCTGCTTCTATTTTCCAAAGTTTGATCAATCATATAGAAGTAGAGGAATTTATTGAGTGATTACTATGATCATGAACACTTGTATTATTGCATAGTTAGTACAGAAGGTGGTCAGCCTTTAGCACTTGACAAGCAATTAAACAACATGTGGTATCCTACTAGGCTTCTATCACACAGATAGATAGTCATTCGATAATACCTCCCCTTCTGGAAGGGTTGTTCTTCTCAGTTTACACGAAAATGAAAACAAGATAAAAGAAATAATTTAAGAGAATTATATAAAAATATTGCCACAAAACATCTGGCTTGGAATCTACCTCTGAACTATAGAGGTTTATCACAGGAGAACAAAAAATATATATACGTATATATCTCAACATCAAGTATTATAGCATCGCAATTCATGTTCCTGTATCTTTCACTATTCCGTCCATCATTATATGGACCCATGCTCTTGCTCGAGCTTATAAACAATCACCGTTAAAACTCCCTCAACAGCGAAAATCGAATCTCAGATTTCATTCTAGACATCATAGTTACTAGAATCCATTGCTATATCGCAACCTTCTTCATATAGTAATACTACTCTTTATTGATAAGAAGGAATAAAAATATTAGAGGTAAATGTTCGGCTTAGTTGGTCTGTCAATAATAACTTATACATCACCACAACCCGATTAGTGGTACTCCATCTCAACATCCATTCCAATACAACTCTCACAGTTGTAATTAATCAGCTCATTAGTCGCAGAATCATTCCTGCATTACTATGGTCCACCGTTGACCTACTGTAGTCATTCGTTTTCCATGAAGTCTCAATAGCTAATCATACGGAGTCCATACATATCGTATCGAATCCTTCTAAGAAGGTAACATAATCACCATTCATGATTCATGAAGAACACTCATGATCCTGACGTACATACATGGCATAAAGCAGATAAAATTGCAGAAGAGTTTCAATGAAAGCAACGATAGCAAGCTAATACCATTATTAACCATATGTCTTTATTAGGAAACATGAAGCTCAAAGGTTCATTTAGTCCTTTCGTAACATGGTCCTGGCTTATCTCAAGATAGGACCTTCTAAGATAGGTAGCCCGCTCACAGCGCTACATAAAATAAATCTTTAGCAAACTACTGTTACGGTTGAGTATCGCACAATCATCAGAAGGAACGTCAATCTTTCACACCATAATACAACCTTCACGGCTTTAACCATTATCACTGTATTCCTCTGGAATGAGCGCCTATAATTGTTCTCTTACACTTAGAGTGTCGGCCACATCATTGGCCTTTCCTGATAGTAATATTTCCTTATAATCAATGTCTTTTGAACGATCTCCAACTAAATTTTCTACCTCATTTCCAATCACTGCTTATGCGAAAATGCTCTTCCTTATGCTTTGGTGAGAAAAATATATCACCATTTTTTTTCCAAAAGTTGTTGCCTCGGTCTTTAGAGGTTAACATTGTCACGACTGACTCTCGGTCATACTTAGGACATCTTTTATCTTAGGTCCTTCTTTTTTTTACCAATATTGACCTTCATTGGTTCAATCTATACTTTCTCATGGTTTAACATGTGCCCCACTTGGCATTATTATTATTACGTCATTTTTTCTTTATCAAAATTTCTATTTTTGAGAACCTTGAATATTACCTTTTTCCTTGTAAAACCTCTAAGGTTATCCTTAAATCCTTCATCCTGTACTCCCTAGGTACATGGCATATCAAGATACCATGTATTAATACTAGAACCATTATCTATATAGTTTTGAAAACTTTCTCCACTGATCTTTAAAGGTTGTTGTTGCCTTAGTCCTTCATTCCGTAACACCCAAACTCATAATGTCCCAATTAAGGGTGAAATGGCAACCTTTATGCATTCCCCCTATGGTTCATCTCAAGTTATCGAGGTTCTATCCTTAATTCCACCTTTAAAATGGTACATGCATCCTTCCATGGATAAATCAAGTCATATATCCTAGATAGATTATCTTATTTAATCATTCCCATCTCGATAGTCTATACCAAATTTCACAATAGCATCCTTATTCAAAATGAGGTCAATCAATATGGCCTCCAAAAGATAACAACGCTTATCCGCCTGATTTAGTAATGATAACAGGGATGTTCTAGAAGATATTGGTAGTGTTCAACGTGAACTTCTTAGTTCTAACTATTCATTTACCTCTGTTATTTATCTCAACAGTCATCTCAATGTTGGAATACCTTTTATACCTAGAGTCTCCCTTTTGGGCATCAAGCCACATGTGTTACATACACTTCACATTTCTGAAGGTCACTTCCTTCATCCCATTTTCCTAAATTCTTGTTATTCTGTCTCCTCAGTCCATCCGTGTTTCCATATTAATCCATCGATCTATCTCAAAGTTTCATCGAATACTCTCAACTTCAAGGGAATTAACTATACATATCGCTTACACCTTCAAACCTTGAATTTATCTCATGATCAGTCACCATCGCGCTGATGATGACACACTTCTCTATATTTATTTCAAGGGTTTCTTAGGGTTTCCCATACCTAACTCCCTTATCACTTCTCAACTCTATTTCCTTTATATCCCTTTGTTAGGTCACACTTTCACTGTAGAGGGGGTGAATACAGTGTTTATTACAATCAAATCAAACTTCAAGAACTTATGTAACAGAAAACAAACTTTATTTAAACAATAAACTCTGTTACAATCTGGAACTGTTATCTCTCAGTGATGAACAAAATATCACGAGAGCTGCTAGAGTTATATTAAATAATATTCTCGATAATGATAACACTTTTAGTGTAAACCCTATGTCTGTGTTTATATACTACACAGTTACAAGATATTCGCTAATTGATATGGAATATAATTCTGCTTCCTAAAATATATCAATCAGATATCTTCTATTCCAAGTATTCCATTCTTCACGGAATTCCTTCTTCATGCATATCTCTTTTTATGTTTATCTTGATCTTCTTAACTTTAATCAGCTACTGTCCTTATCTGATCGTCCTTCAGCACTTAAGTTCTGATATCTATCTCCTGATAACATAAGTACTGATATCCCTTAAGTTCTGACTTCCAGTATAAGTACTGATCAGTTAAGTACTGATTTGTTCTGTTCAAATAAGATCTGAAATCTAAACATAAAACATATTAGCCATGACATTATCAAATATATCTAACAATCTCCCCCAACTTGTAAATTAACAAAATATACAAGTTTAACAGATATTTGATGATGTCAAAAACATTAAGTACAAATGCATGAGAAATAGACAAGATAACTACAACTTACAGTCCTTAAAGTTTTTACCAATTCAACTTCTGATAACAACTTCAATCTGTATAAATATCAGAATTTAAGCAGTTGTAGATCTTCGACTTGGCTTCATCATTTTCTGATCTCTCTGATGTCAGGAGTTGTTCTGAGATAATTCTTCAACAAACATTTCTCAGCATATCTGAGTTCATCAATCATTCTCCGTTTGACATCTTTAAGCTCTGCAGTATCTTCACCAGTTTGAAATATTGCAGCTCTGAGATCATTAATCTTTGCTTTTCTCAACTCCCGATCTAGTCTTATGACATAAGCTTTATTAGACTCTAGATTGAATTCAAGCCCCTTAATACCAAGATATGTTCTGATCTGTGCAGTATTAGGCTTCATATCAACAATATCACCATTGTGATTTCTGTACTTTGGAACATATCTGCTGTCAGACTTAACAGAATAAAGTCTTTTCTGTCTCTGAATCTGTTCCTTTAAGTAGTTTGCAGCAGTCTCTGTTATTCTGTCATCCACTTGAAGTAAGAACAATACATGCTCCAATTCTTCAAAATACTTCAACGGAATGGCATTTTGTCTTATATGATAAACCCTACCATCTGTCATGAAATACAACATGATGTATTCTTTCAAGTAGGTATGGTAAACCATCTGTACAGATTCTAGTTGATTCAATCTCTCAGGAGTTGCTCCAATACCTGGTTCACTCAAGGAAGTTGGATCATCGGTAGTGTTGTGTACTCTTCTTTCATCAGCACTTCCCAATCCAGTTTTATCTCTAGCTTCCTTTCCAGTAACTACTCTTGCTTCAAAACCACTTGAAGTAGTCTTCAAAGATTGAGTCTGTTTTGCTTTAGTGAATCCTGGTAGGAGTATTTTAGATTTATTTTCTGATATCAAGTTAACTTAAGCACTGTCAGAGGTTACTTGCTTCTTCTGAATATCAGAACTTACAATTTCTTGACTCTGAACAACTTGAGCCATGTCAGAGGTTGTTTTAAGAACTTTTCTTGAAGTCAGAGCAAGATTATCTTTTCCATCAGTAATTTCTTCTTCCTCAGGAGGTACATAAGGCTTGATAGGTTCACCAACCTTTTCTTTACCCTTGGATCTTGGATCTATCTGTGGTTGTGATCTAGCCAAAGTTTCTTCAGTATGTATCCTTTCTTTGATCACAATGCCTTTAGGTTTTGGAAGTAATTTTTTACCAGAAGCTTCAGATTTAGATGTGACTTTCTCTGATTTAAGTCTGGCTTCTTCTTCCTTTAAACTTTCCAAGTCCATCCCTGGATTTTCTTGAAGAAATAACTGTCTTGACATTTCCTCATCAAGATCTAGAAGTTCATCAGAACTTATCCTTTTACCAGCAGCAGAACTTATTCTTTTCCCAGTATCAGAACTTGTTCTGTGACTAGCTTGTCTTGATGTAAACCTTCTACCTTGACTATGACCACTACCCATTCCAGAGTTTCCTTGGTCATCTTTTCCATCATCCTTTCCTTGCAGTGACTTGTTGGTTTTGCATTTGGACTTAATTACCTTCTCCCCCTTTTTGGCATCAGCAGGTAATAAAAGAGAGATAAGTAGTTCCACTGAGGTCTGGATTTCAGTAAGTTGCGATTGCTGAGAAGCTTGATTTGTCAGAATTTGATCAATCTGAGCTTGTTGCTTCTCTTGAGTTTTCTCAATATAAGCAACCCTGTCAATGGTAGGTTGGAAGAACTTTTTCTTATCAAGTTTCCAAACTTGTTCCTGTTTAATAAAGTTCTCCTGAATCTTGTGTAGCTCTGCATGAGTATTGGAATGAAGACCTTGTAGATGTTTAGTACTCAATGCAGTGACTCTAAGCTGGATTTTAAAATCATCAGAATGTAACATTTCATTAGCTTTAGTCAAGTGCTCAGCAAGATGTAAAGCATTTGGAACACATGAAACTGAGTTCCATTCCTTAGTCCACTCCTGACCTGCAGGAGTTTCACTCCAAGGTACTGGTGTATCCCTGATAACAAACTCCTTTAGCAGTTCAGACTTAGGAAGAGTCAGTGGAGGAGTATGTCCTGAAGGACCTGCTGCATCAGCATCTACAGTTGTAGCAGCTTCACCAGTATCTCCAACATGTGCAGCATCAGAACTTAAAGAATCAGTATCTTCTGATAAGACAACTGTATGAGTAGCAATGGAGGCTTCAACATCCTCTAATTGCTGATCTGATACTAAGTTCTGATCAACAGCCATATCCTGATGCTCACCTAAAATCTGATCATCATCTTGATGCAGAGAAGGTGTTAGTGATAACTCAGGAGTTTGAACAGCATCAGTAACAGGTGTTGTGGAAGGATTATTTGCTGTTGGAGCTTCTAAGAAAAGTATTTCAGGCACAACCAAGTTCTGAATATCAATTTCAGCACTTGTGCCTGGATCAACAAGAGATATAGAAGGTGAATTAGCCTTGTCAGATACAGATTCCTGAGATGGAGTTGATGGAGAAGAAGTGACTGGAGCAAATTCCTTATCTTGTGAGATCAGAGATTCCTGATCCCCTTCCTTAGCTGCTTCCTCCTCATCATCTGAAACTGGCCTCTGTGCCCTCTGTTTCTTGTACTTTCTTGTTGATTTGGATTCCTTGGGAGTTGCAGGAACCGTCATACGTCTAAGCCTCTTGAGAAGCCTAGAACCCCCAATTGCAGAATCCTTCTGAGAAGTTGCCTTCTCAGCTTCATCTATCATAGGTTCTGAAGAGGGAATCTTATCCTCAGAATCTGATTCATCTCTCAAAGGTATCCTCCTCTTCTTTTGAGATGTTTGAGGAACAGTCTTTGTTCTCTTTGGCTGAGAGGATGTAGGCTTCACAGTAGGTGCTGAAGAAGAAGGTTGAGCATTCTGTGAAGTGGAGAGATAGGATTTGAGATAAGTTCTGAGGGTAGGTTGAGTAGAATGAGAGGTAGGGACTGAGGTTGATGGATTTTGGTTATGGTGAGTTGGTTGAACATTTGAGTAAACAGATTTGTAAGTAGCTGGATCAGCATTTACCAGAATCTGTTTCACAGACTGAGGAATCTGTAATTGTCTCACCATTGATTTCTTTGTGTCAGCATTTATCAGGTCGTTAAAGTACCTTTTTGCAACCTTAAAAGGTGGGGTTTGAGTGCTGACTAACTGGGGTTCAGCAGTACAATACGTATAAATAAGTTGACAGAATCTAGCAAAATAAACAACATCTCGATCCTCTGTCATCCTATCCCCAATAAAACCAATTATTCCAGTTGCAAAATCAAAATGAGTTTGATGGATAATAGCATACCCGATGTGCTGACTCAGAATTGGGATGGCATCAAAATTTGAACACTTGTTGCCAAAAGCCTTGGTGATGCAATCGAAGAAGAAACTCCATTCTCTTCTGATATTAGCCCGTTTCAACTGTCCAAGTTTCGTCAGACTCTTTTCATATCCCAAATCAGTCATTAACCCCCGAAGTTCTGATTCCTCTGGTATAGAGAAAGTACAATCTTCTGGAAGATGTAATGCTCTTCGTACTGTACCAGGAGTGACTACATAGGATGAATCACCCACTTGGAAGATAATACTGGGAGTTCCTCGTTTACCACCATCATCAAAAACTCCAGTCCTCCAGAACCGCAGAACTTGTTGACTTGAAAATAATTCAGGCTGAGTTAAGGCGTACCCAACCTCACTATGTGCAAGAAGATCTTGCACAAAATGCAATTCAGATGGAGCTTCAGCATGATCAAGAATTGCAGCATAGTTGTTTGGAACAAACTTTGCTCCATCAATGATTAAATCCTTTGGTGCCATGTGAAAAAATATTGAAATTCAAGTATGCCTGTTAGGTGTTTGAGATAATGTCTGTATGAAAAACCAACGTGAGAAAGAATGAGAAAGAGAGTAAAAGTAAGAAGAGAGATAAAGTATAAAGAAAGTAAAAGATTAAAGAAATCTTCTCTCTGTTGTTCTTATACTCGAAGAAAAATGTTACCGTTGGACACCTGTCAGACATGCAGTAATAACGGATAGTTACTGGGCTCGAGAAAACAGGAATGATTACTTATCCAGTTGCCTTGATTCAAGGAACAACCATTTCAGTTATCAAGAGACACAGATAAAATTCAAAATTGAAACCGTTAGCACTGATTGAATTGTTTTTCACTGCAACATTAATATTCTGAAAATGAATCATGTTAAAAATGACCTAGATAATTTCGATGAATAAGTGCTGACAAAGAATCAGAACTTAAATAAAGACAAAATTTAAATGGTCATCAGAATATCAAGCAGGATTTAACAACACAGATAAAATAACTCAGAGACAAAATCTTGAAGTAAAAACAGTTTTCATTAATATATCAAGTCAATACATATATGAAATAGAAATTACATCAATACAAGATTTTCCCTAAGCTTCTAATCCTAACGTCAACAGCTTTAGTCCTAGCTAAGAAGCCTGACAAAGCTGAGGATGAAGAAGAACAGGAAGAAGATGAGATTAAGTCATCCTCCTCTTCCTATCTTCGACAAATAAGATAGCGAGTCGAATGATTCGCTCTTGCTGACGGATAGCTTCCCGCCTTTCCTCCTCCAGGCGCTCCAGATGGTGATGATAATCCATCTTGAAGAATAGAAGGTGAGCCAGCACCTCCTGTGGGACAGAGTCCCAGATCTCCTCAGGAATGGCTGTTATATGCCACTCCTGCTGCCACTCGGCACAACTGAGCTCCATTGTGAAGGTTTGTGTGTTCAAAAACATGTTGTATCGAACCATTGTGTTTTTGACAGAAGAAGGAGGATAATTGTGTGAGAAGAATGTGATGGAAAGACTGATGTGAAGTGGTTGCATATATAGGCAAGAGAATGCCAAGAGACACAAAGATATTTAATGTTGACAGGTAGAATTAATTCTACCTCGTCTCCCTAGACCTTGAAAAAGAATAACAGTCATTGGAAAAGGAATGGGCACATGTAACAAGAGTGAACTATTCAAGGACGAGTGCCATTATGTTTTAACCATAGACTATTAATCTTCCACTTCAACATTTCGAAATTAATCTGAGACTGTTACCAAATTTTACTCATAAATAAGTCAAGTAAAGGGTTAGACTGAAAAATCAGAACTTAGACCTATACCAGAACTTAACAGTCATCAGAACATAATGTCTTAACTCGAACAAGGAATATCTATCTTAGTAAATACTCATACAAGTTCTTAGTTATGAACGTCAGAACTTAATCATCAGAACGTGTAACTAGAACTTGTCCTCAGAATTTGTGCAAAAGTGACACAATGACTGTTTATCTAAAATAACATAGACCACCACAGAAATTTCATCATTCATATGGAGTGATGTGTGTGTGCATTAAGCTAAATAACAGACAAAGAGTAAAGTCTGATCTACTTCAGTATATCTTAGAAATAAGTCATAATTAAAATTTTGCTAAAGAACTGTCATTATCCTGAAACCTACTGATAAATGAGTTCATGCATGAGTTCACCTCTACTGTTTTTGTGCTAATTTTATGCATCTTTTGAAATTCTATTTTACAGAGGCTTCTCAGTGTAAGTGAGTCACGACTGTTTATTAGAATTTATGTTATTATCAGAGTATTTCTCCAGTAATCATAGAGTGTGAACAGTCACCAAGAAAAAATATTTTGCTTTTCTAATGCATATTTACTTAATACCAGCAATGCACTTGGGTCGTCCCATTCACATTTTTACTCTAGATCTCAAAGGAGTACCTGATATTATTCTTTGATTCTTTTCTTTTTCTTTTGATAAGTGAGGTTTATCAGCACTTAGTACATTCAGCAGTTTTACTAGAATCAGAACTTAAACAGATGAGTAGCATTATTCTAATTTGGGACTTAGTAATAAGATATACAAAGTAAACTTAACTAAGCTCAGTTATCAGAATTTGCTTGTGTCATAAGATTTCCACAGAAATAATTACTTCTTTCATGGGATCATTTGTTTATTGAAGACTAGTAGGTCAGTATCTAGCACAGTTATCCTCATAGGATTGAATAGTTACTGAAACAGACATATCACTTATCAGAGTTTAGAAACATATATCAGACAACAGTCAGTACTTAAAGACATTTATCAATTAATGCACAGAATATACAAAGAGATTAATTCTGTAAATACTGATCATAAAGTCTGATAACATAGAACAAGTTTAAGCAGATTTAGAGAAAGAACCTGAAATCATTCCAAGTTCATTTACCAATTTTGAAAAGGTAGCTTCACACAGTGGTTTTGTGAAGATATCTGCTACTTGTTGATCTGTGGGAACAAAATGCAATTCCACTGTACCTTCATCCACATGTTCCCTGATGAAATGGTACCTGATGCTGATGTGCTTTGTCATAGAGTGTTGAACTGGATTACCTGTCATAGCAATATCACTTTGATTATCACAGTAAATAGGGATTTTGAAATACGTTAACCCATAATCCAGTAACTGATTCTTCATCCAGAGAATCTGTGCACAGCAGCTTCCTGCAGCAATATACTCTGCTTCTGCAGTTGATGTGGAAATTGACTTTTGTTTCTTGCTATACCAAGAAACCAACCTGCCTCCAAGAAATTGGCAGCTACCACTTGTGCTTTTCCTGTCAATTTTGCAACCTGCAAAATCTGCATCTGAGTAACCTATTAATTTAAAATCTGATTCTCTAGGATACCATAATCCTAGATCAGCTGTTCCTTTAAGATACTTAAAGATTCTTTTTACAGCTGTTAAGTGAGGTTCTCTTGGATCTGCTTGAAATCTTGCACAAAGACAGGTAGCAAACATGATATCTGGTCTACTAGCAGTTAGATAGAGAAGTGAGCCAATCATACCTCTGTAATCAGTAATATCTACTGAATTACCAGTATCCTTATCCAGTTTTGTTGCAGTGGCCATGGGAGTGGATGCACTTGAACAGTCTTGCATTCCAAATTTTTTTAGCAAGTTTCTGGTGTACTTAGATTGACAAATAAAATTTCCTTCTTCACTCTGCTTGACTTGAAGGCCCAGAAAATAACTAAGTTCTCCCATCATACTCATCTGATATCTTGACTGCATTAGGTTGGCAAACTTTTTGCAAAGTTTGTCATTTGGAGACCCAAAAATAATATCATCAACATAAATCTGGATCAGAAGTAAGTCCTTGCCATGGTTGAGATAGAACAATGTTTTGTCAATAGTTCCTCTGTTGAATCCACTTTCCAGAAGAAACTGAGCTAAAGTCTCATACCATGCTCTAGGAGCTTGCTTAAGTCCATAAAGTGCTTTATCAAGCCTGTAGACATAATCCGGATGTTTGGAATCTACAAAGCCTGGAGGTTGTTCAACATATACTTCCTCTTCCAATTCTCCATTGAGAAAAGCACTTTTCACATCCATTTGAAAGACAGTAAACTTTTTGTGAGCAGCATAAGCCATGAATATCCTTATGGCTTCTAACCTAGCAACTGGAGCAAATGTTTCATCATAGTCAATTCCCTCCTGTTGAGAATATCCTTTTGCAACCAGCCTTGCCTTGTTCCTTACAATTATGCCATCACTGTCAGTTTTGTTTCTGAATACCCACTTTGTACCAACAACCGATCTATTCTTGGGTCTTGGCACTAAGGTCCAGACTTTGTTTCTTTCAAATTCATTCAACTCTTCCTGCATTGCTTGCACCCAATCAGTATCTTGAAGAGCTTCTTCCACTTTCTTTGGCTCAGACTGAGAGAGAAAAGAATTGTAAAGACATTCATTCGAAGTACATGTTCTAGTTCTGACACCTGCCTCAGGATTTCCAATTATTAAATCAGGTGTATGTGATTTTGTCCACTTCCTTGCAGATGGAAGATTTTCTCTAGAACTGGATGCTCCCCCATGATTCATGCTGTCTTCGGTTTCATTTTCTGATGCTCCCCCTGAAACTATGCTCTCTGAGTTGGATCCTTCAGTATTTAGATTTTCAGCACTGTCAGTACTTGGCTTATCAGAACTTGACGAATCAGAATTTGAAGAGCCAGATGTATGTTCTGATGCTTCTTGAGATGTGATAATATCTTGAGTATGCTCCCCCTGCATTGGTGCATCTTCCTTTGACGTAGTCACCATAGTTTCAATAACATCAGAGTTTAATCCATCAGAATTTACAGTATCAGGACTTAGACTGTCAGGACTTGAGATATCAGAATATGAATCTTCATTTTCAAATCTCAGCTTATCATGATCAATGCAATCTTCAAGTCCAGTGATCTTCTTGTCATCAAAAGAGACATTGATAGATTCCATGACCACGTTTGTTCTCAAATTATAGACTCTGAAGGCTTTTGTAGAAAGTGGATATCCTACAAAGATTCCCTCATCAGCTTTTAGATCAAACTTGGATAGCTGTTCAGGATGAGTCTTGAGAACAAAACACTTACATCCAAATACATGAAAGTATTTGAGATTTGGCTTCTTGTTCTTCACCATCTCATATGGTGTTTTTCCATGCTTGTTAATGAGTGTTGCATTTTGAGTAAAACAAGCAGTCTGCACAGCTTCAGCCCAGAAATAGGTTGGAAGCTTTGCTTCTTCAAGCATTGTTCGTGCAGCTTCAATTAGAGTTCTATTCTTCCTTTCAACAACTCCATTTTGCTGTGGAGTTCCAGGAGCAGAAAATTCCTGCTTTATTCCATGATTTTTGCAGAACTCTTCCATTATCAAATTCTTGAATTCAGTGCCATTATCACTCCTCAAAATTTTCACAGAATCTTTGATCAATTTATCCAGATGTTTGACATGATCAATCAGGATAGATGCAGTTTCACTTTTTGTGTGCAAGAAATACACCCATGTGTATCTGGTGAACTCATCTACTATGACCAACGCATATTTCTTCTTTGCAATAGACATGACATTCACTGGACCAAATAGATCAACATGAAGTAGATAATAAGGCTCAAGAATTGATGATTCAGTCTTGCTCTTGAACGAAGATTTTCTTTGTTTAGCCTTCTGACATGAGTCACAAAGACCATCAGGAACAAACACTGATTTTGGCAGTCCTCTCACAAGATCTTTCTTGATCAGTTCATTTATCTTGTTGAAGTTTAAATGAGAGAGTTTCTTGTGCCAATTCCAGCTTTCTTCAGTTGAGGCTCTACTCACTAAACAGATTGCAGAACCATCAGAACTTGTTGAAAGCTTAGCTTCATAAATGTTACCACGCCTGAATCCCTTCAGAACAATTTTTCCTTTAGATTTACTAACTATTTCACAATGTTCTGCAAAGAAATCAACATGATAACCTCTGTCACAGATTTGACTTATACTCAGTAAGTTGTGTTTAAGTCCTGAGACCAGAGCTACATCTTTAATAATGACATTCCCAAGATTGATATTGCCATATCCCAAAGTTTTTCCAATGTTGCCATCTCCATAAGAAACACTTGGGCCAGCTTTCTCCACAAAGTCTGATAGCAGGGCCTTATTTCCAGTCATATGTCCTGAACATCCACTGTCCAGAACTAAAATATTTTTCCTGTTGCCCTGCAATCAAAAAGACCACTAATTATTAGTTTTAAGGACCCAGACTTGCTTGGATCCTTTGGCCTTTTTAGGTTTGTTAACATTTGCAGCGGATTTAACATCAGATTTTATGTTAACAGTTTTCTTATCAGAACTTATACTAGAAGGAACAACATAAACTTTCTTTAAAGAAGGTTTTATTTGATAATAATCATAGTACAAACTATGATATTCCTTACAAGTATAAATGGAATGCCATAAACTACCACAATGAAAACAAGGATTTTGTGGTTTGTATCTAACAGACTGACTCTTAACTCCTGACTTTGTAGATAAGGAGTTAATATTCTTATTCTTCCTGCAAAAAGAAGCCAGATGGTTAGAACTTCCACAGTTACGACATGCTTTCCTAGGAGCATCAGGAACAGATTTATAGTTATTGCTTTTATTCACACCTTCCTTTCCATTCCTGTTTTTCCTAGGTGATTTTACCTTGTTTGCATTCTTAACATCTTTCAGCTTATGCTTAAGCTGCTTCTTTGTCATTAAGCCTATGTTAACTTCAGCTGTCTTTTCCTGTTTTAGTTTGTCAGAAGCTAATTTCTTTTTAACTTCTGACTTCTCATTTTCGGATTTTTCAGTTACAAACTTAACAGGTTTTAACTTCGGCTTTTGCTTATCAACAGACTTAATTTCTACAGTTCCTTTTTTATTTTCTCCATAGCCTAAGCCCTCTTTCCAGTTTTCACTGCTTAGCAAATTTTGAGTTGTTTTGCCAGAGTTAGTCCAAGTTCTGATGATCTCTCTCTCCTTTTCTAACTCAGTTTTTAGAGATTCATTCATTTTTAGCACTTCATCCCTAACATAAAAAGCATCATCTCTATCCTTCTGAGTTTGATGAAGCATGACTAACTCTTTTTCTAAGAAATCATTTCTTTTCCTAAAAGCAAGATTTTCAGAAGTTAATCTTTCACATGTTAAAGTTTGATCTCTATAACTAACAAACATGGTTTTAAGATATCTTCTCAACTCATTAATATCATCAGTATGAAAAGCATAAGTAGTCTGAGGTACCTTTGTTTCAGCAGCTTCAGAACTGCTCTCAGAACTTGATTTATCAGCATTTGCCATCAATGCATAGTTCTCCTCACTTTCAGAGTCTGAGGTGTCTGTCCAGCTTTTCTGCTTTGTGACAAGAGCTTTGCCTTTGTCATTCTTGGTTTTCTTGCAATCAGGAGATATGTGGCCTTTCTCACCACAATTATAACATTTAACATTAGCGTAATCTCCTCTGTCAGACTTTCCTCCTCTTCCTTCAGATCTTCTGAAATTCTTCTTATCAGAACTTATGCCTTTCCTGGAAAACTTCTTTCCCTTCCTGAACTTCCTGTATGCAATCTTTGTGATTCCTTTCACCATAAGAGCACACAGCTTCATCATCTCCTCATCAGCATCAGTTTCAGGCAAGCTTTCAGAATCTGAGTCATCATCACTCTCAGAACTTGATGACTCAGTATCAGATTTTATGATAAGAGCTTTACCCTTATCTTTCTTTGAGGAAGGTGGTTTGGGGGATTCCTCTTCAACCTTGAGAGCAACTGTCCTTGACTTTCCTCCTTTCCTCTTGCTTCTTTGTTCCATCTCAAGTTCATGAGTCTTGAGCATTCCATAGATTTCATCAAGAGTTGTTTCATCAAGATTGTAGTTGTCTCTTATTGTTGTTGCCTTCAAATCCCAACATTCAGGAAGAGCTAACAGGAATTTGAGGTTTGTATCTTCAAGATCATACTCCTTATTTACTAATGACAAGTCATTCAAGAGTTTGACAAATCTATCATATACATCAGTCAATGACTCATTAGTCCTAGAGTCAAAGTGTTCATACTCTTGAGTGAGTATTGTCTTCCTGTTCTTCTTAACTGTTTCAGTTCCTTGACACCTTGTCTCCAGTGCATCCCATATCTCCTTAGCAGTCTTGCAGTTGATTACCCTGTTTGACATTACATTATCAATGGCACTATGCAATAAGTGACGTACCTTGGCATCCTTAGCAATAGATGCTATATCTTCAGCAGTGTAATCATTCTTTTCCTTTGGTACGGTCATTGCTGCTTCACCTGCAACTACAACAGCGAGCTTGGTAGGTTTGTGAGGCCCTTCCTTGATTCTATCAAGGTATTCTGGATCTGTTGCTTCCAGAAACATGGTCATCCTTACCTTCCATATGGGATATTCAGATGGTCTCAATATGGGAACTCTGATAGTCTCATATCGACTCTGAGTTGATGTCTTTGATGATTCCTCAGTTTTGGTAGGCTTAGTTGGAGTTTCTGTGTCAGACATGATTGTGTTTGGATCTTTAACTGTATGTGTGTTAACAGATAGCTCTGATACCACTTGTTAGGTCACACTTTCACTGTAGAGGGGGTGAATACAGTGTTTATTACAATCAAATCAAACTTCAAGAACTTATGTAACAGAAAACAAACTTTATTTAAACAATAAACTCTGTTACAATCTGGAACTGTTATCTCTCAGTGATGAACAAAATATCACGAGAGCTGCTAGAGTTATATTAAATAATATTCTCGATAATGATAACACTTTTAGTGTAAACCCTATGTCTGTGTTTATATACTACACAGTTACAAGATATTCGCTAATTGATATGGAATATAATTCTGCTTCCTAAAATATATCAATCAGATATCTTCTATTCCAAGTATTCCATTCTTCACGGAATTCCTTCTTCATGCATATCTCTTTTTATGTTTATCTTGATCTTCTTAACTTTAATCAGCTACTGTCCTTATCTGATCGTCCTTCAGCACTTAAGTTCTGATATCTATCTCCTGATAACATAAGTACTGATATCCCTTAAGTTCTGACTTCCAGTATAAGTACTGATCAGTTAAGTACTGATTTGTTCTGTTCAAATAAGATCTGAAATCTAAACATAAAACATATTAGCCATGACATTATCAAATATATCTAACACCCTTTATACTCCTTCCCTTTTCAGTCTTTTATTTTCGTTTCTATTACAACCATTACATGAACCAACACAACATAAGCACTGATTTCAAACATCTCGTCATTCTAGATTCGTGTCCTCAGAATGAATCTTGACAACTTTTACAACTTAGATTCATAATTCATCATACTCGTCTGCTTTTGTTCTAGCTCTAAAGCTTTTACACTACCTCCATAACCTTGGGAAGTACTTTCCTAAAAACAATTGTCTGAACTTTAATCAGTTTATTATAACCTCTGGCTCCGTGCCTTTCCTGGCCTTTCACCAGCGGGTGGCCTCTCTCTTAGGAGGTTAAGTGACAAAAATAGTCTTTTGTGATTCATCAATCATTTAGAATCTCAAATGATTCCTATATTTCCTTTAGCTAAGCTCTTGCCTCGACTGGGTTAGCTTGTTCCTTAGAACTCTGAGAGCTTAGCGACTTAAAGGTCATGAAAGAATTTCTCACCGCATTGTTTCCTCAGGGTGGTGGTTGAGGATAATAGTCTAAGTTCTGTTTAGACAGGTCCATGAATTACCTTATATGAGTATCATCTCGGGTTTCCTTTCCTTACTCGACTTTCTGTTTCCTTAGTATGAACGTTCCCTCCTCCTCCTCATAATCGGGGTCATCTTACATGTTTTAAATCCTCATTTTCCACTTCATTATGTTATGGGTTCGTTCTATCTTGATGGCGACCTCCCTGACTATCACATTCAGGGTTTGCTCTAAATCTTATTCCTCAAACTAGGGCTTTCATCTAAGATCTCATCTTTAAGCTCTTAAACATTGAAACCCAATTTTTTTTATCGGAATACCTCATTATTCCCTTATCATCTTTCTCGGTATTAATCTCTTCTCCCGTCAGTAGCTCTCTGCCTTTATTCATCAATTTTTCTTGGCACAATATGATCTTTTCCAATAATTCGGGCTGCATTACAATCTCAAACAACTTTTCGGTACCGGCTCTGGTTACCTTCACTTCTATTTCCATTTTCTCGTAATTTCTTACCAATTCTTCCGAAGACATTATCATCTTGAGTCTCTTCTTTCTACTAAAGGCGTCAGCCACCATATTGGCTTTTCTTGGATGATAAAGAATCTCATAAGCGTAATTCTTGATTAGCTATAACCACCTCCTCTGGCACATGTTGAGCTCTTTCTGCGTGAAAATGCACTAGAACACTTATGACTTGTGTAAGTCTCGCACTTCTCTCCATACAAGTAGTGCCTCCAATCTTTAGGGCAAAACTATTGCCACGAGCCCAAGCTCATGGGTGGGGATATCGAATTTTATATTCCCTTAATTGTCTTGATGCGTACGCAGTTACCTTGCTGTGCTGTATAAGAAGCACCCTAATTCCCTATGCGAAGTGTCACTATAAATCACAAAATCTCCTTTTCCATCCGGCAACGCCAACATAGGGGCCGTCACCAACCTTTGCTTCAGTTCTTAAAAGAGGTTCTCGCATTTCTCTGTCCATTCGAACTTCTCAGTCTTACGAGTAAGCCGCGTTAAAGGGGCTACTATCTTTACAAACTTGAACGAACCTTCTGTAGTGACCGGCCAATCCTACCTCTGGTAGTCGCTTTATCAATTCCTCAGTGGTCCTTTATTCATTCTTGTCAGGATCCTCCACGGGATCCTCCTCAGCAACAATCCCCTCTAGGAAAACATCCTCAACCGCTACATCCTCAATATGAACATCATCCGGTCCCTCGTTAGGACGCTCTATTGGATCCACAATCTGATCCCCAATATATAGAAAACATCTTCATATTATTGCTCTTGAACTTCAGGGTTCGGAGTCCCACTACCATATACGATAACGAACTACGCTTCTATCACGATATTTATAGGGTTCCCATAAGGGTTTTAACTGTCAGTACTACGTTAGGTAGTCTGAAAATGAACTTGGCAAAAGTTCTTATTATCTTAGTGAACTTATTATCTTAACGTCGCATCATCTCTGAGGTTTATAATGCTTAGCTCTGATACCATTTCTGTAACACCCCAAATCCGGGGTCGGGGATCCGGGTTGTCACGAGTTCTATTTCCCTTAATAACACTTAATCTTAATAAACAATCAACTACTGCATACTGTGACCCCACAATATACACACACACACACCATAAGTTATAGTCTCAGAGATGAATACCAAAAATAACACAAGTCAGTTTATTCCACAATTATAAGTCGTTATATCTCAAAAGCGTTTCTGAATAAATTTACATTTCCTTTCCATTATTACAATTCATATAGATACATAAGTCTGGAGCATCAAAAGTTGAAAGCCTAGCATATTGGTAATTCCTACCTCAGCTACTGTGGCATCAACGCCTCCAGAAAACTGCGAAACGTTTCATAACCGCTTGCGAATTGGGAGCTTGGTCCTGTTCATCTTTTCTATCTGTTATTGTGTGATGAAAGAAGAAAGCAAGGGTGAGCAACAAGCCCACCGAAATAATATGTATAATAATTAACAATATATGAGCATTCTCATAGTACTCATGAAAGTCTTAGTCAAGAAGAAATGAACCAACTTTGATATCTTAACGCGACCAAGTCTCAAAATATTTAGTATATATGTACATATACTTTTCAAAATCTTGGAAGTCCTCTTCCATGCATAATATACACAGAGTTCCAATTTATAACTGTATAAAAATATCATTGCAAGGTGATCTCATATATCTAACTTTGTCTCAATATTTTTCTGAAAATCTTTGTCATGCATAAGATAATCATTTACTAGATATAAGTTGAAAAGATGAAGTTACAAGATACTCCAATATACTTATATCTTTTCCTAATACTACTCGAACTACCACCGTTCAAGCTATAATCAGTTTCAAAAGTTCATCACATAGATTAGACTACAAGATAAGATTTGAATAGATTCAATCTTTGGAATAACATTCAAAAGAAATGAAGTTACGAGATACTTCATTTAAGTCCCGATATATATATACACCTATATATATATCTCATACATTCCCTGAAAACCTCTGTCATGAAAAGTATGAACAGAGTTGCAATATCCAATGAATTTGGAAGAAAAGAATTTTGGCATAAACCTGATATCTTGCTGATCAGGCAAAGATACCAATAAGTAACCTTTTCTACTAGTAGATGGACGAATTCCCCACTGGTCATCACTCTGGCCGCATTAGGACCTATGCTGGACTGCCACTCAGCCACTTACGCATTGATGGACTCCCACTGAGCCACTTACACTTTCATGGACGCCCACTGAGCCCATGTTGCTTATGCCGACTCAAATAGATGGACTTACTTCCCGAACGCTGGGCAAGTAATCAAAATGTTTTCTCAAAACAGCAATCTCGTTGCGAATATAAAATACACCACAGAGCCAGATCCCTCAGATTTTTAAGTGAGTATTTAAATTGTAATATCTGGGATATACTGTGTAATTATTTTTGCTAATTAAATAATTATTATGTGTGTTCAGTATCTATTCTGTGAATTAACTGTTAAGTGTTATTTGTATTTGAATATTCAAAAATAGTATTAATTGAGTATTTCAATTTTTATATGTCCAAAATAAAATATAGATAATTGTCATATTTTCCTAACTATTTTTATGTTGATTTATGAATTTATATGAATCATATGAAATTTATAAAATCTTTTTCCGAGTATTTAAAATCTATTTTATAAAAACGGGAACCAACCGACGTCAACCGTTGTTACATTTTTGAAACCCGAAACTCTTCCGAGAACTCCTTCCTAACCCAATTGTAATATTCCGAGCATTTTCCATGTTTCGACTTTTTCGATCCGGCGTACGGTTTGTCCTGCGCGGGTCTCGGCGCAATATTTTCGATACAGTATTCATTTCGGTAAATCAATAAAAACCCGTATTTTCGATAAACGGGAGCTTTTTATTAAACTATCACAATTATCACTTCGTAATACGTGTAACCAGGCGCTGAGACCAAGACCGCAGTACAAATTGTATTGATTTGGATAATTATCCCGAAAACCGATACCGTTTGGATCAGTTTTTACAAATAAACGTACCGTTTTATATCCGGAATGATCCAAGGGATACTAATTTTCCGTAAATATAAATAGCCTTTTACCGTATTTTATTTCGTATCAAAATCATTTGCAGACAGATAAATATATAATTTTACAGAGAAAAATCCTATATTCATAAACTGTTTCAAGAATCAAACCAACTTTTGAAGGTGTTATTGATCTTTGTTTGAAAAGCTCGAGTACTGGATTTGAAGGTCTTGAGAAGCTCTATCAGAATCTGTAATCCATACACCTGCAGAATCAAAGGTTTAATTTATAAAAATTTATTTATTTTCAAATTATTTCTATGAAAAATATGAATTTTTGTTCGGATGATTGTTTGTATGATTAGATGATTGCATGTTGTAGAGCTTGTTTTCCTGATAATTTTGGTATATTATACGTCTGATTTGGAGTTCAATAACATGTTCAAATTTGAGTTTGATTTTCGAATTTTAAAATTAGAAATTATAACCCGTATGAATGTTTTCAATTGAAATTTGGGGTTTTTTGATTCAGGGGTTATTAGTTGTTGATTTATAGTGGGTTGTGTTCCTTATGAAATTTGCAATCGATTGATATATAGCTCGTTAACAGAGGATGCTTGAATCGAAGGGAGTTGTGTTTTAAAGATTTACGATGTTCACCGGAAACCGGCTGTAACACCCCCAAATCCGGGGTCGGGGATCTGGGTTGTCACGAGTTCCATTTCCCTTAATAACACCCAATCTTAATAATTAATCAACTACTCTGTACAGTGACCCCACAATAAACACACACACCACAAGTTATAGTCTCAGAGATGATCATCCAAAAAATAATCACAAGTCGTTTTATTCCACAATTATGTGCCAATACACCTTAAACAGGTTTCTGAATAAATTTACATTTCTTTGCCATTATTACAATTCATAATATACATAAGTCTGGTACATCATTAGCTGAAAACTTAGCCTATTGGTAATTTCTACCTCAGCTACAGCGGTCTCAACGCTTCTAGAAAGCTGCGGAACGTTTCCTATCCGCTTGCGAATTGGGAGCTTGGTCCTGTTCATCTTATCTATCTGATGTTGTGTGATGAAAGAAGAAAGCAAGGGTGAGCAGCAAGCCCACCAAAAATAATATGTATAATGATTAACATTATATGAGCCTTCTCATAGTACTCATGAAAGTCTTGGTCAAAAGAAATGAACCAAGTTGATATCTTAATGTGATGAAGTCGCAAAATATTCAGTATATATATACATATATACTTTTCAAAATATTGAAAGTCCTCTTCCATGCATAATACACACAGAGTTCCAGTGTATAACTGTATAAAAATACCGTTGCAAGGTGATCTCATATATCTAACCTTGTCTCAACGTTTTTCTGAAAATCTTTGTCATGCATAAGATAATCATTTACTAGATATAAGTTTAAAAGATGAAGTTACAAGATACTCCAATATACTTATATATTTTCCAAATACTACTTGAACTACCACCGTTCAAGTTATAATTAGTTCAAAAGTTCATCACATAGATGAGACTACAAGATAATACTTGAATAGATTCAACCTTTAAAATATCATCAAAATAAAATGAAGTTATGAGATACTTCATTTGATGCAAACATCATTTTGAAAACTTGACCCTGCCAACACTCAACAATCGCCCAACCGTAGCCTTTCTATCGAAGTGCTCTGGGTAGTGTTGCAGAAATATCCAATTGGATGATGAACTCATTACGGGAGTTTGCCGCGCCAGGAAGACCACTTACGATGATCAGTCGTAGTAGTGCAACTCCACCATTTTCTACATGTAGAGGAGTACCTGTCGGATTTACTTGTCAACCGAACACTGAACTCCTAAGGAATGGACCGCCTTAGCGGAACTTCCAGGCTATTTGGGCCAATATAATAAGGCTGGGCCGGCGCCACTCGACCACTTACGCCACTCCTAGTTCAGATGAAATCCATGACTCTGAAACGTAAAGCTCGTTCCCACTTTCCCCAAGTAGAAACTTGTTGATACGGCTCCACCAAGAAGTCGTATCTAGTTGGAAAGGAAAACTCACCAATATTTCCCAGGCGATGCCTGTTAATGGATTAACTTGTTCCAAGAATTTTACTTCCCGAGTGTTGGGTAAGTAATCAAAAACTCTTTTATCAAGATAACATCCTTGTTGCAAATATAAAATACACCACAGAGCCGGATCCCTCCGGTTTTGAGCGAGTATTTAAATCCCCTTTTTAAAAGGAAGATCTTAAATATAAAAATGAGTTTTGGGATCCGCTCTAACTTTTGAAAATCATTTTAAAGACTTGAAAACACTTTAAAGAGTGTTTGGAATAATGCTGATTTAATAAAGTAAATCAGTCTCAATATAAAGAAATATCTGAATATTATTATTTAAATAATATTCCCATAAAGAATAATTGAGGTAGAAGTTGGAAAACTTATACTTGAAATGAATAGTAAATAATCAAAGATATACTTATACGAAAGTAATATCTTTATTTGAATATCAAAAGTAAGTTTGATTATCGAACCTTATTCTTTAATAAAGAATATTAATAAATAATAAGCGGAGTCATAATACCTCGAATGAATATTATAAATAATATTCATTAAATAAAATAAAGGAGTCATACATCCTCAAATGAATATCCGAGTAATATTCAATAAATAATATAAAGGAGTCATAAGTCCTCGAATGAATATTCAAGATAATATTCATTAATAAAATAAAGTTATCGAATAAACCTTATTCGATTAATAGTTTTGAAAACTATAACCATATATATATATATATAATTATATATATATAAAATCTACTCGGGATCCTCGACTCCCGGTTTTAGAAAATGTTTTCACCTTTGGGTCCCTATACTAAGGGTATATGCAAATTACCGCTATTCTCTAGCATAGGTATTATCAACTGAACCAACAGATATATATGGCAAGAATACGAAACAGGCATGCATATGTACCATATCACATGCTACAATATATCGCAAGAATTTGCTAATATAACCATCATGCATCTATTACAAGATAATGCATATACAAGTGTATACATCACAACAACAGTATAACGGATAGAAAACTTGCCTGAGCGACTGGGGATTACAATGGCTCGGGACGAGTCTGGTAACCTATAAACAACAAGTAAGTTGGATTTAAACCAAAGTCACTTGTAAATCTATACTTTAACCAATTTAGACTTTAGCGCTCGTTTTGCGCTTACTGATTCTCTTAAGTCACTCGAGTACCCTCGGCTCCACCATTTTTAATAAATTAATCATTACGAGTTTTAAGGCGATTCTTTCGCGAGTACCTTACTAACTGCCTAATCCACTTAACACAATTGTTTCATACTCCAATTAGTCATTTAAGGTCCTTTACCAAGGTTTCAAAGTAAGGCGAGGGGAAAAGTTTCGTTCGCGAAACGCCGTTACTTAAAACGGTCGTTTCTCCTAAACCGTACATCAGAATTAAACGAACTACATATCAAAACGAAGCTCGTAACATGAACTATCTAAACATGGAAATGGTCATAATCTAGCAGTGAGTTCTCGGGTCCTAATGTTAAGAATAAAAACAGCCTAAAGTAAATCGGACATTATGACGGCTATGTTTACGCGATTTCCCAATTTTATACCCTTCCAATTCAACCCATAATCAAGCCACAATCACTTCCCAATCCAAATCCATCCATACCACATCATAACAGCCCCAATCAATTTAATATTAACATTTATACTTATGCTTAAGCTTGAATTTAACTATACCTAAGTTCTTTTAACCAAAACAACAAGATTCACCATCCATTTCACTACCACTCCAACCCAAATTCTAAACCAACAAGCATTAAGCTACTATATCACCATAACAGCTAAAATCATCCTATTTAACAAAGTAAAGCTAGGGTTTGGAGATGATATACCTTCCTTGAAGTGGTGTGAGTAGCTAGGAAGCCTTAAGAAGCCTTGAGATGACTTAGGGATGCTTGGATCTTAAAGGAAAAACAAGAAAATCAAGTTAAAATTCTTGAAGTCACTATTCATTGTCTTCTTCATTGATTTCTTGAAGAAGATTGTGAATGATTTGGAGGCTTAAACTCATAGAATACCCATAACTATACATAAGGAATACTAGGGAATTATCTTACCAATTTAGGAAGCCTTGAACTTGGATTTTGAAAATTCTTTTCTTTGAAATAGTAAAAAGCCGAGAGTAAAGCTTGGAGAAGATGAAATGTTTTGTGTTTTTATTTTGATTTTTTTTGGTTGGTTGCTTATTTTATTTGTTTTAGGTTAATTACCAAAATAACCTTGGTTTAGTGTGGTTAATATTCCACCACATTTCCTTCCTTCTTATGTCATGCTTGCATCACTTTGTGATGTCATCATCCCTCCTTTGTCCTCTTTCTATTGGTTGGATAACATCATCCCCACTAATCTCTTTGATTAGCTTCTAATTGTTTGCCTAATGACCGCTGATCTGTTATACGGTTCGCTTAACTTTCGTTTTCGTTTATCGTTTGAGGGATCATACCCGGGATCTTATTACTTAGGTTCCCTTAACCTTTCTCAATATATTATATTCCTTTTATGACCCTCTCTTATAATCCTTTAATTTAAATCCTTTTTATCCTGTTACCTTATACTCAATTCTTTTCGTATCTAGTGGATTTCCGGGAAAAATCAAAGTGTTCGGAATTGGATTCTGACAATCTTTACATACACTTATATACCACATAGAGTACTAATAATATCCCAGAAGATTAATAACAGAACCCCTACATAGTGTGGCATGAAAAGTTTTCTCATTCAGCGAAAACACTATTCATAAGGGTTTCAAAACTTTTCCAAAAATTGGGGTTATTACAGTCTCCCCTCCTTAAAAGGATTCCGTCCCGGAATCAGATAGAAAATGAATAGGGATACTCTCTTAGCATTACACTTTCTAACTCTCAAGTAAATTTTCCCACATTCTGGTCCTACCACCAAACTCCGCCTAGTTTGATAACCCTTCTCCTAAGCACTTGTTCCTTTTCACTCTATAACCCTTCCTGGTTGCTCCATATAGGTTACGTCTGCTTGCGTGTCTATGTGCTCAGATGCCCCTATTTGTCTGGCATCCGAATTACACTTCCTTAACATTGATACGTGAAACACGTTATGACTTGCTACATGTTCTAGGGTAAGGCTAGCTCATATGCTATCCTCCCAATACTTCTTAATATATCCAAGGGTCCAACAATTGGTGGACTTAACTTTCCTTTCTTTCCGAATCTCATTAACCCCTTCCAAGGGAATACCTATAACAATACTAGGTCCCCTACTTCCCATTCCTTGTCCTTTCGTGTCAAATCAACATACTTCTTATGTCCATCTTGGGCTACTACCAGCCGTCCTCTGATTAAATCTATTAAATCCTTGGTCCTTTGGACCACTGCTGGTCCAAGTATCTTGCGCTCTACAACTTCATCCTAACATAAGGGGGATCGACATTGTCTTCCCTCAAAAATCTCATAAGATGACATCTCGATACCTGACATACGATCTATTGTCGTAAGATAACTCAATCCGCGTTAAGTGATCATTCCAATTTCTTTCAAGTCTATTGCACAGACTCTCATTATAGCTTCTAGCATTATAGCTTTTGCTTCTCACTACCCATCCTTTTCCAGTTCGTAGTCGCTACTACCTTTCGTTCTTAATATTATACTGGTTATACTTTTGCT
The DNA here is from genome assembly GCF_009905375.1 of Apium graveolens. Classification (NCBI taxonomy): domain Eukaryota; kingdom Viridiplantae; phylum Streptophyta; class Magnoliopsida; order Apiales; family Apiaceae; genus Apium; species Apium graveolens. Next base: position 209,774,931 of record NC_133656.1, read on the forward strand.
CGTTAGCGTTCTATACCCTTTTAATAACCACGTCAACCTTAGTATCACGAATGTGTTTCCATTCCGAATACTACCACAACTTTATTACTCCTTTTTCAGTTGTTTCTATTTTCCAAAATTTGATCAATCATATAGAAGTAAAGGAATTTGTTGAGAGATCACTATGATCATGAACACTTGTTATATCACATAGTTAGTACAGAAGGTGGCCAGCCTTTAGTACTTGACAAGCAATTAAACAACATGTGGTATCCTACTAGGCTTCTATCACAAAGATAGATAGTCATTCGGCAATACCTCCCCTTCTGGAAGGGTTGTTCTTCTCAGCTTACATGAAATGAAAAGAAGAGAAAAGAACGAACTGAAGAGAATTGTATATATGTAAAAAAATATTGCCATAAAATATCTGGCTTGGAATCTACCTCTGAACTATAGAGGTTTGTCATAGGAGAACAAAACATATATGTATATATATCAACATCAAGTATTATAGCATCGTATTTCACATGCTTAAATATTTTTGCTATTCCGTCCATCATTCTATGGACCTATGCTCTTCCTCGAGCTTATACACAATCATCTTTGAAACTCCCTCGACATTGAAAATCGAATCTGGGATCTCATTCTAGACATCATCGTTACTAGAATTCTATGCTTGCATCGCAACCTTCCTCGTATAGTAATACGACTCTCTATTGATAAGAAGGAATAAATATTCAATAGGTAGATACTCTACTTAATTAGTCTATCAATGATAATTTATACACTACCACGACCCGATTAGTGGTACTTAACTTCAACATCCATTCCAATACAACTCCCATGGTTGTAATCAGCTCATTACTCGCAGAATCATTGTTGCCTTACTATGGTCCACCACTGACCTACTGTCATCATTCACTTTCCATGAAATCTTAATATCTAACCATACGGAGTCCATACATGTCGTATAGAATACTTCTAAGGAGTTAACATAACCACCAATCATAATTCATGAAGAACACTCCAGATCCTGATGTACATTCATGACATGAAGCAGATAAAATTGCAGAAGAGTTTCAATCAAAGCAACGATAGCAGGTTAATACCATTCTTAATTATATGCCTTCAATAGAAGACTTAACTCAAAGGTTCGTTTAGTCCTTTTTGAAACAAGGTCCTGGATTATTCTCAAGATAGGACCTTCTAAGATAGATAGCCCGCTCATGGCGATTACACGAATTAAACCTTTACCAACTACTATTACGGTTGGGTATTGCACAGTCATCAGAAGGAATGTCAATCTTCCAAACCATAATACAACCTTCATAGCTTTAACCATCATCACTGTATTCCTTTGGCACACGCGCCTATAATTATCCTCTTACCTTTAAAGTGTCAGCCACCTCTTTGGCCTTTCCTGATAGTAAAATTTCCTTACAGTCAATGTCATTTTAACCACCTCCAAATAAATTTTCTACCTCATTTCAATCACAGCTTATGTGAAGATGTTTTCCTTAAAATCTGATGAGTAAAAAAAATCACTATTTTCCATAAGTTATTGCCTCAGTCTTGAGAGGTTAATCACTATCACGACTGACTCTCGATCGTACTTAGAACATCTTTTATCTTAGGTCCTTATTGCCCTGAATAATTTCGACCTTTACTGGTTTGATCCATACTTTCTCGTGGTTTAACACGTGCCCCAATTGGCATCATTATAATTACGTCATATTTCCTTTATCAACATTTCTATTCTTGAGAATTATGAATATTACCTTTCTCCTTGTAAAACTCTTAAGGTTATCCTTAAATCCTTTATCAGGTACACCCTAGGCACAGGGCATATCAAGATACCATTTATTAATACCAGAATCATAGTCTATATACTTCTGAAAAATTTCTTCACTGATCCTTAAAGGTCGTTATTACCTTAATCCTTTCCAATTCATACTGTCAAAACTCATGATGTCCCTATTAAGGGTGAAATGCCAACCTTTATGCATTCCCCTAGGATTCGTTTTAAGTTACCGATGTTCTATCCTTAATTCCTCCTTTAAAAAAGTACATGCATCCTTCCATGGATAAATCAAGTCATATATCCCTGATAAGGGTGTCTTATTCAATCATTCCCACCTCGATAGTATATGCCTAATTTTCACAATAACATCTGTATTCAAAATGAGGTCAATCAATATGGCCTCCAAAAGATAACAACGGTTATCCGCTTTTCTTGCCTAATTTGGTAACGATAACAAGGATGTTCTGGAAGATATTGGTCGTGTTCAACGCGAACTTCTTCTTAATAATTCCTTATTTAACTTTGTTGTTTACCTCAACAGTCATCTCAATGTTGGGATATCTTTCATACCTGGCGTCTCCCTTTCTGGGTATCATGCCACCGGTCTTACACTTCACATTCTTGAAGGTCCTTCCTTCATCCAATTTTCCTAATTTCTTACTTTCTTGTCTCTTCAGTCTATCCGCGTCTAATTATTTATCCTTCGAATTATCTCAAGGTTTCCTCGAATCCTCTCAACTTACAGGGGATAAAATATATGTATCTCTTATGCCCTCAACCATCAATTTTAACTCATGGTGAATCACCCTTATCCTGACGAATGCATACTTTTCTATTTCTATTGCTACGAGTCTTTAGGGTTTCCTCATACCCAACTCCCTTATCATTCCTCAAACTCTATTGCCTTTATATTCCTTTCCACTTCAATTTCTTTTTATTTTCCTTTCTCTTATCATTATTTCATGAACCAACACAACATAAGCATTGATTTCAAACATCCCGTCATTCTGGATTCGTGTCCTTAGAACGAATCTTGACAACTTTTACAACTTAGATTCATAATTCATCATACTCGTCTGCGTGGCGCCCTCCAAACCCAGGTCAGAAGTTTGGGGTCCATACATACACCTTAATTATAACCTGTTTATAACAATAATAAAGATAATAATAATATATGCAATGACCCTACTTACCAACCACCACGGACCGCAACAGGTTAAAGTATGCACACAAGCCAAACACACTAATATATTACAAACCGTTCAAATCCCAACTATTTCAAACTCAAACTGAGTATTAAACATTATTACAAACTTTTACAAACTTAAATTATTCCAAAAGAAGCCTACTAGCTCAGCTTTCTCAACCTGAACCCCTAGCTCTCGCGCTAGACTGGGGATCCTCTATACCAACTGGTTCCTTTTTAACTGGAAAGAATATAAACAACATCGCACAAATGAGCTAACTAGCTCAGCAAGTCACAATGACAAAACTGAGAATAATGATCATCAGGTGAATACGATTATGATATCAAGTGAACAATGGATTATGATTTAGAATTGGATACTATACTTTTAATTTAAAAACCAAGGTTAGGCTGCTGATCAGTCACGCACTAACCCCGAGCAAGGCACACAACATTGCTCTAACTACTGGATCCAAGGCACACATTGGCCTAACTTGACCATTATATGGTCTGACCACGAATCTGGTCCACAATTTTATAAAAACAATCCAATTCTAACATAATAACAGAATATGCAATAATAAACAATAACTGAAATCATTAACAACAATAAATGTTTAATAATGAAAGGGTTTCAATCCTTGTAAGGATCAATAAGGCAATTTAAAAGCTTGGATGTTGGGTAATGAAAGAATTGGATAACAAAGGAATCAACATTTCAGGGTTTCAAAGATTTGGGCTTTCAAAGCATAGGATACAATGATTGAATGTACAAGTAATTCAGTTCAGTGTTTGGGATTTTGTTTACATGTATTTGTGGAGTAATATCGTATACTTGAGATTTGTGTTTAGGTATACAACAATCAATGGTCTAGAAAGAATAAGGTTTACGGCTCAAGAACAATAACTGGAATCAGAGTTTAGGTTTCAGTGCTTCAAAGCACTTGCAGTATCAATCTGACTATCAAATACTACAATATCTCGAGAAAGTTCAGAACACTTCCCTGGTATTAGCTTACTACACTGTACTCGCTTCCAATCACAACTGTTTTACTCCTCAACTACCTGTTTCCCTTTTCTACGTCTTGCCTCTTCTGCTCACATATCATAAGCATCTATCAATAATTTACTCATAGAATTCTATTCAACACATACTTCTATCTACCCTTCGTTTTACCCAAATCTGATTAACGGATTGAAAGTTATGCAATAATCAAGTAAACACCGAATATATAGAACGATAGTCAATTAACAAGTCACATATAGCACATAATACATCACGTAATCAATGATATATTATTTATAAAGGAGTCTCGGGTCATAAATAGGCTTTCTGGTATTTAAAATGATTTTTAAAACATTTTTCGGAATTAAAATGGGTCGTTGGATCAATTTCGGGTTAATAAACAGGGTTCGGTTGGCCAATTCTGGCTCCGAAATAATTTTAGAATAATTATCGAGCCTTGGAAAAAATTTAAACTAATATTTTAAAGCTCGAAACTATTTTTTAGAATTTTTAAATCATTTTTAAATAATTAAATCTAATTAAATAATTAATTAAAATCAATTAATAATTAATTAAATCAATTAATCAATTAATTTTCGAATTAATTGACTAATTAAGCAATTATAAATTAACTGAAATTAATTAACTAATTAATTTAGATTTATTTGTGAATTAAAAATAATTTTCAGAATTAAAATAATAATTTTTAGAATTTTCAGAAATTAAAAACGAATTTTTATAATAAAAATAAATAGGAAATATGATTTTTAAACATTTTATAAACAGGAATCCTAAATTTGCAAAGTCTGGAAATTTCAGGGACCTAACTGTATCGTCCCCAAAAGTCCAGGGACCAAACTGCAATTTTACACCTCGTCGCCGGAAAACAGCCGGGTTCGCCGGAGAACACGATTCCGACCTCCTCACCTTACCACAAGCTCCAGATCACATCTACAAATTACCAGGAATACAATCATGCAATCAAAACAACCTAACAATCCCTGAGTTGGCCGGAATTTGGCCGTGAAGTTTTCCAGTTTCCGGCGAACATCGGAAAACTTCAAAACATAACTCCCTTCTCTACAGACCTCGTTGGTTCATGAAACTTATACGACTAGGTTGCAAATTTCACAGAGAACACAACCCACTATAACACAACATCAATCTATCACAGAATAAGAAACCCCCAAATTTCAATTAAGAACATTCATACGGGTTATAAACCCTAATTTTGAAATTCGAAAATGAAACCCACTTTTGAGCATGTTATTGAACTCCAAATCAGACGTATGACATATGAAAATCATCAGGAAAACAAGCTCTACAACATGCAATCATCAAATCATACAAACAATCATCCGGAGAAAAATTCATATTTTTAATAAAATAAATTCGAAAATAAATAAATTTTTAGAAAAATAACCTTGATTTCTGCAGTGAAACAAAGCTCAGAATCTGATAGAACACTTCAAATCCTTCGTTTTGGTTACTCAAGCTTTGAAAACAGAGATCGGTAACGCCTTCGTTTTGCTGTTTGATTCTAAGAACAGTTTATGTAATTAGGGCTTTTCTCTGAAAATTATATAATTATCTGTCTGCAAATGATTTTGATACGAAATAAAATACGGAAAAAGGCTACTTATAATTACGGAAAATTAGTATCCCGTTGGATCATTCCGGATATAAAACGGTACGTTTATTTGTAAAAACTGATCCAAACGGTATCGGTTTTCGGGATAATTATCCAAATCAGTACAATTTGTACTGCGGTCTTGGTCTCAGCGCCTGGTTACACGTATTACGAAGTGATAATTGGGATAGTTTAATAAAAAGCTCCCGTTTATCGAAAATACGGGTTTTATTGATTTACCGAAACGAATATTGTATCGAAAATGTTGCGCCGGGACCCGCGCAGGACAAACCGTACGCCGGATCGAAAAAGTCGAAACATGGAATATGCTCGGAATATTACAATTAGGTTAGGAAGGAGTTTTCGAAAGAGTTTCGGGTTCCAAAAACGTAACAACGGTTGATGTCGATTGGTTCCCGTTTTTATAAAATAGATTTTAATTACCCGGAAAAAGATTTTAGAAATTTCATATGATTCCTATAAATCCATAAACCAACATAAAAATAATTAGGAAGATATGACAATTATCTATATTTTATTTTGGACATATAAAAATTAAATTACTCAATTAATATTATTTTTGAATATTCAAGTACAGACTACACTTAACAATTAGCTCACGGAATAGATACTGAACACACATAATAATTATATAATAGCAAAATAATTACACGATATATCCCGGATATTACATCCTTCCCCCCTTAAAAGGATTCTGTCCTCAGAATCTTTAAGAAAACAAATGAGGGTACTTTTCTCTCATATCACTTTCTAACTCCCAGGTTGACTCTTCAACCTTTGGGTTTCTCCACAATACTCTTACTAACTTTACCACTTTATTTCTCAATACTTTCTCTCTTTCCTCTAGAATCTCTATCGGACTCTCTACATATGATAAATCTGCTTGAAGTTCTATTGGCTCATATTCTATTATATGCCTGGAGTCTGGATTATATTTCTTAAGCATTGATATGTGAAAAACATTGTGAATGTGCTCCATGTACGGAGGTAACGCCAAATCGTAAGCTACCTTGCCAATACGCTTTAGGATTTCAAAAGGTCCGACATATCTTGGGTTTAGCTTCCCTTTCTTCCCGAACCTCGTTAGTCCTTTCCACGGTGATACTTTCAATAATACCAAGCTTCCTTCTTCAAATTCCATGTCTTTTCTTGACTGGTCTGCATATTTCCTTTGACGATCTTGTGCGGCTATTAATCTTTTCTGGATAATTTCAACAACTTCCTTCGTCTGCTGCACCAATTCGGGTCCGAGTATTTTGCGTTCTCCTACTTCGTCCCAATATACTGGAGATCTACATTTGCATCCATAAAGGGCTTCATAAGGTGGCATCCCAATGCTGGCATGATAACTGTTGTTATAAGCAAACTCTACCAGGGGTAAATGCTCGTCCCAACTTCCTTTAAAATCAATAGCACAAACACGTAGCATGTCTTCAATTGTCTGGATTGTTCTTTCACTTTGGCCATCCGTTTGGGGGTGATAGGCCGTACTCATATTCAATCTTGTTCCCAAACATTCTTGAAAACTCTTCCAGAATCTTGAATTAAATCTTAGATCTCTATCAGATACGATAGACACTGGAACTCCATGACGAACTACGATCTCTTTCAAGTACATATGAACTAACTTGTCGAGCGAAAATCTTTCATTTATAGGCAGAAAATGAGCTGACTTGGTAAGTCTATCTACTATAACCCAAATGGCATCATGATTAGCCCTTGTCCTTGGTAATCCAACTATGAAATCCATGGCAATATGTTCCCACTTCCACTCTGGAATCTCCAATGGCTGTAGCAATCCGCTTGGTCTCTGATGCTCTGCTTTAACTCTCTGACAGGTATAGCATTTGCTAACCCATTCCGTAATTTCCCTCTTCATATCTGGCCACCAATAATTTTTTTTAAATCTCTGTACATTTTGGTACTTCCTGGATGGATGGAATATCTTGAACTATGTGCCTCTTGTAAAATTTCATTTTTCAGCTCCGTTACTGGTGGAATCCAAATTCTTGAAGAAAACCTAAGAATACCTTGATCATCTTGTTGCGTGCATAATTCCTCACCTACCAAACTATTTATATCTTGATCCATTACCTCTTTCTGGCATTTCTTTATTTTCTCCAATAACTCTGGTGGGAAAATCATACTGTATACTTTTGCTTCCTCAGGCTTGCAAATTCTAATCTCCAATTCCAATTTTTAAAATTCTTTATATATCTCTTCAGGTACGGATAACACATTTAACGTTTCCTTCCGACTTAACGCATCTGCTACAACGTTCGCCTTACCGGGATGATAATTAATCGAGCAATCATAATCCTTGATCAATTCTAACCATCTCCTTTGTCTCATATTAAGTTCCTTCTGGGTAAATATATATTTCAGACTTTTGTGATCCGTGAAAATCTCACACTTTTCTCCATACAAATAATGTCTCCAAATCTTCAAAGCGAAAACTATAGCTGCTAACTCCAAATCATGAGTAGGGTACTTCTGTTCGTGTGGTTTCAATTGCCTTGACGCATACGCAATCACCTTGTCGTGCTGTATAAGAACACATCCTAATCCTTTGTAAGAAGCATCGCTATAAATTACGAAATTCCCTTGATCGTCTGGAAGTGACAAAACAGGTGCTGTGATTAATCTCCGCTTCAATTCCTAAAAACTTCCTTCGCACTTGTCATTCCATATAAACTTTTCATTCTTTCGTGTAAGCTTTGTCAATGGTGTTGCAATTCTTGAGAAATTCTGAACGAATCGTCGATAATATCCTGCCAATCCCAAGAAACTTCTTACCTCAGTGGGTGTTCTCGGTCTTTCCCAATTCGTAATTGCCTCGATCTTTGCCGGGTCCACTTTGATCCCTTCATTACTGACTATGTGTCCTAAGAACCGAACTTCCTGTAGCCAAAACTTACACTTCGACAATTTAGCATATAACTTCTTTTTCTTTAAAATCTCCAAAGCTGTCCTTAAATGTTCCGCATGATCCTCCTCTGTCTTTAAATAGATCAAAATATCGTCTATAAATACTATAACGAACTTGTCCAAATATTCCTTGAAAATTCTGTTCATCAGGTCCATAAACGCTGCTGGGGCGTTGGTCAATCCAAAAGACATCACTAAAAACTCGTAATGTCCATACCTTGTTCTGAAAGCTGTCTTTGGTATATCTTCTGGTTTGATTTTCAGTTGATGATATCCCGATCTTAAATCGATTTTGGAGAAATACTTGGCTCCCTTCAATTGGTCAAACAAATCATCAATTCTGGGTAACGGATACTTATTCTTAATTGTCAACTTGTTGAGCTCCCTATAGTCGATGCAAGTCTCATGCTTCCATCCTTCTTCTTGACAAATAATACCGGTGCACCCCACGGGGATACTCTGGGTCTGATTACTCGTTTCTCTAACAGCTCTTGCAATTGCTTTGCTAACTCTTTCATCTCAACGGGCGCCATTCTATACGGGGCCTTGGATATTGGTTCGGTTCCAGGTGCTAAGTCGATTGCAAATTCAATTTCTCTATCTGGAGGAAGTCCTGGTAACTCGTCGGGAAATACGTCTGGAAATTCCTTCACAACTGGAATATCTTCAAGTTTTGCTTGCTCCTGACTTCTGTCGATCACATATGCTACAAAATGCTCACATCCTTGTCCTAGTAACTTCTTGGCTTGAATCATTGTTAAGAACTTCTTTACCTGCTTCTGTCCCTTGAACGTTACTATTCTTTCGTCTAGCGTTTTCACCATTACTTTCTTATTTCGAAAATCTATCTGAGCCTCATGCTTAGATAACCAATCCATCCCTAATATAACGTCAAATTCTCCTAACTTAAACGGTATCAAATCTACACAAAACTTACTACCAGAAATCTCAATCTCACAATTCCCACAAACTTGGTTAACAGTTACACGTTCTTGATTTGCTAATTCCACAGTCATTATTTCATTTAAATACCCAACTGGACAATTTAACTTACTAACAAAATCTTGTGAAAAAAACGATCGAGTTGCTCCTGAATCTATTAACACTTTGGCACATAAAGAATTCACATTAAGCGTACCTGCCACGACATCCGCATCCTGGATCGCATCCTTCACCGACATGTCAAAAACTCTAGCTCTCGGAGTCTCATTCACTGTTGGGGTAGATCCCATAATCCTCAATGCATTACTGACTGGGGCTGGTGTCTTACAATCCCTGGCCATATGTCCAGGCTTCCCACATTTAAAGCATGTAAATCCAATGGCTAGAACCTTCACTGCTGGATTCCGGATAGGCTGATCCTTATTCGCTGCCTCTCTTGCTGGCTGATTTCGGCACTCCCTCGAGTAGTGCCCTTTCTGGTTGCATTTAAAACATACCACATTCAACTTATTACAAACTCCTCCATGCTTCTTTCCACAAACTTGAAAATCCGGAAAAGTTAATCTCAACTGATTCGGCTGATTCACATTAGCTGGACGATTGCCCTGGCCTCCGTCTCCTGCATTTTGTCTCCTGAAATTAAAATTTCTCCCTGGCTGAAACTTGCTCTTCTTAAAATTTGGAAACTTCCCTGTTTGTGACTGACCTTCACTTCCCTCAACTTTCCTTTTCTTGCTTTCCTTTTCTTTCTGGAACATCTCACTCTCTGTCTCTGCGATCATAGCTTTCTGTACAACCCCGGCATAGGTATCCAATTGAAAAATAGCTACCTTCCCTCTGATCCATGGCTTCAAGCCTTGCTGGAATCTCTTAGCTTTCTTTCTATCAGTATCAACATACGATGGCACATACCTTGACAATTCCTCAAACTTCCCCTCATAATCTGTTACCGACATGTTCCTTTGCTTTAATTCTAAAAACTTCAGCTCCATTTGATCCTGAACAAACTGAGGAAAATACTTTTCTAAAAACAATTCCTTAAACCTTTCCCAAGTAATAACATCTGTGCTTTCCAATGTCTTCACCATCTCCCACCAATAGGTGGCCTCATTCTTCAGATAGTAACTTGCAAATTCAACTTTCTGCTCCTCTTTCACTTTTACCAAGGCAAATGCCTTCTCTATTTCCTTTAACCACACATTTGCTTCAATTGACTCTAAGGAACCCTTGAATTCTGGTGGGTTTACTGCTGGAAAAGTTTTGAAAGTTACCTGGGGATTGGTCTGTCTCTGCTATTGTTGTGCCAGGTGAACTGTTTGTTGGGCCAAGATTTGAAGAATCTGGGCTATTGCTGGGTCCATGGGTCCTGGGTTCACATTCTGGTTTGTATCATCTTGGTTATTATTGTTGGTTTCTTCATTCTGGGTGTTGGTACGGGTATTTCTTCTGGGAGGCATTTTCTGTAAAGAATCAATCAATTTATTTAGCTTTTGAATCAAATCTTTGTATAAAAGAAAAGTTTTGTAAAACAGGAATATCTCTTTTTAAAAACAGTTGTAACTGAGTAAATTGCATGCTTCTTTACAGAATATAAACAGTTATGGAAAATAGGGTACATGGTATCACAGGATATACTGGTGCAATAAATAAGGTAAAGTAAAACAGGTGCAATAAAGTAAATGACAGTGTTGGAAAGGAAAAGGTACTGATATAAAGATCAAAAGTTTTAGGTAGTACAAGCGTAAAGACGCTTCGAAAGTAAAAGCAAAAAGGGTACAACAACCTACTCACTAGTCAGCATCGCTAGTCTATAAATACAACTCAAGAGTCTACTGATACACACTACACAATACTGTCCATACTATATAACCATAACAACACTACTCAGCATCTCCATCTCAAAATCTCTAACTCAGCTCCAAGGAAACTCTGGTCCTGCCAGCCTCTCAAAGTCCTCTATCACCTCAGTAGCCCAGCCCAGCAGTGCATCAGGGCCTCTACCAGGTAGTGTAGCTCCATGTAGCCTAGCCTCAAGAACCCTCCGTGTCATATAAATCTCCTCTCGAAGCTCCCTTACACCACGATCAACATCTGTAGTCCTAATGATATGCTGTAACTCTCTAATCTGAGCCAACAAGGAATCACGCTCCAATAGAAGAGTCTCATACCGGTAATAAGAAACTGGGGGCAATGTAGACTGGAATGGGGCACTCGCTACTGAATGCCCAGTGGAATCTGAATCAGCTGGTGGGGGTCCTCTGACAGGTGGCCTCATGCCTGGAGGTGGAATAGCCTGCAGTGGTACGGGCTGCAACACCGGTGGTGGTAGAATAGCCAATGCTGGTGGAATAATAGGACGTGGATCCGATGCCGGTTCTCCAACTGAAGGCTCTGAGTGATCAGCTAATACGGGAATAAAAGAGTCGGCCATCTCTGCTATCTGAAATCATATCGTAATATAAGAATCTCGTACCACGACGCAAACTATACTAATACCGGTTATACCATAACACTCAACCTCTCGACGTTCTATCATCATATACCTTACTTCTAATCCTATCCCTCTACCCATTCCCGTCAACCTAGGTTTGTGTCAGTGACTTATAACCTGTAGCTCTGATACCAAACCTGTGGCGCCCTCCAAACCCAGGTCAAAAATTTGGGGTCCACACACACACCTTAATTATAACCTATTTATAACAATAATAAAGATAATGATAATATATGCAATGACCCTACTTACCAACCACCACGGACCGCAACAGGTTAAAGTATGCACACAAGCCAAACACACTAATATATTACAAACCGTTCAAATCCCAACTATTTCAAACTCAAACTGAGTATTAAACATTATTACAAACTTTTACAAACTTAAATTATTCCAAAAGAAGCCTACTAGCTCAGCTTTCTCAACCTGAACCCCTAGCTCTCGCGCTGGACTGGGGATCCTCTTTACCAACTGGTTCCTTTTTAACTGGAAAGAATATAAACAACATCGCACAAATGAGCTAACTTGCTCAGTAAGTCACAATGACAAAACTGAGAATAATGATCATTAAGTGAATACGATTATGATATCAAGTGAACAATGGATTATAATTTAGAATTGGATACTATACTTTTAATTTAAAAACCAAGGTTAGGCTGCTGATCAGTCACGCACTAACTCCGAGCAAGGCACACAGCATTGCTCTAACTACTGGATCCAAAGCACACATTGGCCTAACTTGACCATTATATGGTCTGACCACGAATCTGGTCCACAATTTTATAAAAACAATCCAATTCTAACATAATAACAGAATATGCAATAATAAACAATAACTGAAATCATTAACAACAATAAATGTTTAACAATGAAAGGGTTTCAATCCATGTAAGGATCAATAAGACAATTTAAAAGCTTTGATGCTGGGTAATGAAAGAATTGGATAACAAAGGAATCAACATTTCAGGGTTTCAAAGATTTGGGCTTTCAAAGCATAGGATACAATGATTGAATGTACAAGTAATTCAGTTCAATGTTTGGGATTTTGTTTACATATATTTGTGGAGTAATATCGTATACTTGAGATTTGTGTTTAGGTATACAACAATCAATGGTCTAGAAAGAATAAGGTTTACGGCTCAAGAACAATAACTGGAATCCGAGTTTAGGTTTCAGTGCTTCAAAGCACTTGCAGTATCAATCTGACTATCAAATACTACAATATCTCGAGAAAGTTCAGAACATTTGCCTGATATTAGCTTACTACACTGTACTCGCTTCCAATCACAACCGTTTTACTCCTCAACTACCTGTTTCCCTTTTCTACGTCTTGCCTCTTCTGCTCACATATCATAAGCATCTATCAATAATTTACTCATAGAATTCTATTCAACACATACTTCTATCTACCCTTCATTTTACCCAAATCCGATTAACGGATTGAAAGTTATGCAATAATCAAGTAAACACCGAATATATAGACCGATAGTCAATTAACAAGTCACATATAACACATAATACATCACGTAATCAATGATATATTATTTATAAAGGAGTCTCGGGTCATAAATAGGCTTTCTGGTATTTAAAATGATTTTTAAAACATTTTTCGGAATTAAAACGGGTCGTTGGATCAATTTCGGGTTAATAAACAGGGTTCGGTTGGCCAATTCTGGCTCCGAAATAATTTTAGAATAATTATCGAGCCTTGGAAATAATTTAAACTAATATTTTAAAGCTCGAAACTATTTTTCAGAATTTTTAAATCATTTTTAAATAATTAAATCTAATTAAATAATTAATTAAAATCAATTAATAATTAATTAAATCAATTAATCAATTAATTTTCGAATTAATTGACTAATTAATCAATTATAAATTAACTGAAATTAATTAACTAATTAATTTAGATTTATTTGTGAATTAAAAATAATTTTCAGAATTAAAATAATAATTTTTAGAATTTTCAGAAATTAAAAACGAATTTTTATAATAAAAATAAATAGGAAATATGATTTTTAAACATTTTATAAACAGGAATCCTAAATTTGCAAAGTCTGGAAACTTCGGGGACCTAACTGTATCGTCCCCAAAAGTCCAGGGACCAAACTGCAATTTTACACCCCGTCGCCGGAAAACAGTCGGGTTCGCCGGAGAACACGATTCCGACCTCCTCACCCTACCACAAGCTCCAGATCACATCTACAAATTACCAGGAATACAATCATGCAATCAAAACAACCTAACAATCCCTGAGTTGGCCGGAATTTGGCCGTGAAGTTTTCCAGTTTCCGGCGAATATCGGAAAACTTCAAAACACAACTCCCTTCTCTACAGACCTCGTTGGTTCATGAAACTTATACGACTAGATTGCAAATTTCACAGAGAACACAACCCACTATAACACAACATCAATCTATCACATAATAAGAAACCCCCAAATTTCAATTAAGAACATTCATACGGGTTATAAACCCTAATTTTGAAATTCAAAAATTAAACCCACTTTTGAGCATGTTATTGAACTCCAAATCAGACGTATGACATATGAAAATCATTAGGAAAACAAGCTCTACGACAGGCAATCATCAAATCATACAAACAATCATCCGAACAAAAATTCATATTTTTAATAAAATAAATTCGAAAATAAATAAATTTTTAGAAAAATAACCTTGATTTCTGCAGTGAAACAAAGCTCAGAATCTGATAGAACACTTCAAATCCTTCGTTTTGGTTACTCAAGCTTTGAAAACAGAGATCGGTAACGCCTTCGTTTTGCTGTTTGATTCTAAGAACAGTTTATGTAATTAGGGCTTTTCTCTGAAAATTATATAATTATCTGTCTGCAAATGATTTTGATACGAAATAAAATACGGAAAAAGGCTATTTATAATTACGGAAAATTAGTATCCCGTTGGATCATTCCGGATATAAAACGGTACGGTACGTTTATTTGTAAAAACTGATCCAAACGGTATCGGTTTTCAGGATAATTATCCAAATCAGTACAATTTGTACTGCGGTCTTGGTCTCAGCGCCTGGTTACAAGTATTACGAAGTGATAATTGGGATAGTTTAATAAAAAGCTCCCGTTTAACGAAAATACGGGTTTTATTGATTTACAGAAACGAATATTGTATCGAAAATGTTGCGCCGGGACCTGCGCAGGACAAACCGTACGCCGGATCGAAAAAGTTGAAACATGGAATATGCTCGGAATATTACAATTAGGTTAGGAAGGAGTTTTCGAAAGAGTTTCGGGTTCCAGAAACGTAACAACGGTTGACGTCGATTGGTTCCCGTTTTTATAAAATAGATTTTAATTACCCGGAAAAAGATTTTAGAAATTTTATATGATTCCTATAAATCCATAAACCAACATAAAAATAATTAGGAAGATATGGCAATTATCTATATTTTATTTTGGACATATAAAAATTAAAATACTCAATTAATATTATTTTTGAATATTCAAGTACAGATAACACTTAACAATTAGCTCACGGAATAGATACTGAACACACATAATAATTATATAATAGCAAAATAATTACACGATATATCCCGGATATTACAGTCTGCCTTTGTTCTGGCTCTAAAGCTTTTACTCTATCTCTATAACCTTGGGAAGTACTTTCCTGAAAACAATTGACTGAACTTAAATCAGTTTATTATAATCTCTTGCTCCGTGCCTTCCTTGGTCTTTCACCAGCGGGTGGTCTCTCTCTTAGGAGGGTAAGTGATAAAAATAGTCTTTTGTGATTCGTCAATCATTTAGAATCTCAAATGATTCCTATATTTCCTTTAGCCAGGCTCTTGCCTCGACTGAGTCAGCTTGTTCCTTGGAACTCTGAGAGCTTAGCGACTTAGAGGTCCTGAAAGAATTTCACACCACATTGTTTCCTCAAGGTGGTGGTTAGGAATAAGGTATAAGTTTTGTTTAGACAGGTCCATGAATTCCCGTATAGGAGTACTGTCTCGGTCTCCTTATCTCGCTCGACTTCTGTTTTCTCAGTCTAAATATTTCTTCCTACTCCTTATTATTGGGGTCATCTTTTAATTTAATCTCCTCATTTTCCACTTTATTATATTCTGGGTTCCTTATATCTTAATTGCGACCTCCCTGATTATCACATTCAAGGTTTGCCCCTAATCTTATTCCTTGTGGGGGCATATTACTTGGAAAAATTTTGAGAATCTCTGGATATTTGTCTTACTTACTTTGCTTAAGTCTTTCCCTCATTCAGTCCTTGCACGATTGCAAATTATGAATTCTCAAGTTTGATAAACTTCATGACACTCTCTTAAGTGTTAATAGAGCAATTAACAATGTGATTTTATCACAAACAAACTGATCTGAACTGAAATTAACGAATATATACATAACCATTTGTTCGAGGGTATAACAACTGAACATATTAAAGAGAATTACATCATTTGATCTTATCGCTCCTATCCCAAAAGTACTACCATAGATAATCATCTCGTCATTAAAACTAATCATTCATAACTTAGGCTAATTCTCCAAAAGCGGTGCTACATGAAATTCTTGTTAGATTGCTCAGACTCTGCACACTATTATGGATCAAGAAATGCGGGCACGCACGACATCCCTAACCTGCTCCATTAAAGCGGTGATGAGGTCTAGGATAGTTGCAAGTAGAGCTGGATCAATCTGACCCTCAAGATGGCCTCTAGCTGTAACACGGGTGGTAGCCTCAATCCTTTCCATGCTATGAGCTAATCCTGCCGGAAGTACCCCACCCTCAATCCTCGGTGCAGTAAGTCGATCCAACAGATCACTTCTAACATTACGGGCCTCAGACAGGCCACCCAAAGTCATGTGATAATTGGCGATAAGAGAAGCCTGAGTGGTAGCATCTAGCAGTCCATGGGGTGTAGGTGGCGCAGACCCAGGAGATCCAAATGGATAACCAAGCACGGTATCAGGTGACATTGGTGCAGGAGATAAAGGTGGCATTACCTCAGTATGTGCTGGGCTCTGTACAGGGGAGGGAACAGGAATTGGTGGAACCTCATGGATGCCTACAGAAACCTCTGGAAGAGGGTCTGATACTGGTATAATTGGGGTCGTGGAAGGCCCCACTCCTTCTGCCCTCATTAACCTTTGTGCCCTTGGTAACTCTTCATCCTCTAGTGCCACCCTTGCGGCCATTCTTGCTCTGGTAGTCGCCCTGACTACGGTCATCAATTCCTCAGCGGTCCTCTCTTCATTCTCATCAGGATCCTCCATGAGATCCTCCTCAGCCACAATCCTTTCCGGAATAACATCCTCAACTGCAACATTCTCAATATGAATCTCATCCGGTCCCTCATTAGGGTACTCCATCGGATTCACAATTTGATCTCCAACTTGTAATAAAACATCCTCATGTTGATGCTCCTGAACCTCAGGGTTCGGTGCCCCGCTGCCCTATACGAGAACGAACTATGTTACTATCATGATATTTATAAGGGTTCCCGTAAGGGTTTTAACTGTCAGTACTACGTTAGGTAGCCCGACTATGAACATTGCAAGAGTACTTATCATCTTAGTGAACTTATTATCTTAACGTCACATCATCTCTGAGGTTTATAACGCTTAGCTCTGATACCACTTCTGTAACACCCCCAAATCCGGGGTCGGGGATCCGGGTTGTCACGAGTTCCATTTCCCTTAATAACACCCAATCTTAATAATTAATCAACTACTCTGTACTATGACCCCACAATAAACACACACACCACAAGTTATAGTCTCAGAGATGATCATCCAAAAAATAATCACAAGTCGTTTTATTCCACAATTATGTGCCAATACACCTTAAACAGGTTTCTGAATAAATTTACATTTCTTTGCCATTATTACAATTCATAATATACATAAGTCTGGTACATCATTAGCTGAAAACTTAGCCTATTGGTAATTTCTACCTCAGCTACAGCGGTCTCAACGCTTCCAGAAAGCTGCGGAACGTTTCCTATCCGCTTGCGAATTGGGAGCTTGGTCCTGTTCATCTTATCTATCTGATGTTGTGTGATGAAAGAAGAAAGCAAGGGTGAGCAGCAAGCCCACCAAAAATAATATGTATAATGATTAACATTATATGAGCCTTCTCATAGTACTCATGAAAGTCTTGGTCAAAAGAAATGAACCAAGTTGATATCTTAATGCGATGAAGTCACAAAATATTCAGTATATATATATATACATATATACTTTTCAAAATATTGGAAGTCCTCTTCCATGCATAATACACACAGAGTTCCAGTGTATAACTGTATAAAAATACCGTTGCAAGGTGATCTCATATATCTAACCTTGTCTCAATGTTTTTCTGAAAATCTTTGTCATGCATAAGATAATCATTTACTAGATATAAGTTTAAAAGATGAAGTTACAAGATACTCCAATATACTTATATCTTTTCCAAATACTACTTGAACTACCACCGTTCAAGTTATAATTAGTTCAAAAGTTCATCACATAGATGAGACTACAAGATAATACTTGAATAGATTCAACCTTTAAAATATCATCAAAATAAAATGAAGTTATGAGATACTTCATTTGATGCAAACATCATTTTGAAAACTTGACCCTGCCAACACTCAACAATCGCCCAACCGTAGCCTTTCTATCGAAGTGCTCTGGGTAGTGTTGCAGAAATATCCAATTGGATGATGAACTCATTACGGGAGTTTACCGCGCCAGGAAGACCACTTACGATGATCAGTCGTAGTAGTGCAACCCCACCATTTTCTACATGTAGAGGAGAACCTGTCGGATTTACTTGTCAACCGAACACTGAACTCCTAAGGAATGGACCGCCTTAGCGGAACTTCCAGGCCATTTGGGCCAATATAATAAGGCTGGGCCGACGCCACTCGACCACTTACGCCACTCCTAGTTCAGATGAAATCCATGATTCTGAAACGTAAAGCTCGTTCCCACTTTCCCCAAGTAGAAACTTGCTGATACGGCTCCACCAAGAAGTCGTATCTAGTTGGAAAGGAAAACTCACCGATATTTCCCAGGCGATGCCTGTTAATGGATTAACTTGTTCCAAGAATTTTACTTCCCGAGTGTTGGGTAAGTAATCAAAAACTCTTTTATCAAGACAACATCCTTGTTGCAAATATAAAATACACCACAGAGCCGGATCTCTCCGGTTTTGAGCGAGTATTTAAATCCCCTTTTTAAAAGGAAGATCTTAAATATAAAAATGAGTTTTGGGATCCGCTCTAACTTTTGAAAATCATTTTAAAGACTTGAAAACACTTTAAAGAGTGTTTGGAATAATGCTGATTTAATAAAGTAAATCAGTCTCAATATAAAGAAATATCTGAATATTATTATTTAAATAATATTCCCATAAAGAATAATTGAGGTAGAAGTTGGAAAACTTATACTTGAAATGAATAGTAAATAATCAAAGATATACTTATACGAAAGTAATATCTTTATTTGAATATCAAAAGTAAGTTTGATTATCGAACCTTATTCTTTAATAAAGAATATTAATAAATAATAAGCGGAGTCATAATACCTCGAATGAATATTATAAATAATATTCATTAAATAAAATAAATGAGTCATACATCCTCAAATGAATATCCAAGTAATATTCAATAAATAATATAAAGGAGTCATAAGTCCTCGAATGAATATTCAAGATAATATTCATTAATAAAATAAAGTTATCGAATAAACCTTATTCGATTAATAGTTCTGAAAACTATAACCATATATATATATAATTATATATATATAAAATCTACTCGGGATCCTCGACTCCCAGTTTTAGAAAATGTTTTCACCTTTGGGTCCCTATACTAAGGGTATATGCAAATTTACCGCTATTCTCTAGCTTAGGTATTATCAACTGAGCCAACAGATATATATGGCAAGAATACGAAACAGGCATGCATATGTACCATATCACATGCTACAATATATCGCAAGAATTTGCTAATATAACCATCATGCATCTATTACAAGATAATGCATATACAAGTGTATACATCACAACAACAGTATAACGGATAGAAAACTTGCCTGAGCGACTGGGGATTACAATGGCTCGGGACGAGTCTGGTAACCTATAAACAACAAGTAAGTTGGATTTAAACCAAAGTCACTTGTAAATCTATACTTAAAGCAACTTAGACTCTAACGCTCGTTTTGCGCTTACTGATTCTCTTAAGTCACTCGAGTACCCTCGGCTCCACCATTTTTAATAAATTAATCATTACGAGTTTTAAGGCGATTCTTTCGCGAGTACCTTACCAACTGCCTAATCCACTTAACACAATTGTTTCATACTCCAATTAGTCATTTAAGGTCCTTTACCAAGGTTTCAAAGAAAGGCGAGGGGAAAAGTTTCGTTCGCGAAACGCCGTTACTTAAAACGGCCGTTTCTCCTAAACCGTACATCGGAATTAAACGAACTACATATCAAAACGAAGCTCGTAACATGAACTATCTAAACATGGCAATGGTCATAATCTAACAGTGAGTTCTCGGGTACTAATGTTAAGAATAAAAACAGCCTAAAGTAAATCAGACATTACGACGGCTATGTTTACGCGATTTCCCAATTTTATACCCTTCCAATTCAACCCATAATCAAGCCACAATCACATCCCAATCCAAACTCCATCCATACCACATCATAACAGCCCCAATCAATTCAATATTAACATTTATACTTATGCTTAAGCTTGAATTTAACTATACCTAAGTTCTTTTAACCAAAACAACAAGATTCACCATCCATTTCACTACCACTCCAACCCAAATTCTAAACCAACAATCATTAAGCTACTATATCACCATAACAACTAAAATCATCCTATTTAACAAAGTAAAGCTAGGGTTTGGAGATGATATACCTTCCTTGAAGTGGTGTGAGTAGCTAGGAAGCCTTAAGAAGCCTTGAGATGACTTAGGGATGCTTGGATCTTAAAGGAAAAACAAGAAAATCAAGTTAAAATTCTTGAAGTCACTATTCATTGTCTTCTTCATTGATTTCTTGAAGAAGATTGTAAATGATTTGGAGGCTTAAACTCATAGAATAGCCATAACTATGCATAAGGAATACTAGGGAATTATCTTACCAATTTAGGAAGCCTTGAACTTGGATTTTGAAAATTCTTTTCTTTGAAATAGTAAAAAGCCGAGAGTAAAGCTTGGAGAAGATGAAATGTTTTGTGTTTTTGTTTTGATTTGTTTTGGTTGGTTGCTTATTTGATTTGTTTTAGGTTAATTACCAAATTAACCTTGGTTTTGTGTGGTTAATATTCCACCACATTTCCTTCCTTCTTATGTCATGCTTGCATCACTTTGTGATGTCATCATCCCTCCTTTGTCCTCTTCTATTGGTTGGATAACATCATCCCCACTAATCTCTTTGATTAGCTTCTAATTGTTTGCCTAATGACCGCTGATCTGTTATACGGTTCGCTTAACTTTCGTTTTCGTTTATCGTTTGAGGGATCATACCCGGGATCTTATTACTTAGGTTCCCTTAACCTTTCTCAATATATTATATTCCTTTTATGACCCTCTCTTATAATCCTTTAATTTAAATCCTTTTTATCCTGTTACCTTATACTCAATTCTTTCCGTATCTAGTGGATTTCCGGGAAAAATCAAAGTGTTCGGAATTGGATTCTGACAATCTTTACATACACTTATATACCACATAGAGTACTAATAATATCCCAGAAGATCAATAACAGAACCCCTACATAGTGTGGCATGGAAAGTTTTCTCATTCAGCAAAAACACTATTCATAAGGGTTTCAAAAATTTTCCAAAAATTGGGGTTATTACACCGACGATGTTCTTGGCCAATTTCCGGCCAGAACAGGGATGATTAGAATGTTTTAATTGCATGAACAAGTTCCTGGTGTTGTGTAGTGTTGATCTGGAGGTGTTGGTGGGGTGAGGACGCCGGGATCGTCTTCTCCGGCCACCCTCGATTTTCCGGCGACTGGAACTGCAATATTGCAGTTTAGTCCCTCTAGTTTTGAAGATGGTGAAGTTTAGTCCCTGTAGTTTGCAAAGTTTTCAAAAATAGGATTCCTGTTTATAAAATGTTTAAAAATCATATTTCCTATTTATTTTTATTATAAAAATTCATTTTTAATTTCTGAAAATTCTAAAAAAATTAGTATTTTAATTCTGAAAATTATTTTTAATTCAAAAATAAATCTGAATTAATTAGTTAATTAATTTTAGTTAATTTTTAATGGATTAATTGGTCAATTAATTCAAAAATTAATTGACTAATTGATTTATTTAATTATTAATTGATTTTAATTAATTATTTAATTAGATTTAATTATTTAAAAATGATTTAAAAATTCTGAAAAATAGTTTCGAGCTTTAAAATATTATTTTAAATTATTTTCAAGGCTCGATAATTATTATAAAATTGTTTCGGAGCCAGAATTGGCCAGCCGAACCCTGTTTATTAACCTGAAATTGATCCAACGACCCGTTTTAATTCCGAAAAATGTTTTAAAAATCATTTTAAATACCCGAAAGCCTATTTATAACCCGAGACCTCTTTATAAATGATTTGTCATTGATTATGTGATGTATTATGTGTTATATGTGACTTGTTGATTGACTATCGGTCTATACATTCGGTGTTTACTTGATTATTGCATAACTTTCAATCCGTTAATCGGATTTGGGTAAAACGAAGGGTAGATAGAAGTATGTGTTGAATAGAATCCTATGAGTTGATGATTGATAAATGCTTATAATATGTGAGCAGAAGAGGCAAGACATAGGAAAGGGAAACAGGTAGTTGAGGAGTAAGACGATTGTGATTGGAAGCGAGTGCAGGATAGTAAGCTAATACCAGGCAAGTGTTCTGAACTTTCTCGAGATATTGTAGTACTTGATAGTCTTGTTGACATTGCAAGTGCTTTGAAGCACAGAAACCTAAACCCTGATTTCAGTTATTATTCTTGAGCCATGAACCATATTCTTTCTAAGCCATTGATTATTGTATACCCAAACACGAACCACAAATCTACGATACTACTCCATAAATACATACAAACTAAATACCAAACACTGAACTGAATTATTATATACTCAACCCATGGTATCTTATGCTTTGAAAGGCCAAATTCTTGAAACCCTGAAACATTGATTCCTTTGTTATCCAATTCTTTCATTACCCAACATCCAAGCCTTGAAAGTACCTTGTTGATCCACACAAGGGTTGAAACCCTTTCATTATTAAACACTCACTGTTGTTAATGATTCTAATTATTGTTTATTATTGTTTAATTTTGTTATTATGTTAGAATTGGATTATTTTTATAAAATTGTGGACCAGATTCGTGGTCAGACCATATAATGGTCAAGTTAGGCTAATGTGTGCCTTGGATCCAGTAGTTAGAACAATGCTGTGTGCTTTGCTCGGGGTTAGTGCGTGACTGATCAGCAGCCTAACCTTGGTTTTAAAATAAAAATATAGTATCCAATTGTAAATCATAATCCATTGTTCACTTGATATCATAACCATATTCACTTGATGATCATTATTCTCAGTTTTGTCATTGTGGCTTGCTGAGCTAGTTAGCTCATTTGTGCGATGTTGTTTATACTCTTTCCAGTTAAAAAGGAACCAGTTGGTAACAAGGATCCCCAGTCCAGTGCGAGAGTTAGGGATTAAGGCTGTTGAAGCTGAGCTAGTAGGCTTCTTTTGGAATATCGTAAATTTGTAAAAGTTTGTAATATATTTAATACTCAGTTTGAGTTTGAATGGTTGGGATTTAATCGGTGTGTAATATATTAGTGTGTTTGGCTTGTGTGCATACTTTAACCTATTGCCATCTGTGGTAGTTGGTAAGTAGGGTCACTGCATATTATTATTATTATCTTTATTATTATTATAAGCAGGTTGTAATCAGTGTGTGTGGACCCCAAACTTCTGACCCGGATTTGGAGGGCGCCACATAATCCCCTTCGAAAGAAAGATCTTAAATTTAAAAACGAGTTTTGGGATCCGCTCTAACTTTTAAAATCATTTTGAAGACTCGAAAACATTTTTAAGAATGTTTGGAGTAATGTTGATTTAATAAAATAAATCAGTCCCGATATATTGGAGAATATCTGAATATTATTATTTAAATAATATTCCCATAAAGGATAATCTCTATAAAAATAATTGAAGTAGAAGTTTTAAAACTCATACTTGAAATGAATAATAAATAACCAAAGAAATACTTATACGAAAGTACGATCTTTATTTGAATAATCGAAAATAAGTTTGATTATCGAAACATTATTCTTTAATAAAATAAAGAATATTGTTTAATAAATAAGCGGAGTCATAAGTACTCGAATGAATATTCAAAATAATATTCATTAAATAAAATAAAAGGAGTCATAAGTCCTCGAATGAATATTCAAAATAATATTCATTAATTAAAATAAAGTTATTGAATAAACGATATTCGATTAATAGTTTTGAAAACTATATATATATATATATTTAAATATATATATAATATACTCGGGAACATCGACTCCCGGTTTTAGAAAATGTTCACCTTTGGGTCCCCTATACTAAGGGTATACGCAACTACTGCTTATCTCTAGCATAGGTATTATGTAACTTATAAGCATTTGAATTAAAAATTAGATATCAAGATTACGAAACAGGCATGCATATATACCATATCATCATGCTCCAATATATCACAAAATTTGCTAATAACAATCATGCACTTATCGCAAAATAATGCATATACATATATACATCACAACAACAGTATAACGGGTAGAAAACTTGCCTGAGCGACTGGGGGTAGTAAAAGGCCTGGGGCGAGTCTGGTAACCTATAAACAACATATAAGTTGGAATTAACCAAAGTTTCTTAAAAAACTAGATTTTAACCAATTAGACTCTAACGTTCTCTTATGGTCGCTTATACGCTTAACGATTCACTTAAGTCGCTCGAGTACCCTTGGCTCCACCATTTTTAATAAATTAACCATTAAGAATTTTAAGGAGATTCTTTTGTGAGTACTCTACCAACTGCCTAATCCACTTTAAAAAATTGTTTCATACTCCACTTAGTCATATAAGGGCCTTAACCAAGGTTTATAAGTAAGGCGAGAGGTAATGGTTCGTTCGCAAAACACTGTTACTTAAAATGGTCGTTTCTCCTAAACCGTACATCGGATTCAAGCGAACCACATATCAAAATGAAGCTCATAACATGAACTATCTAAACATGGCAATGGTCAGAATCTTACAGTGAGTTCACGGGTCCTGAAGTTAAGAACAAAAACAGTCTAAGGTAAATCGGGCATTACGACGGCTATGTTTACGAGTTTTCCAAGTTTCTCACTACACCAAAACCTCACCAAATAACCCACAATCAACATTACAACCAAACTCCATCCATACTTCACTACAACAGTCCCAACATCTCAAGATTTTCCAATTTATACTACCCCAAACATGAACTAAAAGCTATACTTAAGTTTATTAACCAATAATCCAAAATTTACAATTCAAACTCATTATAAATCCAACCAAACTCTAAATATACAAGAATCATACTTTACATGGACTATACCAATCATAACAAGCTCTAATATTCAATAATAAGGCTAGGGTAAGAGATTATACCTTCCTTGGTGAGTAGAAGTAACTAAGGAGCTTGAAACAACCTTTGAAAATCCTTACCAAAGCTATATCTAAACAAAAACACAAGATCAAAAGTTTCAAGTTCTTGAAAACACTATTCATTCTCTTCTTTAATGATTTATTGAAAGATATTGGGAAGGAAATGGAAGTTTAGATTCATAGGATAGCTATATCTAAGTATAAGGAACCTTGGATAATTACCTCACAATTTAACAAGGCTTGGATCTTGGTTTTGGATTTTCTCCTCTTTGAAAAGATGAAGAGCCGAGAGCTTGATGTTCTTGAAAGGGAAAGTCAACTCCAAGTTTGTGTTATGATATTTGTTTTGTTTCTTTTTATGGCTTGGATAATTTTTAGGATTTACCATGGTAACTTTTGCATGGCCAAGAATCAACCAACAACACACTTCTTTTTTGTCATGCTGATGAGTTGCTCACAAATGCTGATTTAAAGACACAACTCAAGATCACTGCTCTATATACCAAACATCTTCACGGTCTACATACTTCTACTCATGAGAAGGTTGATACACTAAAGAAACATGCTGATAAGCTAGATCTATAGCTTAAGCTTGACAAGAATAGATATATCAGACCTACTCTTGAGAAAATTGAAGCCATTGAGAAGATTCAAGAGAAGCAACATGCCCAAATTGATGAGGTCCTAGATAACCAAGTTTCTCAGAAAGCTCAATTGGAAGAAATCCAATCTTCAGTTGAACTTCTTCTTTCTCTCTTACTTCCTGATGATGCCAAAAAGGGGGAGAAGGTAGTTAAGTCCAAATGCTCACCTACTGAAATACTTAAGAAAAAGGATGATAAAAGTGATGACCAGGGAAACTCTGATAAGAGTAGAGGTCAAGGAAAAGTTCAAGGAAAATCTTCTACACAGAACAAGTCAAGTTCTGATGTTGTGAATGCTAAAAGTCTGAAGTCAAGTTATGATAAACAAAGTCTGATGTCAAGTACTGATATTCTGATTCAGTCAGGATCTAAAGACTCTCAGAATTTTTACAAACTCTGAAGCTAAAGGGGAAGCAGACTACTGTTTATTACAAAAATCCTAAAATCCAGACAATTGATGAGGAGATAGCTAAAAGATTATTTCTGAAACAAAATCTAGGAATGGATTTGGAAACTCTCAAGGAGGAAGAAGCTAGATTTGCTGTTGAGAAGACAAATCTTAAGTCTAAAGTTTCTGATACAAAGAAACCTCCAAGGCCTAAGGAAAAAAACATTGTGATCAGGGAAAAGTCAAATTCTGATACTTCAAAGTCCAAGACTTGATCACAAACTGAGATTGATCCTAAGTCAAAAGGGAAAGAAAAGGTTGGTGAACCTTTAAAAATTGAGAAAAAGATAAGTTCTTCCATTCCAGTCTATCAAATTACAATACATGATGATGATTTGATAGAAGATGAAACTTTTTAAATTTTGAAGAAAAGAAAGATAATTAAAGAATCTAAAACAACCTCTAACACTACTCAAGTTGTTCAGAATGAAGAACAACAAGCTACATAAGAAACAGTAAATTCTGATCAAGTTAATTGAGAAAAGATGGCAATTGCTGATAAGAAGAAGCTGTTATGGAAGAAAGTTACTCCAGTTGAACCAAAATCCAATTTCTTGATGAATCAACTCGCAACATTTGGATTGAGATCCAAGCAACCTAGAGATAAAGATGGATTAGGTTCTGATGAAGAGAAAATACAAACAGGAGTAAAAGTTACACTAAGAGATCCTTTCATGTTGACAGACAAACCATATGAACAAATCAAACCAAAGCACCTTGACAAAGTGTTATCTGCTCAAATTGTGATAGATGCTCAAGAAGTCTGTCAGAGAACTTCAACATATTCACTATTTTCTGGAAGTAAAATCTGATGTTACAAGAAGATGGTCAGAATACATTTTGAAGGCTGTAAGAGATCTATTTAGAATCTCTGGTACAAAGACTTCTCAGTATATACCAATGATTACTGAAGATGATGGAAGAGAAATTCCTATGGTGAAGAATTCTGCTAAGATGGAAGTTATTCTGAAAGGAAAAATGCTTATGTTATAATGAAAACTCTTCACATCCTAGAGTTATCAGACTTGGTGATGGACTTGAAAGAACATCAATTCAAGCTCTCAGAACAACCATTTATCAAATTGGTGATAGTAAAGATGAAGAACCGATGCATGTCAAAGCACAGTTAGTTAAAATTCTGAGGAAAGCTAAAGACAAGCTGGTAATAGATTTTGTTAAGAATCATTATGGATTCATATTGATCCAGTGAAGTTGGTAAAGCTGTAAGGACTGTAAGTTGTAGTTAATAGTCTTATTAAACTCTTATTGCATTTGAACTTAAATGTTTTTGACATCATCAAATATATTAACTTATATATTTAGCACAATTCACAAGTTGGGGGAGATCGTTAGATATATTTGAGATGTCATGTCTAATATGTTTCATGTTTAGTTTTCAGATCTTAATAAACAGGAAATATCAGTACTTACTGGAATCAGTACTTACTGGAAGTCAGAACTTAAGGATATCAGGACTTAGATTATCAGAAGATAAATATCAGAAGATGGATATCAGAACTTAAGTACCGGAGGACTAACAGTTAAGGAAGGAAGCTG
The DNA here is from genome assembly GCF_009905375.1 of Apium graveolens. Taxonomy (NCBI): domain Eukaryota; kingdom Viridiplantae; phylum Streptophyta; class Magnoliopsida; order Apiales; family Apiaceae; genus Apium; species Apium graveolens. The sequence continues at coordinate 209,803,233 of NC_133656.1, forward strand.
ATTTACAGGAAAGAAGATCGAGACTAATACAAAAAGAAGATATGCATGGAAAGAGTTAGAGGACTTAAAGAATTGTATAAAATATCTGATTGATATATTTTAGGAGACATAATTATATTCCATATCAATTAAAAGTTATCTTGTAACTGTGTACTATATAAACACAGACATAGGTTTCCACTATATGTGTTATCATTATCGAGAAGATCATACATTATAACCTAGCAGCTCTCGTGATATTTGTTCATCACTGAGAGAGAACAGTTCCATTGTAACAAAGTTTATTATATCGAATATATCTGTTTACTGTTACTTATGCTCGAAATCGATTTGATTGTATTCTACATTGTATTCAACCCCCTTCTACAGTGTTGTGTGACCTAACACACCAGTCTCATAATCAACATCACCAGCTGTTGAAGGCAAAGCTGTGATGGCATCCTTAGCTCTTTGCATGGACTGTGTGGTGTGCACCAAATTTAACATCCTTTCTGCATTGTCATTGCCCTGTCCAGCTAGAAGTTGGTATGCTGGAATAGGGTGAGTAAATGCCTCAGCATCCAAGGAGGTGGAATCTACAACAAATTGACTTTGCTGAAATAGTTCCTCCATGTTAGCATCCTGAACATTCATTAACTCACTTGAAATGACATCCACCCTTATATCTCATGTACCTGCATTTCTCTCATTATCTCTCTTTTCTTGTATCAAGGTCTCACCTTGGCTCCCCACCCTCACACCCTCACCTTCACCATCTAAGGTGGGACTCCTCACACTCACTTTTGCCAGTCCTGAAGAAATGGACTGCATTGGATCACTCTTTTTCTCTCCTTTTTCCTGGGAGCAACCCAGACTCTCACTCAAGTCACTACCTTCCCTCAATCCTAATAGTGATTGCATAATTACTAAGTCATCTGCACTTGTAACTATAGTTGAACTTTGGAGTTATGCAGAGACACCCGACGGATGAGAAATATCCATCGGGTTAGTAATTTGACTATCTGACGGATGACTGCTGTTAGGCACATCCGTCGGGATACAATCACTACTCGACGGATGAACAATATCCATCGAGTGAGTATAAATGAATGAGTTTGGAGTGGATACTATTGTGGACTCTGTGCAGATTGATGAAAATTTTGGCACAGATGACTCAACAGTCTCAGAAAGAAATGGAAAGTGAGCCAACAAATCATCTAGAAGATGATGCTCACTTGCATGGATTTTTGGCTTCTCCAACAGAGTTAAAGATGGAGAATATGGTTGTGATGTTTGAATCATGTCAACATCCAAAGAGTGTGTGGGAGAATTGGGTGTTTGAGGTGTTTCAATTTGTACAGATTTGGCTGTGACTCCACATTTTTTGGAGCCACATCAATTTGACTTTGAGATGGTGCAGTGACTGGGTCTTTAGCTCCAGTTTGCACTGTGTGTGTACCCTGTGCATCCCCAAGGGTTTTAGTTTTCTTCTTTCTTGTGTAGGTTTGTGGTGAACTTGTGTCCCTACCCCTTTTGTTCTGTGCTCTTAGTTGAGAGCTTGTTTCAATAGTTACATCCTTTTGGGAGGATGAAACTATAATTGAGCTTTTATCCTTATTAACAACCACAGTTTGTTGGGAAACTATGGTGTGGATTGGTTTGGGTACACTATGATCACCATCCTTATACTTAGGGCTTCTTTGATTTTCACCCTGTCCCTCACCTGTCTTTCCCACCTTCACACTCCCCTCTTTGTGTTTAGTGGATTTTACAACTGGCATCTTTTGAGAGATACCAGAGGGGGCTTTCTTTGTCTTTGGTTTTGAAACTTTGGTTTTGGTAGCTTGGGTAGGCATCTGTCTGATCATTGACACAGATGCCACTGCTACACTAGAAGGCAAAGAAGTGTTTGAGATTGGAAGAGTAGGGACAGTTGAAATTACCTCACTTACCTGAGGTGCCTCCATTACTGGAAAGTAGAAGAGTGGCACCTCTTTGTGGTGATATGCTCTATTAAGATCTAAAATAATTCTTCTCTCTTGAACCCAATAGTTTAACTTGTTAATTGGGTTCTCAAGCACAATCTCATCAGAGAGGTGGTTAGCAAGCATCATGAAAAATCTAGCATAATAAACACTCTTACCCCTCTTATTGAGCTCCCCTAACTTAAACCCCAACTCAAACAAGACTAGATCACTAAAATTGAAGTATTTATCAGTTACTAGCATGTAAAGCATGTTGAGCATGGAGATATTAACATAATCAAAATTGCTATTTTTTCCAGAAAATACTTTAGTAACTACATCACACAGGAAACTCCATTCTTTCCTAAGACCCAATCTCCTAATTTCACTTAATTTAGAGATGGTGAGTGCATAGCCCATGGAGTTTAACATGTTAATAATATCAGTGTCTCTGTGTGGAGTAGAGACAATATTATCAAGAATCCTAAAGCATGCTTTAACAATGTCACTATTAACACATAATTCCTTACCATTAATAATGAAAGTGATGGTCTTGTTAGTTGAATTGTACACTGTAGTCGTCCATATTTCCTCCATAACCTCATAGTAGATAGTGGGAGACTCTAGCATGGCATATTCGAGCTTACAGCCTTGCACAAAATCCATCATTTTGTGGTAGTCACCAGATTATTGAATCCCCTTGTTCACTAGAGCCGTGAAATTGTTCTTCTCATAGATAAAGCCAGTTTGAGACATGATTTTGACGACTGGTGCCATTGTTAGAGAGTAAAAATTGCAGAGAGAGAGAGAGGGTAATTGCTTTTGAGAAAGAAAGAAGTTAGAGCAGATGAATTGAGAATGATAAAAAAAGTAATGAAAATGAATTCTGCTTTTATATTAAAAAAAATAACTGTCAAAAAATAATAAAGTAAAATAAAGTGACCAATAAAAATTGCCCAAAATAGCCGTTAAAAAAAATAATCTGTAAAAAATCCATCACTTATCCGTCGTGTTATGCTTACAAACTGTAAGTATACTCGATGGATAATGTTCAAAAATTTAACGGCTAGGATTGAGATAATTCGACAGATGAGGATAAATCAGTTATCTGTCGAGTTATAAAAATTCCAGAAAAATAATTGATTTTATTAACAAATTGTATTCCAACGGATGATCGAACTCGATGGATAATAATCATCCGTCGGGATGTAAATTTTTGCTTAGCCAAAATTTCATCCAAGACTGAAAAATCAATTAAATTTCTGGCTGCATTGCTACTTGCAAAATATCTGAAAAGATTCAAGAGTAATTAAGCATACCTAACTCACTCACCAACCTTGAAAAGGTGGATTCATCCAGTGGCTTGGTAAATATATCCGCAAGCTATTTTTCACTTGGAACAAAATGTACTTCCACAGTACCATTCATTACATGTTCTCTTATGAAGTGGTACTTGATGTCTATGTGCTTTGTTCTTGAATGCTGTAATGGATTCTCAGTGATGGCAATTGCACTTGTGTTATCACAGAAAATAGGAATTCTTTCCACTTGCAGACCATAGTCTAGCAACTAGTTTTTCATCCACAAAATCTGTGCACAGCAACTTCCAGCAGCAATATATTCAGCTTCTGCTGTAGAAGTAAAAACTGAATTTTGCTTTTTACTGAACCAGGACACAAGCTTGTTTCCTAGAAATTGACAGGTTCCTATTGTACTTTTTCTACCAATTTTACAACCTGCATAATCTGCATCTGAATAACCAGTTAGATCAAAACCAGAATCTCTAGGGTACCAAATGCCAAGTTTTGGTGTACCTTTGAGATATCTAAAAATTCTCTTATTAGCAATTAAATGAGATTCTCTAGGATCATCCTGAAATCTAGCACAAAGACATATAGCAAACATTATATCTGGCCTACTAGCTGTTAAGTATAGAAGTGAGCCAACCATGCCTCTATAACTTGAAATATCTACAGACTTTTCAGTAGTGTTTAATTCAAGTTTAGTTGTAGTGGTCATGGGAGTTTTTGCAGATGTGCAATCCATTAGTTCAAACTTCTTTAAAAGATCATAAATGTATTTAGTTTGACTAATGAATATTCCATCACTAACTTGCTTGACTTGCAAACCAAGAAAGTAAGTTAGTTATCCCTTCATGCTCATTTCATACTTTACATCAATTTGGCAAACTTTTTGCAAAGTTTTTCATCTGTAGAGCAAAAAATAATGTCATCTACATAAAGTTGAACAAGTATGCTAGAGCCATTAACATTTCTAAAGATTAAAGTTTTGTCTACCGTACCTCTAGTGAAGTGATTCTCTAAAAGAAACTTTGACAAAGTGTCATACTAGGCTCTAGGTGCTTGCTTCAATCCATAGAGTGCTTTCAAAAGATAGTATACATGATCAGGTAGATTTGGATCTTCAAAACCAGGAGGCTGACTGACATAGACTTCCTCCTCCAAATCTCCATTTAGAAAAGCACTCTTGATATCCATTTGATAGACCTTGAAATTTGCATGGGCTGCATAGGCTAAGAAGATTCTGATGGCTTCAAGTCTTGCAACAGGAGCAAAGGTTTCATCAAAATCTATTCCTTCTTGTTGACAATAGCCCTTAGCAACCAATCTAGCTTTGTTTCTGACTACTATGCCATTTTCATCCATCTTGTTTCTGAATACCCATTTGGTGTCTATTGGATTCTTTCCTTTAGGCTTGGGTATCAGCTTCCAAACATTATTCCTTTCAAATTGGTTTAGCTCCTCTAGCATAGCTAAAATCCAATCAGGATCCAACAAAGCTTCTTCTACCTTCTTTGGTTCTTCCTTAAATAGGAAACTGCTATATAGACATTCTTATTGAGTTGCTCTCCTTATTTGAACTCTAGAAGATACATCACCAATGATGAGCTCAAAGGGGTGATCCTTTGTCCATTTTCTTTGTTGAGGTAGATTAGCTTTAGATGAAGAGGCCTCATTGTTGTCTTGATGTGTGATTGAGTTTTGATTATTAGAAACTCCCCCTGAGTTTGTAAATCTATGATTTGAGAAAGAGGAACTCTCTGTAAGGTATCTATTCTGAATTTCAGCTTCTTTTGATGACCCGACGTGTAACACCCCCAGATCCGGGGTCGGGGATCCGGGTTGTCACGAGTTCCATTTCCCTTATTAACACCCAATCTTAATAATTTCTCAACTACTCTGTACTGTGACCCCACAATAAACACACACACCACACGTTATAGTCTCAGAGATGAACATCCAAAAATAATCACAAGTCGTTTTATTCCACAATTATATGTCAATACACCTTAAAAAGGTTCTGAATAAATTTACATTTCATTGCCATTATTACAATTCATAAATATACATAAATCTGGTACCTCAAAAGTTGAAGCCTAGTCTATTGGTAGTTCCCTACCTCAGCTACAGTGACTTCAATGCCTATAGGAAGCTGCGAAACGCTTCCTATCCGATCGCGAATTGGGAGCTTGGTCCTGTTCATCTTATCTATCTGATGTTGTGTGATGAAAGAAGAAAGCAAGGGTGAGCAGCAAGCCCACCAAAATAATATGTATAATGATTAATAGTATATGAGTCTACTCATAATACTCATGAAAATCTTGGTCAAAAGAAATGAACCAAGTTTGATATCTTAATGCGATGAAGTCGCAAAATATTCAGTATATATACATATATACTTTTCAAAGTAATGGAAGTCCTCTTCCATGCATAATATACACAAAGTCCCATTGTACAACTGTATAAAAATATCGTTGCAAGGTGATCTCATATATCTAACCTTGTCTCAACGTTTTTCTGAAAATCTTTGTCATTCATAAGACAATTATTAATTAGATATAAGTTTAAAAGATGAAGTTACCAAATACTTCACTACACTTATATCATTCCCAAATACTACTTGAACTACCACCGTTCAAGTTATAATCAATTTCAAAAGTTCATCCCACTGATGAGACCACAAGATAAGACTTGAATAGATTCAATCTTTGAAATATTATTGAATGAAAAAGTTATGAGATACTTTATTTAGCCCCGATATATATATATATCCACATATATATATCCCTTTAAACATTTCCTGGAACCTCTGTTATGCAAAGTATGAACAGAGTTTGAAACATCCAATGAATTTTGGAAAGGAAAAGAATTTTGGCATAAACCCGATATCTCGCTGATCAGGCAAAGATACCAATAAGTAACCTTTTCTACTGTAGATGGATGAATTCCTCACCGGTCATCACCCTGGCCGCATTAGGACCTCGCGCTCGACCGTACCCCGGTCCCTCACGCGTTGATGGACTGCCACCCAGCCACTTACACAATAATAGACCGTACCCCGGCCTGTCGCTTATGCCGACTCAATGAGATGGGCTTACTTCCCGAACGTTGGGCAAGTAATCAATTCATTTACCAAATCTGCAACCTCGTTGCGAATATAAAATACACCACAGAGCCGGATTCCCCAGGTTTTGAGCGAGTATTTAAATCCCCTTTAAAAGGAAGATCTTAAATATAAAAATGAGTTTTGGGATCCGCTCTGACTTTTAAAAATCATTTTGAAGACTCGAAAACACTTTAAAGAGTGTTTGGAGTAAGGCTGATTTAATGAAGTAAATCAGTCCCCAGAATATTAGAAAATATCTGAATATTATTAATTAAATAATATTCCCATAAAGAATAATCTTTATAAAAAAATAATTGAAGTAGAAGTATTAAAATTTATACTTGAAACGAGTATTAAATAACCAAAGATATACTTATATGAAAGTATTATCTTTATTTGAATAATCGAAAATAAGTTTGATTATTTACACCTTATTCTTTAATAAAATAAAGAATATATCTCAGCAAATAATCGGAGTCATAGATCCTCAAATGAATATTCAAATAATATTCAATAAATAAAATAAGCTGAGTCATAATACCTCGAATGAATATTATAAATAATATTCATTAAATAAAATAGAGGAGTCATACATCCTCAAATGAATATTCAAATAATATTCATTAAATAATATAAACTGAGTCATAAGCCCTCGAATGAATATTCAAATAATATTCAATAAATAATAAAAGGAGTCATACGCCTTCGAATAATATTCGAAATAATATTTAATAATAAAATAAAGTTTCAAGTTATCGAATAAACCTTATTCGATTAATAGTTTAGAAAACTATAACCATACATATATATAAATATATATATATAAATATCCATATCCATATATATAAAATCTACTCGGGATCCTCGACTCCCGGTTTTTGAAAATATTTTCACCTTTGGGTCCCTATACTAAGGGTATATGCAAGATACCGCTATCCTCTAGCATAGGTATTATTAACTGAACCAAAAGATATATATTTCAAAAATATGAAACAGGCATGCATATATACCATATCACATGCTACAATATATCGCAAGAATTTGCTAAATAACCAACATGCATCTATCGCAAGATAATGCATATACAAGTGTATACATCACAACAACAGTATAACGGATAGAATACTTGCCTGAGCGACTGGGGGTTACGAATGGCTCGGGACGAGTCTGGTAACCTATAAACAACAAGTAAGTTGGAATTAAACCAAAGTCACTTGTAAATCTATACTTTAACTAACTTAGACTCTAACGCTTGTTTTGCGCTCACTGATTCGCTTAAGTCACTCGGGTACCCTCGGCTCCACCATTTTTAATAATTTAACCTTTACGAGTTTTAAAGCGATTCCTTCTCGAGTGACTTACCAACTGCCTAAAACACTTACCATAAATGTTTCATGCATTAATTAACCCTTTTTGGTCTTTAACCTACATTTCAAAGTAAGGCGGGGGGAAAAGTTTCGTTCGCGAAACGCCGTTACTTGAAACGGTCGTTTCTCCTAAACCGTGCATCGGAATCGAACGAACTACATATCAAAACGAAGCTCGTAACATGAGCTATCTAAACATGGCAGTGGTCATAATCTAGCAGGGGGTTCTCGGGTCCTAATGCTATGCACAAAAACAGTCCAAAGAAAATCGGACGTTACGACGGCTATGTTTACGCGATTTCCAATTTTTAAACCATCCACAATCAACCCAAATCAACCTCAAATCCAACATACAACCAACATCCATCCTTATCACATCATAACAACCCCAACCAATCCAATTTAATCATTTATACTTATGCTTAAACTTAACTTTAATCATGCTTAAGTTCTTTTAAATCAAAACCACAACAATTACCATTCCATTTCACTACCATACCAAATCTCAAACTCTAAATCATAACAACAAGCTACAATAACATCCTACTCATCAAAATCACCTTATAATATATATGAACCTAGGGTTTGGAAATGGTATACCTTCCTTGAAGTGGTGGGTGGAGCTAGGAAGCCTTAAGAAGCTTGGAGAAGTTTTAAGAAAGCTTGGATCTTCAAGAAAACAAGACAAACTTCAAGTTAAAAATCTTGAAAACACTATTCATTGTCTTCTTCATTGATTAAATGAAGAAGTTAGAGAAATAATTAATGGCTTAAACTCATGATATAGCCATAACTAAGCATGAAGATGATTAGGGAATTTTCTTACCAATTTAGGAAGCTTTGATCTTTGATTTTGAAAAATCTATGCCTTGAAAATGCTAAAAAGCCGTGAGCAAGATGAACTCATGCCTTGGTTGTTTTGATTTTTTGATGGAAATGATTTTTACTTGGCTTGGTTGACTTGATTTGTATTTGATTTAGCAAATTACTACCTTGCCCTTGAATTTGTGTGGTTCTTATTCAACCACACCTCCTTCCTTCCCATGTCATGCTTACCTCATCCTCATGATGTCATCCTTCCTTCCTTGTCTTCTTTCTATTGGTTGGATGACATCATTCCCATTAATCCCTTTGATTAACTTCCTAATCGTTGCCTAATGACCGCTGATCTGTTATACGGTTCGCTTAACTTTCGCTTTCATTTATCGTTTGAAGGATCATACCCGGGATCTTATTACTTAGGTCCCCTTAACCTTTCTCAATACATTGTATTCCTTTTATGATCCTCTCTTATAATCCTTTAATTTAAATCCTTTTTATCCTGTTACCTTATACTCAATTCTCTCCGTATATTGTGGATTTCCGGGAAAAATCAAAGTGTTCGGAATTGGATTCTGACGATCTTTACATACACTTATATACCACATAGAGTACTAATAATATCCCATAAGATCAATAACAGAACCCCTACATAGCGTGGCATGAAAAGTTTTCTCATTCAGCAAAAACACTATTCATAAGGGTTTCAAAAATTTCCAAAAATTGGGGTTATTACAGTCTCCCCTCCTTAAAAGGATTCCGTCCCGGAATCAGATAGAAAACAAATGGGAATACTTGCTTAGCATTACACTTTCTAACTCTCGAGTCAATTTTCCCACATTGTGGTTCTACCACCAAACTCTGCCTAGTTTGATAATCCTTCTCCTAAGCACTTGTTCCTTTTTCACTCTATAACCCTTCCTGGTTGCTCCATATAGGTTACGTCGGGTTGCATATCTATGCGCTCATATGCCTCTATTTATCTGGCATCTGAATTACACTTCCTTAACATTGATACGTGAAACACGTTACGACCTGCTACATGTTCGGGGTTAGGGCTAGCTCATATGCTAACTTCCCAAACATCTTAATATATCCAAGGGTCCAACAAATTGTAGACTTAGCTTTCCTTTCTTTCCGAACCTCATCAATCCTTTCTAAGGGATACCTATAACATTACTAGGTCCCCTATTTCATACTCTTTATCCTTTCGTGTGAAATCAACATACTTATCATGTCCATCTTGGGCTACTACCAGCCGTCCTCTGATTAGATCTATCATATCCTTGGTCCTTTGGACTACTGCGGGTCCGAGCATCTTGCGCTCTACAACTTCATCCTAACATAAGGGAGATCGACATTGTCTTCCCTCAAGGATTTCATAAGGCGATATCTCAATACTGACATATGATCTATTGTCGTAAGAAAACTCAATCCGTGTTAAGTGATCATTCTAATTTCTTTCAAGTCTATTGCACAGACTCTCATTATAGCTTTTAACATTAAAGCTTTTGCTTCTCAATACCCATTCTTTTCCAGTTCGTAATCGCTATCACCTTCCGTTCCTAATATTATACTGGTTATACTTTTGCTCGTTAGCGTTCTATAACCTTTTAATAACCACGTCAACCTTAGTATCACGAATGTGTTCCCATTCCGCATACTACCACCACTTTATTACTCCTTTTTCAGTTGTTTCTATTTTCCGGAATTTGATCAATCAAATAGAAGTAAAGGAATTTGTTGAGAGATCACTATGATCACGAACACTTGTCCTATTGCATAGTTAGTACAGAAGGTGGCCAGCCTTTAGTACTTGACAAGCAATTCAACAATAGTTGGTATCCTACTCGGCTTCTATCACACAGATAGATAGTCATTCGGCAATACCTCCCCTTCTGGAAGGGTTGTTCTTCTCAGCTTACATGAAATGAAAAGAAGAGAAAAGAACGAACTGAAGAGAATTGTATATATGAAAAAAAATATACTGCCACAAAATATCTGGCTTGGAACCTACCTCTGAACTATAGAGGTTTGTCATAGGAGAACAAAACATATACGTATTTATATCAGCATCAAGCATTATAGCCTCATATTTCCCATGCCTAAATATTTTCGCTATCCCGTCCATCATTCTATGGACCCACACTCTTCCTCGAGCTTATACATAATCACCTTTGAAACTCCCTCGACATCGAAAATCGAATCTGGGATCTCATTCTATACATCATCGTTACTAGAATTCTATGCTTGCACCGCAACCTTCCTCATATAATAATACGACTCTCTATTGATAAGATAGAATAATTATTCACTAGGTAGATACTCTACTTAATTAGTCTATCAATGATAACTTATACACTACCACGACCCGATTAGTGGTACTCAATCTCAACATCCATTCCAATACAACTCTCACGGTTGTAATCAGCTCAATACTCGCAGAATCATTGCTGCCTTACTATGGTCCACCACTGACCTACTGTCGTCATTCATTTTTCCATAAAATCTTAATATCTAACCATACGGAGTCTATACAGGTCGTATCAAATTCTCCTAAGGAGTTAACATAACCACCAATCACAATTCATGAAGAACACTCCAAACTCTGACGTACTTTCATGTCATGAAGCAGATAAAATTGCAGAAGAGTTTCAATCAAAGCAACGATAGCAGGTTAATACCATTTTTAATCATATGCCTTAAATAGAAGACTTAACTCAAAGGTTCGTTTAGTCCTTTATGAAACATGGTCCTGGATTATTCTCAAGATAGTACCTCCTAAGATAGATAGCCCGTTCCTGGCGATTACACGAATTAAACCTTTACCAACTACTATTACGGTTGGGTATTGCACAGTCATCAGAAGGAATGTCAATCTTCCAAACCATAATTCAACCTTCACATTTTTAACCATCATCACTGTTTTCTTTTGGCACACGCTCCTATAATTATCCACTTACCTTTAAAGTGTCGGCCACCTCTTTGGCCTTTCCTGATAGTAAAATTTCCTTACAGTCAATGTCATTTTAACCACCTCCAAATAAATTTTCTACCTTATTTCCGATCACTGCTTGAGTGAAGATGTTTTCCTTAAAATCAGATGGGAAAAAAAATATCACCATTTTTCAATAAGTTATTGCCTCAGTCTTTAGAGGCTAATCACTGTCAAGACTGACTCTCAATCATACTTAGAACTTTTTTTTTTCTTAAGTCCTAATTGCCCTGAACAATTTCGACCATTACTGGTTCGATCCATACTTTCTCGTGGTTTAACACGTGCCCCACTTGGCATCATTATAATTACGTCATATTTCCTTTAGCCAGGCTCTTGCCTCGACTGGGTCAACCTGTTCCTTGGAACTCTGAGAGCTTAGCGACTTAAAGGTCCAGAAAGAATTTCTCACCGCATTATTTCCTCAGAGTGGTGGTTGGGGATAATAGTATAAGTTCTGTTTAGGCAGGTCCATGAATTGCCCAATACGAGTACCATCCTGATTCTCCCTATCTTGTTCAACTTCTGTTTTCTCAGTATGAAATGTTCCAACCTTCTCCCATAATCGGGGTTATCTTATACGTTAAAATCCTCATTTTCCACTACATTATGTTATGGGTTCCTTCTATCTTGATGGCGACCTCCCTGACTATCAGGTTCAGGGTTTGCTCAAAATTTATTCCTCAAACTAGCTTTCATCTAAGATCTCATCTTTAAGCTCTTGAACATTTGGAACCCAAATTCTGTAGGAATACCTCATTATTCCCTTCTCATCTTTCTCGGTATTAACCTCTTATCTATTTGTTGGCTCTCTGCCTTCATTCATCACTCTTTCTGGCACAATATGTTCTTTTCCAATAATTCGGTCTCTATTGCAATCTCAAACAGCTTTTCGGTACCGGCTCCGGTTACCTTCACTACTATTTCCATTTTCTCAAAGTCTCTTATCAACTCTCCCAATCATAATTCTTGATTAGCTCTAACCGCCTCCTCTGTCGTATGTTGAGCTCTTTCTACGTAAAAATGTACTAGAGCACTTATGGCTTAGGTAATTCTCGTACTTCTCTCCATACAAGTAGTGCCTCCAATCTTTAGGGTAAAACTATTGCCACGAGTCTAAGCTCATGGGCGGGGATATCGAATTTCATATTACCTTAATTGTCTTGACATGTACGCGATTACCTTACCGTGCTGCATAAGCACGCACCCTAAGCCCTTGTGCGAAGCGTCACCACAGTTCACAAAATCTCCTTTTCCATCCGGCAATGCCAGCATAGGGGCCATCACCAACCTCTGCTTCAGTTCTTGAAAGCTGTTCTCACATTTCTCTGTCCATTCGAACTTCTCAGTCTTACGAGTAAGCCGCGTTAAAGGGGTTACTATCTTTACAAACTTGAACGAACCTCCGGTAGTGACCGGCCAATCCTACCTCTGGTAGTCGACCAAACCATGGTCATCAATTCATCAGTGGTCCTTTATCCAATCCTGTCAGGATCCTGCATGGGGTCCTCCTCAACAACTATCCCTACTAGGACAACATCCTCAATATCAACATCATCCGGTCCTACATTAGGACACTCTATCGGATCCACAATCCGATCTCCAATTAGTAATAAAATATCATCACGATGTTGCTCCTCAACCTCAGGGTTCGAAGTCCCGCTACCATATACGATAACGAACTACGCTCCTATCACGATATTTATAAGGGTTCCCATAAGGGTTTTAACTGTCAGTGCTACGTTAGGTAGCCCGACTATGAACTTGGCAAAAGTTCTTATTATCTTAGTTAACTTATTATCTTAACGTCCCATCATCTCTGAGGTTTATAACGCTTAGCTCTGATACCATTTCTGTAACACCCCCAGATCCGGGGTCGGGGATCCGGGTTGTCACGAGTTCCATTTCCCTTATTAACACCCAATCTTAATAATTTCTCAACTACTCTGTACTGTGACCCCACAATAAACACACACACCACACGTTATAGTCTCAGAGATGAACATCCAAAAATAATCACAAGTCGTTTTATTCCACAATTATATGTCAATACACCTTAAAAAGGTTCTGAATAAATTTACATTTCATTGCCATTATTACAATTCATAAATATACATAAATCTGGTACCTCAAAAGTTGAAGCCTAGTCTATTGGTAGTTCCCTACCTCAGCTACAGTGACTTCAATGCCTATAGGAAGCTGCGAAACGCTTCCTATCCGATCGCGAATTGGGAGCTTGGTCCTGTTCATCTTATCTATCTGATGTTGTGTGATGAAAGAAGAAAGCAAGGGTGAGCAGCAAGCCCACCAAAATAATATGTATAATGATTAATAGTATATGAGTCTACTCATAATACTCATGAAAATCTTGGTCAAAAGAAATGAACCAAGTTTGATATCTTAATGCGATGAAGTCGCAAAATATTCAGTATATATACATATATACTTTTCAAAGTAATGGAAGTCCTCTTCCATGCATAATATACACAAAGTCCCATTGTACAACTGTATAAAAATATCGTTGCAAGGTGATCTCATATATCTAACCTTGTCTCAACGTTTTTCTGAAAATCTTTGTCATTCATAAGACAATTATTAATTAGATATAAGTTTAAAAGATGAAGTTACCAAATACTTCACTACACTTATATCATTCCCAAATACTACTTGAACTACCACCGTTCAAGTTATAATCAATTTCAAAAGTTCATCCCACTGATGAGACCACAAGATAAGACTTGAATAGATTCAATCTTTGAAATATTATTGAATGAAAAAGTTATGAGATACTTTATTTAGCCCCGATATATATATATATATCCACATATATATATATATCCCTTTAAACATTTCCTGGAACCTCTGTTATGCAAAGTATGAACAGAGTTTGAAACATCCAATGAATTTTGGAAAGGAAAAGAATTTTGGCATAAACCCGATATCTCGCTGATCAGGCAAAGATACCAATAAGTAACCTTTTCTACTGTAGATGGATGAATTCCTCACCGGTCATCACCCTGGCCGCATTAGGACCTCGCGCTCGACCGTACCCCGGTCCCTCACGCGTTGATGGACTGCCACCCAGCCACTTACACAATAATAGACCGTACCCCGGCCTGTCGCTTATGCCGACTCAATGAGATGGGCTTACTTCCCGAACGTTGGGCAAGTAATCAATTCATTTACCAAATCTGCAACCTCGTTGCGAATATAAAATACACCACAGAGCCGGATTCCCCAGGTTTTGAGCGAGTATTTAAATCCCCTTTAAAAGGAAGATCTTAAATATAAAAATGAGTTTTGGGATCCGCTCTGACTTTTAAAAATCATTTTGAAGACTCGAAAACACTTTAAAGAGTGTTTGGAGTAAGGCTGATTTAATGAAGTAAATCAGTCCCCAGAATATTAGAAAATATCTGAATATTATTAATTAAATAATATTCCCATAAAGAATAATCTTTATAAAAAAATAATTGAAGTAGAAGTATTAAAATTTATACTTGAAACGAGTATTAAATAACCAAAGATATACTTATATGAAAGTATTATCTTTATTTGAATAATCGAAAATAAGTTTGATTATTTACACCTTATTCTTTAATAAAATAAAGAATATATCTCAGCAAATAATCGGAGTCATAGATCCTCAAATGAATATTCAAATAATATTCAATAAATAAAATAAGCTGAGTCATAATACCTCGAATGAATATTATAAATAATATTCATTAAATAAAATAGAGGAGTCATACATCCTCAAATGAATATTCAAATAATATTCATTAAATAATATAAACTGAGTCATAAGCCCTCGAATGAATATTCAAATAATATTCAATAAATAATAAAAGGAGTCATACGCCTTCGAATAATATTCGAAATAATATTTAATAATAAAATAAAGTTTCAAGTTATCGAATAAACCTTATTCGATTAATAGTTTAGAAAACTATAACCATACATATATATAAATATATATATATATATAAATATCCATATCCATATATATAAAATCTACTCGGGATCCTCGACTCCCGGTTTTTGAAAATATTTTCACCTTTGGGTCCCTATACTAAGGGTATATGCAAGATACCGCTATCCTCTAGCATAGGTATTATCAACTGAACCAACAGATATATATTTCAAGAATATGAAACAGGCATGCATATATACCATATCACATGCTACAATATATCGCAAGAATTTGCTAAATAACCAACATGCATCTATCGCAAGATAATGCATATACAAGTGTATACATCACAACAACAGTATAACGGATAGAATACTTGCCTGAGCGACTGGGGGTTACGAATGGTTCGGGACGAGTCTGGTAACCTATAAACAACAAGTAAGTTGGAATTAAACCAAAGTCACTTGTAAATCTATACTTTAACTAACTTAGACTCTAACGCTTGTTTTGCGCTCACTGATTCGCTTAAGTCACTCGGGTACCCTCGGCTCCACCATTTTTAATAATTTAACCTTTACGAGTTTTAAAGCGATTCCTTCTCGAGTGACTTACCAACTGCCTAAAACACTTACCATAAATGTTTCATGCATTAATTAACCCTTTTTGGTCTTTAACCTACATTTCAAAGTAAGGCGGGGGGAAAAGTTTCGTTCGCGAAACGCCGTTACTTGAAACGGTCGTTTCTCCTAAACCGTGCATCAGAATCGAACGAACTACATATCAAAACGAAGCTCGTAACATGAGCTATCTAAACATGGCAGTGGTCATAATCTAGCAGGGGGTTCTCGGGTCCTAATGCTATGCACAAAAACAGTCCAAAGAAAATCGGACGTTACGACGGCTATGTTTACGCGATTTCCAATTTTTAAACCATCCACAATCAACCCAAATCAACCTCAAATCCAACATACAACCAACATCCATCCTTATCACATCATAACAACCCCAACCAATCCAATTTAATCATTTATACTTATGCTTAAACTTAACTTTAATCATGCTTAAGTTCTTTTAAATCAAAACCACAACAATTACCATTCCATTTCACTACCATACCAAATCTCAAACTCTAAATCATAACAACAAGCTACAATAACATCCTACTCATCAAAATCACCTTATAATATATATGAACCTAGGGTTTGGAAATGGTATACCTTCCTTGAAGTGGTGGGTGGAGCTAGGAAGCCTTAAGAAGCTTGGAGAAGTTTTAAGAAAGCTTGGATCTTCAAGAAAACAAGACAAACTTCAAGTTAAAAATCTTGAAAACACTATTCATTGTCTTCTTCATTGATTAAATGAAGAAGTTAGAGAAAGAATTAATGGCTTAAACTCATGATATAGCCATAACTAAGCATGAAGATGATTAGGGAATTTTCTTACCAATTTAGGAAGCTTTGATCTTTGATTTTGAAAAATCTATGCCTTGAAAATGCTAAAAAGCCGTGAGCAAGATGAACTCATGCCTTGGTTGTTTTGATTTTTTGATGGAAATGATTTTTACTTGGCTTGGTTGACTTGATTTGTATTTGATTTAGCAAATTACTACCTTGCCCTTGAATTTGTGTGGTTCTTATTCAACCACACCTCCTTCCTTCCCATGTCATGCTTACCTCATCCTCATGATGTCATCCTTCCTTCCTTGTCTTCTTTCTATTGGTTGGATGACATCATTCCCATTAATCCCTTTGATTAACTTCCTAATCGTTGCCTAATGACCGCTGATCTGTTATACGGTTCGCTTAACTTTCGCTTTCATTTATCATTTGAAGGATCATACCCGGGATCTTATTACTTAGGTCCCCTTAACCTTTCTCAATACATTGTATTCCTTTTATGATCCTCTCTTATAATCCTTTAATTTAAATCCTTTTTATCCTGTTACCTTATACTCAATTCTCTCCGTATATTGTGGATTTCCGGGAAAAATCAAAGTGTTCGGAATTGGATTCTGACGATCTTTACATACACTTATATACCACATAGAGTACTAATAATATCCCATAAGATCAATAACAGAACCCCTACATAGCGTGGCATGAAAAGTTTTCTCATTCAGCAAAAACACTATTCATAAGGGTTTCAAAAATTTCCAAAAATTGGGGTTATTACACGACGGATGGTGTATTTTGAGTTCCGATGGATGAAGCTGATTGTCTCCAGATGGATGATGCAGATTTTGTAATATCCGGGATATATCGTGTAATTATTTTTGCTATTAAATAATTATTATGTGTGTTCAGTATCTATTATGTGAGATAATTGTTAAGTATTATCTGTACTTGGATATTCAAAAATAATATTAATTGAGTATTTTAATTTTTATATGTCCAAAATAAAATATATATAATTGTCATATCTTCCTAATTATTTTGATGTTGATTTATGGATTTATAAGAATCATATGAAATTTCTAAAATCTTTTTCCGGGTAATTAAAATCTATTTTATAAAAACGGGAACCAACCGACGTCACACGTTGTTACGTTTTTGGAACCCGAAACTCTTCCGAGAACTCCTTCCTAACCTAATTGTAATATTCCGAGCATATTCCATGTTTCGACTTTTTCGATCCGGCGTACGGTTGGTTCTGCGCGGGTCCCGGCGCAATATTTTCGATACAATATTCGTCTCGGTAAATCAATAAAACCCGTATTTTCGATAAACGGGAGTTTTTTATTAAACTATCCCAATTATCACTTCGTAATACGTGTAACCAGGCGCTGAGACCAAGGCCGCAGTACAAATTGTACTGGTTTGGATAATTATCCCGAAAACCGATACCGTTTGGATCAGTTTTTATAAATAAACGTACCGTTTTGATCCAACGGGATACTAATTTTCCATAAATATAAATAGCCTTCTACTGTATTTTATTTCGTATCAAAATCATTTGCAGACAGATAAATATATAATTTTACAGAGAAAAATCATATATTCATAAACTATTCCAAGAATCAAATCAACTTTTGAAGGGGTTATTGATCTTTGTTTGAAATGCTCGAGTACTGGATTTGAAGGTCTTGAAAAGTTCTATCAGAATCTGTAATCCATATACCTGCAGAATCAAAGGTTTATTTTCTGGAAATTTATTTATTTTCGAATTTATTTTATTAAAAATATGAATTTTTGTTCGGATGATTGTTTGTATGATTTGATGATTGCATGTTGTAGAGCTTGTTTTCCTGATGATTTTCATATGTCATACGTCTGATTTGGAGTTCAATAACATGCTCAAAAGTGGGTTTAATTTTCAAATTTCAAAATTAGGGTTTATAACCCGTATGAATGTTTTCAATTGAAATTTGGGGGTTTTTGATTCAGGGGTTATTAACTGTTGATTTATAGTGGGTTGTGTTCCTTATGAAATTTGCAATCGATTGATATATAGCTCGTTAACAGAGGATGCTTGAATCATAGGGAGTTGTGTTTTTAAAATTCCCGATGTTCGCCGGAAACCGGCGATGTTCTTGGCCAATTTCCGGCCAAAACAGAGATGATTAGAATGATTTATTTGCATGGATATGTTCCTGGTAATCTGTAGTTTAATTCTGGAGGTGATGGTGGTGGGAGGATACCGGAGGTGAGTTCTCCGACCACCCCCGACTTTTCCGGCGACTGGAACTGCAAAATTGCAGTTTGGTCCCTGTACTTTTGAAAACGATGAAGCTTGGTCCCCCAGGTTTCCAAACTTTGCAAAAATTGGATTCCTGTTTTAAAAATGTTTAAAAATCATATTCCTATTTATTTTTATTACAAAAATTCATTTTTAATTTCAGAAAATTCTAAAAATTAGTATTTTAATTCCGAAAATTATTTTTAATTCCAAAATAAATCTATATTAATTAGTTAATTAATTTCAGTTAATTTCTAATTGATTAATTGTTCAATTAATTCAAAAATTAATTGATTAATTGATTTAATTAATTATTAATTGATTTTAATTAATTATTTAATTAGATTTAATTATTTAAAAATGATTTAAAAATTCCGAAAAATAGTTTCGAGCTTTAAAATATTATTCTAAATCATTTCCAAGGCTCGATAATTATTATAAAATTGTTTCAGAGCCAGAACTGGCCAACCGAACACTGTTTATTATTCCGAAATTGATCCAACGACCCGTTTTAATTACCAAAAATGTTTTAAAAATCATTTTAAATACCCGAAAGCCTATTTATGACCCGAGACTTCTTTATAAACGACATATCATTGATTACGTGATGTATTATGTGTTGTACGTGACTTATTGATTGACTATCGGTCTATATATTCGGTGTTTACTTGATTATTGCATAACTTTCAATCTGTTAATCGGATTTGGGTAAAACGAAGGGTAGATAGAAGTATGTGTTGAATAGAACTCTATGAGTCGATTATTGATAGATGCTTATGATATGTGAGCAGAAGAGGCAAGGCGTAGGAAAGGGAAACAGGTAGTTGAGGAGTAAAACGGTTGTGATTGGAAGCGAGTGCAGTATAGTAAGCTAATACCAGGCAAGTGTTCTGAATTTTCTCGAGATATTGTAGTACTTGATAGTCTTGTTGATATTGCAAGTGCTTTGAAGCACTGAAACCCAAACTCTGATTCCCTTTATTGTTCTTGAGCCATGAATCTTATTCTTTCTATACCATTGATTATTGTATACCCAAACACGAACCTCAAATATACAATACTACTCCACAAATACATACACATTAAATATTAAACACGAAACCAAATTGCTTATACCTTCAAACCATTGTATTTTATGCTTTGAAAGCCCAAATCTTTGAAACCCTGAAACGTTGATTCCTTTGTTATCCAATTCTTTCATTACCCAACATCCAAGCTTTGAAATTATCTTATTGATCCTTACAAGGATTGAAACCCTTTCATTGTTAAACACTTATTGTTGTTAATGATTCTGGTTATTGTTTATTATTTCTTATTCTGTTATTATGTTAGAATTGGATTGTTTTTATAAAATCGTGGACCAGATTCGTGGTCAGACCATATAATGGTCAAGTTAGGCTAATGTGTGCCTTGGATCCAGTAGTTAGAGCAATGCTGTGTGCCTTGCTCGGGGTTAGTACGTGACTGATCAGCAGCCTAACCTTGGTTTTTAAATTAAAAGTATAGTATCCAATTCTAAATCATAATACATTGTTCACTTGATATCATAATCATGTTCACCTGATGATCATTATTCTCAGTTTTGTCATTGTGACTTGCTGAGCTAGTTAGCTCATTTGTGCGATATTGTTTCTGTTCTTTTCCAGTTAAGAAGGAACTAGTTGGTACCGCGGATCCCCAGTCCAGCGCGAGAGCTAGGGGTTCAGGTTGTTCGAGCTAAGCTAGTAGGATTCTTTTGGGATAATTTACGTTTGTAAAAGTTGTAATAAAGTTTAATACTCAGTTTGAGTTTGAATGATTGGGATTTGAACGGTTTGTAATATATTAGTGTGTTTGGCTTGTGTGCATACTTTAACCTGTTGCGGTCCATGGTATTTGGTAAGTAGGGTCACTACATATATTATTATTAACTTTATTATTGTTATAAGTAGGTTATAATTAAGGTGTGTGTGTGGACCCCAAACTTCTGACCCGGGTTTGGAGGGCGCCACAGGTTTGGTATCAGAACCACAGGATATAAGTCACTGACACAAACCTAGGTTGATGGGAATGGGTAGAGGGTTAGGATTAGAAGTAAGGAATAGAAAGATAGAACGTCGAGAGTTTGAGTGTTACGGTATAACCAGTAGTAGTATAATTCGCGTCGTGGTTCGAGATTCTTATATTGCGATATAATTTCAGATAGCAGCGATGGCCGACTCTTTTATTTCCGTATCAGCTGATCACTCAGAGCCTTCAGTTGGAGTGCGTCTTCGGATCCACGTCCTGTTGTTCCACCAATGTTGGCTATACTACCTCCACCTATGTTGCAGCCCGTACCATTGCAGGCTATTCTACCTCCAGGCATGAGGCCACCAGTTAGAGGACCCCCACTTGCTGATTCAGGCTTTACTAGTCATTCAGTCACAGGAGTACCTTTCCAGTTCTCTTCCTATCCTGTCCTATATCATCAGTTTGAGGCTTGCCTTATGGAGCAGCGATTCCTATAGGGTCAGATCCAGGAGTTATTGCATATCATGCGTACCAGAAAGATGGGGAGTGGTGAGAGGCGACTTAGGGAGAGGCTCCAGGAGTTTCGTAGAGCAGCTGCTGTGAGGATTGCTGAGGCTACACATGAGGACATCACCCCTGATTTCCTAGTAGAGTGGGCTAAGTGGGTTCTAGAGGAGCTTGAGGAGATAGGAGGTCTAGATTTGCCATGAGCCAGAGATTCAGTGATGGAGATGTTGAGCAGTGTTGTTATGGTTATGTAGTATATACAGTAGTGTGTAGTGTGTATCAGTAGACTTTTGAGTTGTCTTTATAGACTAGCTATGCTGACTAGTGAGTAGGTTGTTGTACTCTTTTGCTTTTACTTTCGAAGCGTTTTTACGCTTGTACTACCTAAAACTTTTGATCTATATATATCAGCACCTTTTTCCTTCCCATTACTATCATTTACTTTATTGCACCAGTTATACCCTGTGATACCATGTACCCTGTTTTCCATAACTGTTTATATTCTGTAAAGAAGCATGCAATTTACTTAGTTACAACTGTTTTCAAAAAGAGATACTTCTGTTTTGCAAAACTATTCTTTTATGCAAAAGATTGATTCAAAAGCTAAATAAGTTGATTGATTCTTTACAGAAAATGCCTCCCAGAAGAAATACCCGCACCAACACCCAGAGTGAAGAAACCAACAACAACAACAACCAAGACGATATAAACCTGAATGTGAACCCAGGACCTATGGACCCAGCAATATCCCAGATTCTTCAAATCTTGGCCCAACAAACAGTTCACCTGGCACAACAACAACAAAGACAGACCAACCCCAGGTAACTTTTAAAACTTTCCAGGCAGTAAACCCACCAGAATTTAAGGGTTCCTTAGAGCCAATTGAAGCAAATGTTTGGTTAAAGGAAATAGAGAAGGCATTTGCCTTAGTGAAAGTAAAGGAAGAATAGAAGGTTGAGTTTGCAAGTTACTATCTGAAAAATGAGGCCACCTATTGGTGGGAGATGGTGAAGACATTGGAAGGTACATATATTATTAATTGGGAAAGGTTTAAGGAATTGTTTTTAGAAAAGTATTTTCCTCAGTTTGTTCAAGATCAAATGGAGCTGAAGTTTTTAGAATTAAAGCAAGGGAACATGTCGGTAACAAATTATGAGGGTAAGTTTGAAGAATTATCAAGGTATGTGCCGTCATATGTTGATACTGACAAGAAGAAGGCTAAAAGATTCCAGCAAGGTTTGAAACCATGGATCAGAGGGAAGGTAGCCATTTTTGAATTGGATACCTACGCAGGAGTGGTACAAAAGGCTATGATCGCAGAGACAGAGAGTGAGATGTTCCAGATGGAGAAAGAAAGCAAGAAAAGGAAAGTTGAGGGAAGTGAGGGTCAGTCATAACCAGGGAAGTTTCCAAATTTTAAGAAGGGCAAGTTTCAGCCAGGGAGAAATTTTAATTTCAGGAAACCATAATGTAGGAGACGGAGGCCAGAGCAACCGTCCAGTTAATGCGAATCAGCCGAATCAATTGAGATTAACTTTTCTAGATTGTCAAGTATGTGGAAAGAAGCATGGAGGAGTTTGTAACAAGTTAAATGTGGTATGTTACAAATGCAATCAGAAAGGGCACTATTCGAGGGAGTGCCGAAATCAGCCAACGAGAGAGCCAGCAAATAAGGATCAGCCTATCCGGAATCCAGCAGTGAAGGTTCCAGCCATTGGATTTACATGCTTTAAATGTGGAAAGCCATGACATATGGCCAGGGATTGCAAGACACCAACCCCAGTCAGTAATGCATTGAGGATTATGGGATCTACCCCAACAGTGAATGAGACTCCAAGGGCTAGAGTTTTTGACATGTCGGTGAAGGATGCGATCCAGGATACGGATGTCGTGGCAGGTACGCTTAATGTGAATTCTTTATGTGCCAAAGTGTTAATAGATTCGGGAGCAACTCGATCGTTTGTTTAACAAGATTTTGTTAGTAAGTTAAATTGTCCAGTTGAATATTTAAATGAAATAATGACTGTGGAATTAGCAAATCAAGAACGTGTAACTGTGAATCAAGTTTGTGGGAATTGTGAGGTTGAGATTTCTGGTAGTAAGTTTTGTGTAGATTTGATACCATTTAAGTTAGGAGAATTTGACGTTATATTAGGGATGGATTGGTTATCTAAGCACGATGCCCAGATAGATTGTCGAAATAAGAAGGTAATGGTGAAGACGCCTGACGAAAGGATAATAACGTTCAAGGGCGAGAAGCAAGTAAAGAAGTTTTTAACAATGATTCAAGCTAAGAAGTTATTACGACAAGGATGCAAGCATTTTATAGCATACGTCATTGACAGAAGTCAAGAGCCAGCAAAATTTGAAGATATTCCAGTGGTAAATGAATTTCCAGACGTATTTCCCGAAGAATTACCAGGACTTCCTCCAAATAGATAAATAGAATTTGCGATCGACTTAGCACCTGGAACAGAACCAGTATCCAAGGCCCCGTACAGAATGGCGCCTGTTGAGATGAAAGAGCGAGCGAAGCAATTGCAGGAATTGTTAGAGAAAGGAGTAATCAGACCTAGTATATCTCCGTGGGGAGCCCCGGTATTATTTGTCAAGAAGAAAGATGGAAGCATGAGACTGTGTATCGACTACAGGGAGCTCAACAAGCTTACGATCAAGAACAAGTATCCGTTACCCAGAATCGATGATATGTTCGACCAGTTGAAGGGAGCCAAGTACTTCTCCAAAATTGATTTAAGATCAGGATATCATCAACTGAAGATCAAGCCAGAATATATACCAAAGAAAGCTTTCAGAACAAGGTATGGACATTATGAGTTTTTAGTAATGTCTTTTGGATTGACCAATGCCCCGGCAGCATTTATGGACCTGATGAACAGAATTTTCAAGGAGTATTTGGATAGGTTTGTTATTGTGTTTATAGACGATATTTTAATTTATTCAAAAATGGAAGAGGATCATGCGGAACATTTGAGGACGGCTTTGGAGATTTTAAGGAAAAAGAAATTATACGCTAAATTCTCGAAGTGTGAGTTTTGGCTACAGGAAGTTCAGTTCTTAGGACACATAGTCAGTAACGAAGGGATCAAAGTGGACCCGGCAAAGATCGAGGCAATTATGAATTGGGAGAGACCGAGAACACCCACTGAGGTAAGAAGTTTCTTGGGATTGGCGGGTATTATCGACGATTCGTTTAGAATTTCTCAAGGATTGCAACACCATTGACAAAGCTTACACGAAAGAATGAAAAGTTTATGTGGAACGACAAGTGCGAAGAAAGTTTTCAGGAGTTGAAGCGAAGATTAATCACGACACCTGTTTTGTCACTTCCAGATGATCAAGGGAATTTCGTAATTTATAGTGATGTTTCTCATAAAGGACTAGGATGTGTTTTAATGTAGCACGAAAAGGTGATTGCGTATGCATCAAGGCAATTGAAACCACACGAACAGAAGTATCCTACTCATGATTTGGAGCTAGCAGCCATAGTTTTCGCTTTGATGATTTGGAGACATTATTTGTATGGAGAAAAGTGTGAGATTTTCACGGATCACAAAAGCTTAAAGTACATATTCACACAGAAGGAACTTAATATGAGGCAAAGGAGATGGTTAGAGTTGATCAAAGGCTATGATTGCTCGATTAATTATCATCCTGGTAAGGCTAACGTTATGGCAGACGCATTGAGTCGGAAGGAAAGGTTGAATATAATTATCAGTACTTGAAGATATATATAAGGAATTTCAGAAATTAGAATTGGAAATTAGAGTTTGCAAGCCCGAGGAAGCGAAAGTATACAGTATGACTTTCCAGCCGGAGTTGTTGGAGAAAATAAAAAAGTGTCAGGAAAATGTAATGGATCAAGATATAAATCGTTTGGTAGGTGAGGAATTATGCACGCAGAAGGATGATCAAGGTATTCTTAGGTTTTCTTCAAAAATTTGGATTCCACCGGTGACGGAGCTGAAAAATGAAATTTTACAAGAGGCACATAGTTCAAGATATTCTATCCATCCAGGGAGTACCAAAATGTACAGAGATTTAAAGAAGAATTATTGGTGGCCAGACATGAAGAGGGAAATTGCGGAATGGGTTAGCAAATATTATACTTGTCAGAGAGTTAAAGCAGAGCATCAGAGACCAAGCGGATTGCTACAGCCATTGGAGATTCCAGAGTGGAAGTGGGAACATATTACCATGGATTTCATAGTTGGATTACCAAGGACAAGGGCTAATCATGATGCCATTTGGGTTATAGTGGATAGACTTACCAAGTCAGCTCATTTTCTGCCTATAAATGAAAGATTTTCGCTCGACAATTTAGTCCATATGTACTTGAAGAAAATTGTAGTTCGTCATGGAGTTCCTGTGTCTATTGTATCTGATCGAGACCCAAGGTTTAATTCAAGATTTTGGAAGAGTTTTCAAGAATGTTTGGGAACAAGACTGAATATGAGTACGGTCTATCACCCCCAGACGGATGGTCAAAGTGAAAGAACGATCCAGACAATCGAGGACATGTTACGTGTTTGTGCTATTGATTTCAAAGGAAATTGGGACGAATATTTATCTCTGGTAGAGTTTGTTTACAACAACAGTTATCATGCCAGCATTGGGATGCCACCCTATGAAGCCCTTTATGGACGCAAATATAGATCTCCAATATATTGGGACGAAGTAGGAGAACGCAAAATACTTGGACCTGAACTGTTACAGCAGACAAAGGAAGTTGTTGAAATTATCCAGAAAAGATTGATAGCCGCACAAGATCGTCAGAGAAAATACGCAGATCAGTCAAGGAAAGACATGGAATTTGAAGAAGGGAGCTTGGTATTACTGAAAGTATCACCATGGAAAGGACTAACGAGGTTTGGAAAGAAAGGGAAGCTAAGCCCAAGATATGTCGAACCTTTTGAGATCCTAAAGCGCGTTGGCAAAGTAGCTTACGAGTTGGCGTTACCTCCGCACATGGAGCACATTCACAATGTTTTTCACGTATCGATGCTCAAGAAATATAATCCAGACTCCAGGCATGTAATAGAATATGAGCCAATAGAGCTTCAGGCAGATTTATCATATATAGAGAGTCCGATAGAGATTCTAGAAGAGAGAGAGAAAGTATTGAGAAATAAAGTGGTAAAGTTAGTAAGAGTATTGTGGAGAAACCCAAAGGTTGAAGAGTCAACCTGAGAGTTAGAAAGTGATATGAGAGAAAAGTACCCTCATTTGTTTTCTTAGGAGATTCTGAGGACAGAATCCTTTTAAGGGGGGAAGGATGTAATATCCGGGATATATCGTGTAATTATTTTTGCTATTAAATAATTATTATGTGTGTTCAGTATCTATTCTGTGAGATAATTGTTAAGTGTTATCTTTACTTGGATATTCAAAAATAATATTAATTGAGTATTTTAATTTTTATATGTCCAAAATAAAATATAGATAATTGTCATATCTTCCTAATTATTTTGATGTTGATTTATGGATTTATAAGAATCATATGAAATTTCTAAAATCTTTTTCCGGGTAATTAAAATCTATTTTATAAAAACGGGAACCAACCGACGTCACCCGTTGTTACGTTTTTGGAACCCGAAACTCTTCCGAGAACTCCTTCCTAACCTAATTGTAATATTCCGAGCATATTCCATGTTTCGACTTTTTCGATCCGGCGTATGGTTTATTCTGCGCGGGTCCCGGCGCAACATTTTCGATACAATATTCGTCTCGGTAAATCAATAAAACCCGTATTTTCGATAAACGGGAGCTTTTTATTAAACTATCCCAATTATCACTTCATAATACGTGTAACCAGGCGCTGAGACCAAGACCGCAGTACAAATTGTAATGGTTTGGATAATTATCCCGAAAACCGATACCGTTTGGATCAGTTTTTATAAATAAACGTACCGTTTTGATCCAACGGGATACTAATTTTCCATAAATATAAATAGCCTTCTACCGTATTTTATTTCGTATCAAAATCATTTGCAGACAAATAAATATATAATTTTACAGAGAAAAATCATATATTCATAAACTATTCCAAAAATCAAATCAACTTTTGAAGGTGTTATTGATCTTTGTTTGAAAAGCTCGAGTACTGGATTTGAAGGTCTTGAAAAGCTCTATCAGAATCTGTAATCCATATACCTGCAGAATCAAAGGTTTATTTTCTGGAAATTTATTTATTTTCGAATTTATTTTATTAAAAATATGATTTTTTGTTCGGATGATTGTTTGTATGATTTGATGATTGCATGTTGTAGAGCTTGTTTTCCTGATGATTTTCATATGTCATACGTCTGATTTGGAGTTCAATAACATGCTCAAAAGTGGGTTTAATTTTCAAATTTCAAAATTAGGGTTTATAACCCGTATGAATGTTTTCAATTGAAATTTGGGGGTTTTTGATTCAGGGGTTATTAACTGTTGATTTATAGTGGGTTGTGTTATGAAATTTGCAATCGATTGATATATAGCTCGTTAACAGAGGATGCTTGAATCATAGGGAGTTGTGTTTTTAAAATTCCCGCTGTTCGCCGGAAACCGGCGATGTTCTTGGCCAATTTCCGGCCAGAACAGGGATGATTAGAATGATTTATTTGCATGGATATGTTCCTGGTAATCTGTAGTTTAATTCTGGAGGTGATGGTGGTGGGAGGATACCAGAGGTGAGTTCTCCGGCCACCCCCGACTTTTTCGGCGACTGGAACTGCAAAATTGCAGTTTGGTCCTTGTACTTTTGAAAACGATGAAGCTTGGTCCCCCAGGTTTCCAGACTTTGCAAAAATTGGATTCCTGTTTTAAAAATGTTTAAAAATCATATTTCCTATTTATTTTTATTATAAAAATTCATTTTTAATTTCTGAAAATTCTAAAAATTAGTATTTTAATTCCGAAAATTATTTTTAATTCCAAAATAAATCTAAATTAATTAGTTAATTAATTTCAGTTAATTTTTAATTGATTAATTGGTCAATTAATTCGAAAATTAATTGATTAATTGATTTAATTAATTATTAACTGATTTTAATTAATTATTTAATTAGATTTAATTATTTAAAAATGATTTAAAAATTCCGAAAAATAGTTTCGAGTTTTAAAATATTATTCTAAATCATTTCCAAGGCTCGATAATTATTATAAAATTGTTTCGGAGCCAGAACTGGCCAACCGAACACTGTTTATTATTCCGAAATTGATCCAACAACCCGTTTTAATTACGAAAATGTTTTAAAAATCATTTTAAATACCCGAAAGCCTATTTATGACCCGAGACTTCTTTATAAACGACATATAATTGATTACGTGATGTATTATGTGTTGTACGTGACTTATGGATTGACTATCGGTCTATATATTCGGTGTTTACTTGATTATTGCATAACTTTCAATCCGTTAATCGGATTTGGGTAAAACGAAGGGTAGATAGAAGTATGTGTTGAATAGAACTCTATGAGTCGATTATTGATAGATGCTTATGATATATGAGCAGAAGAGGCAAGGCGTAGGAAAGGGAAACAAGTAGCTGAGGAGTAAAACGGTTGTGATTGAAAGCGAGTGCAGTATAGTAAGCTAATACCAGGCAAGTGTTCTGAATTTTCTCGAGATATTGTAGTACTTGATAGTCTTGTTGATATTGCAAGTGCTTTGAAGCACTGAAACCCAAACTCTGATTCCAGTTATTGTTCTTGAGCCATGAACCTTATTCTTTCTATACAATTGATTGTTGTATACCCAAACACGAACCTCAAATATACAATACTACTCCACAAATACATACACATTAAATATTAAACACGGAACCAGATTGCTTATACCTTCAAACCATTATATTTTATGCTTTAAAAGCCCAAATCTTCGAAACCCTGAAACGTTGAAACCTATGTTATCCAATTCTTTCATTACCCAGCATCCAAGCTTTGAAATTATCTTATTGATCCTTACAAGGATTGAAACCCTTTCATTGTTAAACACTTATTTTTGTTAATGATTCTGGTTATTGTTTATTATTTCTTATTCTGTTATTATGTTAGAATTAGATTGTTTTTATAAAATTGTGGACCAGATTCGTGGTCAGACCATAGAATGGTCAAGTTAGGCCAATGTGTGCCTTGGATCCAATAGTTAGAGCAATGCTGTGTGCCTTGCTCGGGGTTAGTGCGTGACTGATCAGCAGCCTAACCTTGGTTTTTAAATTAAAAGTATAGTATCCAATTCTAAATCATAATCCATTGTTCACTTGATATCATAATCATGTTCACCTGATGATCATTATTCTCAGTTTTGTCATTGTGACTTGCTGAGCTAGTTAGCTCATTTGTGCGATATTGTTTCTGTTCTTTTCTAGTTAAGAAGGAACCAGTTGGTACCGCAGATCCCCAGTCCAGCGCGAGAGCTAGGGGTTCAGGTTGTTCGAGCTAAGCTAGTAGGCTTCTTTTGGGATAATTTAAGTTTGTAAAAGTTGTAATAAAGTTTAATACTCAGTTTGAGTTTGAATGATTGGGATTTGAACGGTCTGTAATATATTAGTGTATTTGGCTTGTGTGCATACTTTAACTTGTCTCGGTCCGTGGTAGTTGGTAAGTAGGGTCACTGCATATATTATTATTATCTTTATTATTGTTATAAGTAGGTTATAAATAAGGTGTGTGTGTGGACCCCAAACTTCTGACCCGGGTTTGGAGGGCGCCACAGATTTTCTACCGACGGATGAAGCATTTTGTAACTCGATGGATGTTGAGTTATTAGCTTCATTGGTTGTAGATTTTTTTGCACTATCCTTAGTTGTAGTTTCTTGATCACTTTCATCATCACTGTCATCACTAACCATCTCCACATTGTCAAATTTGAGGCTCTCATGGTAATCTCCATCTTGTAGTCCTTCAATTTTTATCATCAAACACAACATGTATTGATTCCATAACAATGTTGGTTCTTAGATTGTAGACTCTGTATGCTTTACCAACAGCATATCCAACAAAGATTCCTTCATCTGCTTTAGCATCAAACTTCCCATTTTGATCTGTTTGATTTCTCAAGATATAACATTTGCAGCAAAAGACAAGAAGAAAATTTAGAGTTGGCTTCTTGTTCTTGAACAATTGGTAGGGAGTCATGCATTTTGCTTGATTAACCAAAGAAATATTCTGAGTGTAGCATGCAGTATTTACAGCTTCAGCCCAGAAGTATATTGGTAACTTTGATTCTTCAAGCATTGTCCTTGTAGCTTCAATAAGTGATTTGTTCTTTCTTTCTACTACTCCATTTTGTTATGGTGTTCTTGCTGCTGAAAATTCATGCATAATCCCATTCTCTTCACAAAATGCTCTCATGATAGAATTCTTGAACTCAGTTCCATTGTCACTCCTGATTCTTCTAACTTTGAAATCAGGATGATTGTTGACTTGCCTTATGTGATTGATGATGATTTCACTAGCCTCATCTTTAGACTTTAGAAAGTATGTCCAAGAGAACTTTGAGAAATCATCTACAATTACTAGGCAAAATCTTTTCCTTGAGATGGACAACACATTGACTAGTCCAAACAAATCCATGTGTAGCAGTTGCAAAGGTTCTTCAATTGTTGAATCAAGCTTCTTTCTGAATGATACTTTGATTTTCTTTCCCTTTTGGAAAGCATCACACAGTCCATCCTTAGAAAACTTTACTTGAGGAATACCTCTAACCAGTTCTTTCTTTACAAGCTCATTCATGGTCTTGCAGTTTAGATGGGATAGCTTCTTGTGCCATAGCTAATTTTCATCTTGACTTGCTTTACTGAGAAGATAAGTAATAGATTCTGTATTTGATGAGTTAAAGTCAGCTAGGTACACATTTCCTTTTCTCACTTCAGTGAGAACCATTTTGTTGCTCCTCTTGTTTGTCACAACACAGGCTTCTGTATTGAAGGTTACTGAATTGCCTTTATCACAAAGTTGGCTGATACTCAACAAATTATGCTTGAGACCATCCACTAAAGCAACCTTCTCAATGATGACATTGTCTTTTGAAATAAAGCCATATCCCACATTATAACCCTTGCTGTCATCTCCAAAAGTAATACTTGGGCCAGCTCTTTCCTTGAACTCTGTGAGCTAGGTAGAATCTCCAGTCATGTGTCTTGAACAGCCACTATCCAAGTACCACAGATTCTTTCTGTTTCCCTGCACACATTAAAATCAAATCAAGTTGATTTTGGTACCCAAGTTTCCTAGGGTCCAGCCTTGTTAGCTTTCTCCTTTTGTTTCTTAGGTTTGATCTCATTTGACTTGGGGATATCAGATTCATCCTTAGTCATCTGAGCTGGACCTTTGAAACCATTCATTAAAACGGAATTATCATGCACATTTTGATTAACAGGAAATGGCATGCTATTTGCAAACATGTTGTTCCGGTAGGGCATGCTAAGTGGCATTTGAGGCATACTAAATGCAGCATAGTAAGGATTAGGTGCAAATGGCATATTAGCAAATTGTGCATTCATATTTGTGCAGACATAGCATTCATAGGCATAGAAGGCATATCACTCATGTTGGTAAAAGAAGGTGGTACAGTCATGGAAGTAGGCATGACAATTTTGTAATTAACAGACAGATGATTAACACTTCCACACTTAACACAAATTTTTCTTGGAGCATACTTATCAGGTGTGTAGTTGTTATGTTTGTTAATCCCTACTTTCTTTGTTTCATCAGACTTTGCCATTAGGTCTAGACTAACATAGCTGACATCTTCATCCTCATCCAAACCATCTGTTGCCCAATCATTTTCTTATGTAATAAAAGCTCTTTCCTTTTGTTTGATCAACTCAAAATACTTTTATTTATAATCCACAGGCTCAAACTTCTTCTTGCTGGAATCTGACTTTCTACACTCACTGGCAAAGTGCCCTGCCAACCCACATTTGAAACACTTGAATTTTGATTTATTCACCATGTTTCTATTTGGCTTAGCTGCTCCAAAGTTCTTTTTGAACTTGAGCTTGGAAAATCTTCTGGAAAGAAATGCAAGATGTTTATCAATATCATCCATATCATCTTGACTCAAAGAATCTTCATTTTTTGCTACCAGCCCCTTGTCCTTCTTTTCACAGACCTTTGAAGTGGACTGAACAGCTTCTATCTTCATCTCCTTCTCTTTCTCTAACTCAGCAACCAGTGCAATGGACCCTCCTTTCTTTCTCCCTTTCTCCATTCTTTCATCTTGCTCTATTTCAAGCTCATAAGTCTTTAGAATTCCATACAGTCTCTCTAGTGTAAACTCCTTGTATTCTTGTGAATTTCTCAAGAAGACTGTCATTGGTTTCCATTCTTTTGGAAGGGATCTCAGGAATTTGAGATTAGAATCTTTGGTTTGGTAGACTCTTCCATGCAGCTTCAGAGCATTTAGTAGTTTTTGAAATCTACTAAAGATATTAGTGAGAGTTTCACCTTCTTCATAGTGGAAATGCTCATATTGCTGAATTAGTAACTGCATCTTATTTTCTCTAACTTGTTCAGTGCCATCATAAATTATTTGAATGGCGTCCCAAACGTCCTTGGCTGTCTTGCAATTGATGATGTTGTCAAACATGTCACCATCAACTCCATTAAATAAAATATTCATGGCCTTCTTGTCTTTCCTGACTTGTTCAATATCGGGATCTGACCATTCATGCCTTGGCTTGGGAACTGATGGCTCATTTCCAGTTGCAGCTCTCATTGGTACATGAGGACCTCTCTCTATGCTGTTAGGTCACAAACACTGTAGAAGGGGGTTGAATACAGTGTTTATCATAATCAAATCGAATTAAAGAACTCAAGTAACAGAAAACGGACTTTATTCAATATAATAAACTCTGTTACAATATGGAACTGTCCTCTCTCAGTGATGAACAAATATCACGAGAGCTGCTAAGGTTACAATGAATATTATTCTCGATAATGATAACACTTATAGTGTAAACCCTATGTCTGTGTTTATATACTACACAGTTACAAGATAATCGCTAATTGATATGGAATATAATTCTGCTTCCTAAAATATATCAATCATATATCTTTTCTTCCAAGTATTCTATTCTTCATAGAATTCCTTCTTCATGCATATCTCTTTTTGCGTTTGTCTTGATCTTCTTTCCTTTCAATCAGCCGCCTTCCTTATCTGAAAGTCTCCTAAAGTCCTGATATTATCTCCTGATAAATATCTCCTGATAACTTAAGTTCTGACCACTTAAGTTCTGACTTCAGTATAAGTGCTGATTTCCAGTTAAGTACTGATTTGTCCTGTTTAAGTAAGATCTGAAAATTAGACACAAATCATATTAGACATGACATTATCAAATATAAACAATCTCCCCCAACTTGTAAATTAGTATAATATAGAAGTTTAACAGATATTTGATGATGTCAAAAATATTAAGTACAAATGCATGAGAATTTGACTAGATAACTATAACTTACAGTCCTTAATGCTTTACCAACTTTAACTTGTGATAACAGCTTCAGTCTGTATACACATCAGAATTTGAGCAGTTGTAGATCTTGACTTGGCTTCAATTACTGATCTCTTTGATGTCAGGAGTTGTTCTGAGATAGTTCTTTAACAAACATCTCTCAGCATATTTAAGTTCATCAATCATCCTCCTTTTAGCATTCTTCAATTCAACTGTATCTTCACCAATTTGAAAGATAACAACCCTGAGATCATTTATTTTAGCTTTCCTTATGTCCTGATCCAGTCTGGTCAAATATGCCTTGTCAAACTCAAGATTGAATTCTACAGCCTTATAACTCAGAAAGGTAGTTATAATCTTAGCAGAGTTAGGCTTCATCTCAATAATATCACCTTTGTGATCTCTGTACTTGGGATAGTATGTGCTGTCAGACTTTATAGAATAAAGCTTCTTCTATCTCTGAATTTGAGTCTTCAAATAATTTGCAGCACTTTCTGTTAATCTGTTCTTCACTTGAAGTAAGAATAAAACATGTTCTAGTTCCTCAAAATACTTCAGTGGTATAGCATTTTCCCTTATATGGTAAACTCTTCCATCTGTCATGAAATATAACAAGATGTGTTCTTTCAAGAAGATATGGTAAACCATATGAACAGATTCAAGTTGATTCAATCTTTCAGAAATTGCTCCAACACCTGGTTCACTTAAGGAAGTTGGATCATTGGTTGTGTTCTGCACTCTTCTTTTATCAGCACTACCTAATCCAGATTTATCTCTTGCTTCCTTTCATGTAACAACTCTTGCTTCAAAACCACTTGCTACAGTCTTCAAAGGTTGAGTTTGTTTAGCTTTAGTGAATCCTGGTAGGAGTAACTTTGAGGATTTAACATGAGCAATGTCAGAGGTTTTCTTTAACTTATCTTCTGATATCAAGCTAACTTGAGCTATGTCTGAGGTTGCTTGCTTTAGTGTCATATCAGAACTTACTATATCTTGACTCTGAACAACTTAAGCCATGTCAGAGGTTGTTTGAGAAATCTTCTTTGAAACCAGAGTAAGATTAGCATCTTCAACAGATATTTCTTCATCCATAGGAGGCATATAAACCTTTACAGGTTCACCAACTTTTTCTTTGCCCTTGGACCTTGGATCTATCTACATTTGTGATTTGACCTTGGTTGCATCAGGATTTACCCTTTCTTTTATCACAATGCCTTTAGCTTTAGGAATTTTCTTTTCAACAACAGAACCTTTAGATTTGGAGTTGAATTTTTCTAACTTAAGTCTAGCTTCTTCTTCCTTCAGACTTTCAAAGTCCATTCCCGGATTTTCTTTCAGAAATAACTGTCTTGAAATCTCCTCATCAAGTTCCAGATGTTTATCAGAACTTATCCTTTTACCAGTATCAGAAGTTATTCTTCTCCCAGTATCAGAACTTGTTCTTTGACTTATAGTTCCAGTTCTACTTGATGAAAGACCTTTACCTTGACCATGACCTCCACCCATTCCAGAGTTTTCCGGGTCATCTTTTCCATCATCCTTTCCCTTCATTGTCTTAATATGTTTGCATTTGGACTTAATTACTTTCTCCCCATTTTTGGTATCAGCAGGTAATAAAAGAGAGACAAGCAATTCCATTGAGGATTGGATCTCATTGAGTTGATTTTGATGAGAAGCTTGATTCTTCAAAATTTCATCAATCTGAGACTGTTGCTTCTCTTGGGTTTTCTCAATATAGGTAATTCTGTCAAAGGTAGGTTGGAAAAACCTTTTCTTTTCAAGTTTCAGATTCATATCTTGCTGGATCAAGTTTTCTTGAATTTTATTCACCTTGTCATGAGTGATTGAGTGTTGACCTTGAAGGTGCCTTGTACTCAATGCAGTAACTCTCAGCTGTGTCTTGAAATCATCATTTAGCAGCATTTCATCAGCTTTTGCAAGATGCTCAGCAAGAATCTTTTCAGAAGGAACAAAGGTAACTGTGTTCCACTTCTTAGTCCACTCCTGTCCTCTAGGAGTTTCACTCCAAGGTACTGGTGCTTCCCCTGTAACACACTTCTTGACTATCTCAGTTTTATGAACAGTTTGTTGAGGTGCATGTCCTAATGGACCAGCTGCATCAGCATCTACATTTGTAGCAGCAGCTTCACCAGTAACTTCATCATTAGTAGCATCAGAACTTGTAGAATCAGCATCAACATCATCCTCTGAAAAAAGAATAGTATGAGAGGCTATTGAGGCTTCAACATCATCCTCTAAGTGCTGATCTCCAACTACGTTCTGATCAACAGCCATATTTTGATGCTCACCTGAAATCTGATCTTCAGTATCTAGATGCAGAGAAGGTGTTGTAGGCAATTCTGGATTAAAATCAGCATCAAGAAGTGATGTTGGTGGTGGAGTGACTGGAGCTGGTGGAGCTTCTAGATGCAAAACCTGAGGCACTTCTAAGTTATGGATGTCAATTTCATCACTTGGCCCCTGGTTATCAGCATGTACTGGAGATTGATGAGTTGCATGAAGGTCTGGATCAACACTAGGAGAATTGTGAGCTTCAACAGGGTCTTGTGAGATCAGAGATTCATGACCCCCTTCCTTAACTGCTGCTTCCATTCCTTTACCAGAATCTTCAGGCCTTTTTGCCAATGATTTGAATCTTTTAGCTTTTGAGGAGTCTTTAGGAGCTGTATCATCAGAATTATGCTTTCTAAGCCTTTTTAGGGGCCTGGAACTCCCAATATCAACATCCTTCTAAGAAGAGACCTTCTCATCTTCTACAACAACAGGTTCTGAAACTGGAATCTGTTCCTCAGCATCTGATTCATCTCGCAGAATGAATCTCCTTCTCTTCTGTTGTGTCTGAGGTACTTTCTTAGTCCTCTTAGGTTTGAAAGATGAAGGCTGCACTGTAGGATCTGAAGGTTGAGGTTGAGAAGTTTGAGGTGGTTGAGTAGAGGTGGTAGGTGCTGATGGATGAGCTTCGGATGGTTGAACATCAGGATATAGTTCAGTGTATTTAACTGGATCGTAGTTAATTAAGGCTTGTTTGACAGATAAAGGAATTAGGAGGGGTCTTAACACAGCCTTCTTATTATCAGTAGATAATAAGTCATTAAAAGCTCTTTTAGCTAGTCTGAATGATGAAATTAATTCACTAGCAGATTGGGGCTTATTATCACAACAGAAACTATAAATAAGCTGACAGAATCTAGCAAAATAAATAGTAGTTCTATCTTTTGTCATTCTATCCCCAATAAAACCTAAGACAACACTTGCATAGTCAAAATCAGTTTGATTTATGAGAGCATACCCGATTTGTTGGCTGAAGATGGGAATTGCATCGAAATTTGAACATTTGTTTGCAAAAGCCTTGGTTATGCAGTCAAAGAAGAAACTCCATTCCCTCCTTATGAAAGATCTCTTCAACTGGCCCAGCTTTGACAATGTCTTCTCATATCCCAGAATGGCCATCATGTTTTGAAGAACTGGCTCTTCAACAGTAGAATAAACACAGTTCTCAGGTAGCTGCAGTGCTTGTCGAACAGTATACAATGTCACAACATACTCATCCTCCCCTGATGAAAAAATAATACTTGGGGACCCTTGAGCACCACCATCATCATATACACCGCTTCTCCAGAACTTCAATACTTGAGTACCAGAGACTGCTTCAGGTTCGGTCAGAGCATACCCAATATCAGAACTAGCAAGAAAGTCCTGAATGAAGTGAAGTTCAGATGGGGCTTCTGACTTGCTAAGAATAATGAAGAAGTTATTAGGAACAAACGTAGCTCCATCAAAAATTATGTCCTTGGGTGCCATGAGAAATAATTGAGAAATTAGGTTGCCTGTAAGGTGTTTGATAAAATATCTGTTTGATAAATCGTCAGTAGTTGTGAGAGTGAATAAGAGTAACAAGAGAGAGATAAAGTATGAAAGTGAATAAAAGATTTTACAATCTTTTCTCTCTTTTCCTTATTCGCGGTAAAAAAATAGCCGTTTGAGACACCTGTCAGACATGCAGCAGTAAAAGATAATTAATGGGCACGGGTATTCAGTAATCATTACTTATCACATGAAGTTTTTCAAGGAGAAAAACCGTTTCACTTACCAAATAATCCCATTAATCAAGGACGTGCAGTTTTATTTTAAATTTTAAAAACAAACTGTTCCCACTAAATAAATGATTATTACTGCTTTACCAATATTCTGTAAAAATATGACCAATGAGAGAATGACCAAAAATAAACCAAGTAAACAAATACTGCCACGTCAGAATCAGAACTTGATTTGTATCAGAGCTAAAAAGGTCATCATAATATGGTTAGTATCAGGATTTACAATGTCATCAGAATATGAAACGACGCAGAGACAAAAATCTTGCAAAAAGATAAAATTTCATTAATATATCAAGAAAATACATTTCATGAAACTTAAATTACATGCATAAAATTACAAGATTGTCCTAATCTAAAATGCCTAACATCAACAGCTTTAGTCCTAAGCTAAGAAGCCTAATGGCTAACTCCTTCTGCTGCTGACGAAGAGCACTGCAAGACGGATAATCCGTTCTTGCAGACGGAGAGCTTCTCTCCTTTCTTCTTCCAATCTATCAAGATGGAGATGATACCCCATTGATAAAAACAAGAGTTCAGTGTGAACCTCTTGTGGAACCGAATCCCAGAGTTCATCAGGAATGGCAGTGACATGCCACTCCTGCTGCCAGTAGGCACAACTCAACTCAATAGTGAAGGTTTCGTAATTCAAGAATATGTTGAAATGAACCATTTTTGATGAGTATGTGAAGAGTGAGTTTGAGAGAAAATGAAAGATGTTTTGGCTGGAATGAATTGATGGTTTAAATAGCGAATGGAATACCAAGGGACACGAGAACTGGGCAACAATTACAAGTAGAAATAATGACCTCTCGATTCCCTAGACTGATGAGTAATAATAATAGCCATTGGAAGCTTAAAACAGGAGTTAATGAGCATATGAAACAAGTAAAAATTACTGTGCATATACGAGTACCACTAACCCAAATTATGTTGACTGTTTATATCTCACCCAAACATATTCTGATTTTAAATATGATTGTTCCATATTTTAACCACAGATAAGTCAAGTAAAAAATCAGTATTTAATATCAGAACTTAGACTTATATCAGAACTTAACAGTAATCAGAACATGATTCCTTAACTCGAAAGGTGAATGCCTATTTCTGTAATTCTTCACACAAATTATGATTTCATTTCTTCAGAATTTAATCATCAGAATTTCCATCATAACTTGTCCTCAGAATTTATGCATCTGACACTTAAACTGTTCATCTAAAATAACATTTATCACCACAGTAATTTTCATCATTCACATGGAGTGTATGTGTGTGCAATAAGCTAAATATCAGATAAAGATTAAAGTCTGATTCACTTCAGTACATCTTAGAAGTAAGGCATAACTAAGAACTTTGCTCAAAATCTGTTAGTATTCTAAGGTCTACTTTAGAATGAGTTCATGCATGAGTCCACCTTAACTGTTTTGTGCTCATTTTATGCATCTTTTGAAATTCCATTTTACATTGGCTTCTCAGTGTAAGTGAGTTACGACTGCTTATCAGAATTTATGCTATTATCAGAGTATTTCTCCAGTAATCATAGAGTGTGAAAAGTCACCAAGAAAAATATTTATTTTGCTTTTCTGATGCATATTACATAATACCAGCAATGCACTTGGGTCTTCCCTTCCACATTTTTACTCTAGATCTCAAAGGAGTACCTGATTTTTATTCCCTTTTTCTTTTCCTTTTTCTTTTGATAAGTGAGGTTTATCAGCACTTAGTACATCCATCAGATTTACTAACATCAGAACTTAACAGATAAGAAGCATTATTCTAGTTTTTGACTTAGTAATAAGATACACAAAGTAAATTTAACTAAGCTCAATATCAGAATTTGATTGTGTTAAAAGATTTCCACATAAACGATTACTTCAAACATGGGACTTTAGTATATTGTAGACTACTAGGTCAGCATCTAGCACAATTATCCTCATTAGATTGAATAGTCTCAGAAATATTCATATCACTATCAGAGTTTAGAAATTTACATCAGACAACAACCAGTACTTAAGCAATTTTCAATTTAAGCACAGAATACACAAAGATAGTAATATCTGTAAATACTGATCATAAAGTCTGATGTATCAGAACATAAACTAAGCAGATTTAGAGAAAGAACCTGAAATCATTTCTAGTTCATTTACCAATCTTGTAAAAGTAGCTTCACACAGTGGTTTTGTGAAGATATCTGCTAGTTGTTGATCTGTTGGAACAAAGTGCAATTCCACTGTACCTTCATCCACATATTCCCTTATGAAGTGGTACCTAATGCTGATGTGCTTTGTCATTGAGTGTTGAACTGGATTACCTGTCATAGCAATAGCACTTTGATTATCAAAATAAATAGGGATTTTAAAGTATGTTAACCCATAATCCAGTAACCGATTCTTCATCCAAAGAATCTGTGCACAACAGCTTCCTGCAGCAATGTACTCTGCTTCTGCAGTTGATGTGGAAATTGACTTTTGTTTCTTGCTAAACCAAGAAACTAATCTGCCTCCAAGAAATTGGCATCTTCCACTTGTGTTTTTCCTGTCAATTTTGCAAACTGCAAAATCTGCATCTGAGTAACCTATTAGCTTAAAGTCCGATTCTCTGGGATACCACAATCACAGATCAGTTGTACCCTTAAGGTACTTGAAAATTCTTTTCAGAGCTGTTAAGTGAGGTTCTCTTGGATCTGCTTGAAATCTTGCACAAAGACAGGTAGCATATATAATATCAGGTCTACTAGCAGTTAGATAGAGTAGTGAGCCAATCATACCTCTGTAATCAGTAACATCTACTGATGTACCAGTATCCTTATCCAATTTTGTTGCAGTGGCCACGGGAGTGGATGCACTGGAACAATCTTGCATTCCAAATTTCTTCAGCAAATTTCTGGTGTACTTGGATTGACAGATAAAAGTGCCTTCTTCATTCTGCTTGACTTGAAGGCCCAGAAAATAGCTAAGTTCCCCCATCATACTCATTTGATATCTTGACTGCATCAGTTTGGAAAACTTGCAAAGTCTGTCATTCGTAGAACCAAAAATGATATCATCAACACATATCTGCACCAAAAGTAAGTCCTTTCCATGGTTGAGGTAGAACAGTGTTTTGTCAATAGTTCCTCTGTTAAATCCACTTTCCAGAAGAAACTGAGCTAAAGTCTCATACCATGCTCTTGGAGCTTGCTTAAGGCCATAAAGTGTTTTATCAAGCCTGTAGACATAATTTGGAAGTTTTGAATCTACAAAACCTGGAGGTTGTTCAACATATACTTCCTCTTCCAATTCTCCATTGAGAAAAGCACTTTTCACATCCATTTGAAAGACAGTAAACTTTTTGTGAGCAGCATAAGCCAAAAATATCCTTATAGCTTCCAATCTAGCAACTGGTGCAAATGTTTCATCATAATCAATTCCCTCATGTTGAGAATATCCTTTTGCAACCAGCCTTGCTTTATTCCTTGTTATTATGCCATCACTATCAGTTTTGTTTCTGAACACCCACTTTGTACCAACAACAGATCTGTTCTTTGGTCTTGGCACTAGGGTCCATACTTTGTTTTTTTCAAATTCATTTAACTCTTCCTATATTGCTTGCACCCAATCTGCATCTTGAAGAGCTTCTTCCACTTTCTTTGGTTCAGTCTAAGAAAGAAAAGAATTATAAAGACATTCATTTGATGTAGTTGTTCTAGTTCTGACACCTGCATCAGGATTTCCAATAATTAAGTCAGGTATATGTGATTTAGTCCACTTCCTTGCAGATGGAAGGTTTTCTCTAGAACTGGATGCTCCCCCATGATCCATGCTGTCTTCATCAACATTTTATGATGCTCCCCCTGAAATTATGCTCTCTGAATTGGATCCTTCAGTATTTGAATTTCCAGAATTATCAGAACTTGGCTCATCAGAATTTGATGAATCAGAACTTGAAGAGCCAGTTGTAGGTTCTGATGCTTCTTGAGATGTGGTTGTATCTTCAGTATGCTCCCCCTGCACAGGTGCATCTTTCTTTGGCGTAGTCACCATAGTTTCAATAACATCAGAGTTTAATCCATCGGAGTTTACAGTATCAGGATTTAGACTGTCAGGATTTACAGTATCAGAATTTAAATCTTCATTTTCAAATATCAGCTGATCATGATCATTGAAATCTTCAAGTCCAGTAATCTTCTTATCATCAAAAGAGATATTGATAGATTCCATGACAACCCTTGTTCTTAAATTGTAGACTCTGAAGGCTTTTGTGGAAAGTGGATATCCAACAAAAATTCCTTCATCAGCTTTTAGATCAAATTTGGATAGCTGTTCAGGATGAGTCTTAAGAACAAAATACTTGCATCCAAATATATGAAAATACTTCAGATTTGGCTTCTTTTTCTTCACCATCTCATATGGTGTCTTTCCATGCTTGTTAATGAGTGTTGCATTCTGAGTAAAACAAGCAGTCTGCACAGCTTCAGGCCAAAAATAGGTTGGTAGCTTTACTTCATCAAGCATAGTCCATGCAGCTTCAATTAGAGTTCTATTCTTTCTTTCAACAACTCCATTTTGTTATGGAGTTCCAGGAGCAGAAAAATCCTGCTTTATTCCATGGTCTTTGCAGAACTCTTTCATGATCAAATTCTTGAACTCAGTACCATTATCACTTCTTATTATCTTCACAGAATCTTTGACCAATTTATCCAGTTGCTTGACATGATCAATCAAAATAGATGCAGTTTCACTTTTTATGTGCAAGAAATACACCCATGTGTATCTGGTGAACTCATCCACTATGACCATAGCATATTTCTTCTTTGCAATAGACATGACATTCACTGGACCAAATAGATCAACATGTAGTAGGTGATAAGGCTCAAGAATTGATGATTCAGTCTTGCTCTTGAATGAAGATTTTCTCTGTTTAGCCTTCGGACATGAATCACAAAGGCCATCAGGAGCAAATACTGATTTTGGCACTCCACTCAGAAGATCTTTCTTGACTAGTTCATTTATATTGTTGAAATTTAAATGAGAGAGTTTCTTGTGCCAATTTCAGCTTTCTTCAATTGATGCTCTACTTACCAGACAGATTGCAGAACCATCAGTACTTGTTGAAAGCTTGGCTTCATAAATGTTACCATGCATGTATCCTTTCAGAACAGCTTTGCCTGTAGATTTGTTTACAACTTCACAGTGTTCTTCAAAGAAATCCACATGATAACCTCTGTCACAGATTTGACTAACACTGAGCAGATTGTGTTTAAGTCCTGAGACCAGAGCTACTTTTTCAATGATGACATTCCCCAGATTGATATTGCCATATCCCAAGGTTTTTCCAATGTTGCCATCTCCATAAGAAACAC
The DNA here is from genome assembly GCF_009905375.1 of Apium graveolens. Taxonomy (NCBI): domain Eukaryota; kingdom Viridiplantae; phylum Streptophyta; class Magnoliopsida; order Apiales; family Apiaceae; genus Apium; species Apium graveolens. The sequence goes on from NC_133656.1 coordinate 209,846,764, forward strand.
TTGGGCCAGCTTTCTCCACAAAGTCTGATAGTAGGGCTTTATTTCCAGTCATATGTCCTGAACATCCACTGTCCAGAACTAGGATGTTTTTCTTGTTGCCCTGCAATCACAAAGACCATTAATGATTAGTTTTAAGGACCCAGACTTGCTTGGATCCTTTGGCCTTATTAAGTTTGTTAACATTTGCAGCGGATTTAGCATCAGAGTTTATGTTAACATTTTTCTTATCAGCATTTACACTATCAAACTTTGTATCAGAACTTACACTAGAAGGAACAATGCTAACTTTCTTTAAAGAAGATTTTATTTGATAATAGCCATAGTACAAACTATGATATTCCTTACAAGTATAAATGTAATGCCATAAACTTCCACAATGAAAACAAGGATTTTGTGGCTTATATCTAACAGGCTGACTCTTAACTCCTGACTTTGAAGGTAAGGAGTTTATGTTCTTATTTGTCCTGCAAAAAGAAGCCAGATGGTTAGAATTTCCACAGTTATGACATGTTTTTCTAGGAGCATTAGGAATAGGCTTGTAATCATTACTTTTATTCAGACCCTCCTTTCCATTCCTATTTTTCTGCGGTGACTTTCCCTTGTTGACATTCTTAACATCTTTCAGCTTATGCTTAAGCTGCTTCTTTGTTATTAAGCCTACGTTAACTTCAGTTGGCTTTTCCTATTTTAGTTTGCCAGAAGTTAATTCCTCTTTAACTTCTGATTTATCAGTATTTGACTTTACAGCTACAAACTTAACAGGTTTCAACTTTGGCTTTTGTTTAACAACTATAGGCTCAATTTCTACAATTCCTTTATCATTCTTATCATCTCCATAACCTTAGCCCTCTTTCCAGTTTCCACTACTTAACAAATTCTGAGTTGTTCTGTCAGAATTAGTCCAAGTTCTGATAATCTCTCTTTCCTTTTCTAACTCAGTTTTTAGAGATTCATTCATTTTAAGTACTTCATCCCTAACATAAAAAGCATCATCTCTATCTTTCTGAGTTTGATGGAACATGACTAACTCTTTTTCTAAATAATCATTCCTCTTTTTGCAAGCAAGATTTTCAGAAGTTAATCTTTCACATGTTAAAGTTTGATCTCTATAACTAATGAACATGGTTTTAAGATATCTTCTCAACTCATTAATATCATCAGTATGAAAGGCATTAGTAGTTTGAGGTACCTTTAACTCAGCAGCATCAGAACTGCTATCAGCATTTGCCATCAAGGTATAGTTTTCCTCACTTTCAGAATCTGAAGTGTCTGTCCAGCTTTTCTTCTTTGTGACAAGAGCCTTGCCTTTGTCAATCTTCACTTTCTTGCAATCAGAAGATATGTGGCCTTTCTCACCATAGTTGTAGCATTTGACATTTATGTAATCTCCTCTGTTAGACTTCCCTCCTTTGCCTTTAGATTTTCTGAAACTCTTCTTATCAAAACTTGCACCTTTCCTGGAAAATTTCTTTCCCTTCCTGAATTTTTTGTATGCAATCCTTGTGATTCCTTTCACCATAAGAGCACACAGCTTCATCATCTCTTCATCAGCATCCATCTCAGGCAAGCTTTCAGTTTCTGAGTCATCATCACTATCAGAACTTGATGACTCAGTATCAGACTTTGTGATGAGAGCTTTTCCCTTGCCTTTCCTTGAGGTAGCTGCTTTGGGAGATTCCTCCTTAGCCTTAAGAGCAATTATCCTTGAATTTCCTCCTTTCCTCTTATTTCTTTGTTCCATCTCAAGTTCATGAGTCTTGAGCATCCCATAAATTTCATCAAGAGTTGTTTCTTCAAGATTATAGTTGTCTCTTATAGTGGTGGCTTTCAAATCCCATCTTTCAGGAAGTGTTAACAGGAATTTAAGATTCGAATCCTCAAGATTATACTCCTTGTCAACTAGTGACAAATCATTCAAGAGTTTGACAAATCTGTCATATAAACCAGTTAATGACTCATCAGGCTTTGTGTCAAAGTGTTCATACTCTTGAGTGAATATTGTCTTCCTGTTCTTCTTAACTGATTCGGTTCTCTGGCATCTTATCTCCAAAGCATCCCATATCTCCTTTGTAGTCTTGCAGTTGATTACCCTATTTGACATTACATTATCAATAGCACTATGCAGCAAGTGACGTACCTTAGCATCCTTAGCAATTGAAGAGATATCTTCAGCTGTGTAATCACTCTTCTCCTTTGGTACAAACTTTGTTGGTTGACCTGCAACTACAACAACGAGTTTGGTTGGCTTGTGTGGTCCTTCATTAATTCTGTCATGATATTCTGGATTAGTAGCTTCCAGAAATATAGACATCCTCACCTTCCATATGGAATATTCAGATGGTTTCAGAATGGGAACTCTAATAGTCTCATATCGACTATGGATTTGATTCTTTGGAGATTCTTCAGTTTGGTGGGCTTGGTTCGAGTTTCTTCTTCAGACATGATTGTTTTTGGATCTTAAAATGTTTGTGTGTTAACAGATCTGCACCTGATACCATTTGTTAGGTCACACACACTGTAGAAGGGAGTTGAATACAGTATTTATCACAATCAAATCAAATTAAAGAACTCAAGTAACAGAAAATAGACTTTATTCAATATAATAAACTCTGTTACAATATACAACTGTCCTCTCTCAGTGATGAACAAATATCACGAGAGCTGCTAGGGTTACAATGAATATTATTCTCGATAATGATAACACTTATAGTGTAAACCCTATGACTGTGTTTATATACTACACAGTTACAAGATAATCGCTAATTGATATGGAATATAATTCTTCTTCCTAAAATATATCAATCAGATATCTTTTCTTCCAAGTATTCTATTCTTCATAGAATTCCTTCTGCATGCATATCTCTTTTTGCGTTTGTCTTGATCTTCTTTCCTTTCAATCAGCCGCCTTCCTTATCTGAAAGTCTCCTTAAGTCCTGATATTATCTCCTGATAAATATCTCCTGATAACTTAAGTAATGACCACTTAAGTTCTGACTTCAGTATAAGTGCTGATTTCCAGTTAAGTACTGATTTGTCCTGTTTAAGTAAGATCTGAAAACTAAACACAAATCATATTAGACATGAAATTATCAAATATATCTAACATATGCAATCCACATAGGCCTCATCTTGAGAAAGTAAATGAAGATGCATCTTTACCTTCCAGTGATGATAATTATCTTTGTCCAGAAAAGGAATCTTGACTCCAACATCCTTCTTGTTCATCTTGTTGTTTTTTTTGATCTTTAAACTCTTTGTGCTTCAAGAGCTTGCTCTAATACCAATTATTAGTCCCTAACAACGCAACAAGAATTACAGAAGGGGGGGTTGAATGTAATTCTAGTAAACTTTTTCTTGAACTGTAAAATTTTCTAACTCAAACTATATATATAAGTGTTTTGATTTGCAAGGTGCGGAATCACAAGTTAAATAAATCAAAAACATAAAGTAATAAAAGCACAGGTTTTTAAAACTTTCTGGTGGATTTGAAAGTATCCACCAGATATATATTATTGATTTAAGAACTCTGTGAAGAACAAATTATCTTACAGCTGCTTTACAAGTGAACAAACAAACTACAGAGAAATTCTTAACAGTTACAGCTTTTTCTATTTCTCTTCTAAAAGTGTTTGCTTAGTTATTTGTTTCACTAGCTACACTTGGTTTATATATCACCAAGTTTACATGGTAATAAGACAGGATAATAAAACAAAACTATCAAGTCAAACTCCATGTTGCTTCACTACTCTATTCCAACATCTTTGAAAATCTTCTTAACTTGCATGGAAATGGTAATGCTTCTTTGTTCTTCATTTCCTGTTAAACATGCTCCCACATTCCTTTTGTAAACACCCAACGCATGTGACTGTCTTGTCACTGTCAACAGATATTTGAATTGATCATCCGTCGGGTACATGCTTTTCATCCGTCGGGTAGCTTTGTTGATCATCCATCGGGTTGCTTTGTTGATCATCCGTCGGGTAGCTATTTAACACTTGACTTCATTTCACTTATGCAGAATTACAAGACATCTCATATTTACAATTAATCAGCCTATTCTGTATATCTAATAATAGTCAACATGACTCATATGCTACTTCAGGATCTATACAAAGTTGTTCACAGAAATGTGTTACAATACTTATTGTTACATAAGCTACTCACTCGATGGATGTCAAATCATCATCTGTCAGGACTATATTGAGTCATCCGTCGGGAATATATTTGATCATCCGTCGAGTGCTACATTTTTCACTAAGTTAAATCTACTAAGGTTTTTTGTTAATGTAATCATCAAGTTCACAACATATTCCCAACACTAACTAACTAAACATCAAAATTATAACAAATCAACCACTAAAACTAGGTTTATAACTAAGATTATAACTAAGATTTCAAAGTTTCTTGAAACTTAAACCTTGAATAAAGATTGGTCAAAGATTTATACCTTTATTGAAAGCTTGTTATGTGTTCTTGATGATGGTGGAGTCTTGGGGATGCTTGGTTGAGTTTAAGGAACCTAAATCAAGCCATAAAAATCAAGAAACCAAGAAAAGTTACTTTTCATTACTATTAATTATCACTTTTTTTAATTTATTTCACCCATAAAACCTTAATAGAATGAGCTCAAAAATTTATCTTACCTTAGTTTAGGATGTATGAAACTTGGGAATTAATGGTGGAATTTTTCCATGGTTAGAACTTGGTGTTTGGAAATTGATTTCTTCCTTTTTCTTGATGAAGGCCGAATGGAATGAAGAAGGGAGAGAAGAGAGAGTTTTGTTGCTTTCTTGAAAAGCTTCCCTTGAAATATTTATGATATATGATTTTGTATATCTCCTAGTACTACTAAATCAATGAAAATCTTGGTTATCCATCCTAGGTTGCAAGCTATTCTACTTGGTTTAGATTTTAGGTTTACTATTAACTAGCTTTTATATTATCATTCTATCTAGTCTAGGTTACTATTTGGTTACTTGACCATGGTTAGTTTCTTACTCCAGTTAGCTAGTATAGCTAGCTTGGTTTGATACATTTATTTATTCATTTACGCGTTTGCTTGGTCGCTTATTCATTTTCGTAATAAACTCTCATAAACGGTTCGCGGTGTAAATCCTTTCTTATACGTTCTTTATGTTTTAAAGTATCGTATTTGGATATGAATTTGTATGATTTTAAATTTGTAATTATATTGTCATTCCCGTAATTCTTGATGGTTCGTAGATACGGTCTTTTTTCAAAGTTGAGAAAACGAATGGCTTTTACATACACTCATTTGGTACGTATAATCACAATATCAACTCGAAATCTTAAATTAAAAACTCATATATGGTGTGGTCATAATTTTTTTTATTAAACCGCAAGGTTACTATTCATAAAGGTCTTTTATCAATGTCAAAATTTTAGATTTTTTACAGTCTTCCCCCTTAAAAGGATTCTGTCCCGGAATCCGTTTAGGAACAGAAAGGGATACGCTTCTCACATGACAACCTCGAGTTCTCACGTTGACTTCGCAACATTTGATCTCTTCATAAAATTTTCACTCATCCGTCAAATATAATTCAGAGTACTCATTCTTGTAGACCTATGATCTCTACACGTTGCTCCGCATACACTAAGCCTAACTGCAAGTTTATTATCTCATTTTTAATCATATGTCTGGAGTTGACGGTTAAATTTCCTAACATCGATTCGTGGTACTCATTATAAACTTGGCAACTGTTTGACGATGGTGCTAATTTATAATCCAATTTTCTTAGTCTTTTAAAGATTTCAACTGGTCCAATAAACCTTAAGTTCAACATTTCTTTACCTTTCGAATCTCATCACTCCCTCCCCGGGAGGCACTTTCAACAATACTTGGTCTGTTACGTTGTGGCGCCCTCCAAACCCGGGTCAGAAGTTTGGGGTCCACACATACCTTAATTATAACCTACTTATAACAATAATAAAGATAATAATAATTATATGCAGTGACCCTACTTATCCACCACCACGGACCGCGACAGGTTAAAGTATGCACACAAGCCAACACACTAATATATTACAAACCGTTCAAATCCCAACTATTTCAACTCACACTGAGTATCAAACATTATTACAAACTTTTACAAACATAAATTATCCCAAAAGAAGTCTACTAGTTCAGCTTTCTCAACCTGAACCCCTAGCTCTCGCGCTGGACTGGGGATCCTCTTTACCAACTGGTTCCTTTTTAACTGGAAAGAATATAAACAACATCGCACAAATGAGCTAACTAGCTCAGCAAGTCACAATAACAAAACTGAGAATAATGATCATCAGGTGAATATATTTATGATATCAAGTGAACAATGGATTATGATTTAGAATTGGATAATATACTTTTAATTTAAAAACCAAGGTTAGGCTGCTGATCAGTCACGCACTAACCCCGAGCAAGGCACACATCATTGCTCTAACTATTGGATCCAAGGCACACATTCGCCTAACTTGACCATTATATGGTCTGACCACGAATCTGGTCCACAATTTTATAAAAAAAACAATCCAATTCTAACATAATAACAGAATATGCAATAATAAACAATAACCAGAATCATTAACAACAATGACTGTTTAACAATGAAAGGGTTTCAATCTTTGTAAGGATCAATAAAGTAGTTTACAAGCTTGAATGCTGGGAACTGAAAGAATTGGATAACAAAAGAATCAATATTTCAGGGTTTCAAAGATTTGAGCTCTCAAAGCATAGGATACAATGGTTGAATGTATAAGAAATTCAGTTCAGTGTTTGGGATTTTGTTTGCATGTATTTATGGAATAGTATCGTATACTTGAGGTTCAAGTTTGGGTTTATAATAATCAATGGCTTAGAAAGAATATGGTTCATAGCTCAAGAACAATAACTGAAATCAGGGTTTAGGTTTCTGTGCTTCAAAGCACTTGCAATGTCAACAAGGCTATCAAGAATTTCAATATCTCGAGAAAGTTCAGAACACTTGCCTGGAATTAGCTTACTACTCTGTACTCGCTTCCAATCACAATCAGCTTACTCCTCAACTATCTGTTTCCCTTTTCTACGCCTTGCCTCTTCTGCTCACATATCATAAGCATCTATCAATCATCAACTCACAAGATTCTATTCAACGCACTCTTTTATCTACCCTTCGTTTTACCCAAATCCGATTAACGGATTGAAATCTACGCAATAACGAAGTATACACCGCCTATATAGACCGATAGTCAAACCACATGTCACATATAACACATAATACATCACGTAATCAAGGACATATCATTTATAAAGAAGTCTTAGGTCATAAATGTGCTTTCGGGTATTTAAAATAATTTTTAAAACATTTTTCGGAATTAAAACGGGTCGTTGGATCAAATTTCAAGTTAATAAACAGGGTTCGGCTGACCAATTCTGGCTCCGAAACAATTTTAGAATAATTATCGAGCCTTGAAAATAATTTAGAATAATATTTTAAAGCTCTAAACTATTTTTCAGAATTTTTAAATCATTTTTAATAATTAAATCTAATTAAATAATTAATTAAAAATCAATTAATAATTAATTAAATCAATTAATCAATTAATTTTTGAATTAATTGACTAATTAATCAATTAAAAATTAACTGAAATTAATTAAATAATTAATTCAGATTTATTTGTGAATTAAAAATAATTTTCGGAATTAAAATAATAATTTTTAGAATTTTCAGAAATTAAAAACGAATTTTTATAATAAAAATAAATGGGAAATATGATTTTTAAACATTTTTAAAACAGGAATCCTATTTTTGCAAAGTCTGAAAACTACAGGGACCAAACTGCATCGTCCCCAAAACTTCAGGGACCAAACTGCAATTTTTACAGTCCAGTCGCCGGAAAACACAGGGGTGACCGGAGAACACGATTCCGGCCTCCTCACCTTGCCACAAGCTCCAGATCACTTCTACACAACACCAGGAACACAACCATGCAATCAAAACAACCTAACAATCCCTGATTTGGCCGGAATTTGGCCGTGAAATTTCCCAGTTTCCGGCGAACATCGGAAAACTTCAAAACACAACTCCCTTCTTTACAGACTTCGTTGGTTCATGAAACTTATACGACTGGATTGCTAATTTCACAGAGAACACAATCCACTATATCACAACATCAATCTATCACAGAATAAGAAACCCCCAAATTTCAATTAAGAACATTCATACGGGTTATAAACCCTAATTTTAAAATTCGAAAATCAAACTCAAATTTGAACATGTTATTGAACTCCAAATCAGACGTATGACATATGAAAATCATCAGGAAAACAAGCTCTACAACATACAATCATCAAATCATACAAACAATCATCCGAACAAAAATTCATATTTTTAATAAAATAAATTCGAAAATAATTAAATTTTTAGAAATTCAACCTTTGATTCTGCAGGTGTATGGATTACAGATTCTGATAGAGCTTCTCAAGACCTTCAAATCCAGTACTCGAGCTTTTCAAACAAAGATCACTAACACCTTCAAAAGTTGGTTTGATTCTCAGAAAGGTTTATGAATATATGATTTTTCTCTGTAAAATTATATATTTATCTGTCTGCAAATGATTTTGATACGAAATAAAATACGGTAAAAGGCTATTTATAATTACGGAAAATTAGTATCCCGTTGGATCATTCCGGATATAAAATGGTACGTTTATTTATAAAAACTGATCCAAACGGTATCGGTTTTCGGGATAGTTATCCCAATCAGTACAATTTGTACTGCGGTCTTGGTCTCAGCACCCAGTTACACGTACTACGAAGTGATAATTGGGATAGTTTAATAAAAAGCTCCCGTTTATCAAAAATACGGGTTTGATTAATTTACCGAAACAAATATTGTATCGAAAATGTTGTGCCGGGACCCGCGCAGGACAAACCGTACGCCGGATCGAAAAAGTCGAAACATGGAAAATGCTCGGAATATTACAATTAGGTTAGGAAGGAGTTCTCGGTAGAGTTTTGGGTTCCAAAAACGTAACAACGGTTGACGTCGGTTGGTTCCCGTTTTTATAAAATAGATTTTAATTACCCGGAAAAAGATTTTAAAAATTTCATATGATTCTTATAAATCTATAAATCAACACAAAAATAATTAGGAAGATATAACAATTATCTATATTTTATTTGGGACATATAAAAATAAAATACTCAATTAATATTATTTTTGAATATTCAAGTACATATATCACTTAACAATTAACTCACAGAATAGATACTGAACACACATATTAATTATTTAATAGTAAAAATAATTACACGTTATATCCCGGATATTACATCCTTCCCCCCTTAAAAGGATTCTGTCCTCAGAATCTCCTAAGAAAACAAATGAGGGTACTTTTCTCTCATATCACTTTCTAACTCCCAGGTTGACTCTTCAACCTTTGGGTTTCTCCACAATACTCTTACTAATTTTATCACTTTATTTCTCAATATTTTCTCTCTTTCCTCTAAAATCTCTATTGGATTCTCTACATATGATAAGTCTGCCTGAAGCTCTATTGGCTCATATTCTATTACATGCCTGGAGTCTGGATTATATTTCTTGAGCATCGATACATGAAAAACATTGTGAATGTGCTCCATGTGAGGAGGTAATGCCAATTCGTAAGCGACTTTGCCAACGCTCTTTAGGATCTTAAAAGGTCCGACATATCTTGGGCTTAGCTTCCCTTTCTTCCCAAACCTCGTTAGTCCTTTCCACGGTGATACTTTCAATAATACCAAGCTCCCTTCTTCAAATTCCATGTCTTTCCTTGACTGGTCTGCATATTTCCTCTAACGATTTTGTGCGGCTATTAATCTTTTCTGGATAAGTTCAACAACTTCCTTTGTCTGCTGCACCAATTCAGGTCCGAGTATTTTACGTTCTCCTACTTCGTCCCAATATAATGGAGATCTACATTTGCGTCCATAAAGGGCTTCATAAGGTGGCATCCCAATGCTGGCGTGATAACTGTTGTTATAAGCAAATTCTACCAGGGGTAAATGCTCGTCCCAACTTCCTTTGAAATCAATAGCACAAACACGTAGCATGTCCTCGATTGTCTGGATTGTTCTTTCACTTTGGCCGCCCGTCTGCGGGTGATAGGCCGTACTCATCTTCAATTTTGTTCCCAAACATTCTTGAAAACTCTTCCAAAATCTTGAATTAAACCTTGGATCTCAATCAGATACGATAGACACTGGAACTCCATGACGAACTACAATTTCTTTTAGGTACATATGAACTAGCTTGTCGAGCGAAAATCTTTCATTTATAGGCAGAAAATGAGCTGACTTGGTAAGTCTATCCACTATAACCCAAATGGCATCATGATTAGTCCTTGTCTTTGGTAATCCAACTATGAAATCCATGGTAATATGTTCCCACTTCCATTCTGGAATCTCCAATGGCTGTAGCAATCCGCTTGGTCTCTGATGCTCCGCTTTAACTCTCTGACAGGTATAACATTTGCTAACCCATTCCGCAATTTCCCTCTTCATATTTGGCCACCAATAATTCTTCTTCAGATCTCTGTACATTTTGGTACTCCCTGGATGGATGGAATATCTTGAACTATGTGCCTCTTGTAAAATTTCATTCTTTAACTCCGTCACTGGTGGAATCCAAACTCTTGAAGAAAACCTAAGAATACCTTGATCATCTTGTTGCGTGCATAATTCCTCACCTACCAAACTATTTATATCTTGATCCATTACCTCTTTCTGGCATTTCTTTATTTTCTCCAGTAACTCCGGGTGGAAAATCATACTGTATACTTTTGCTTCTTCAGGCTTGCAAATTTTAACCTCCAATTCTAATTTCTGAAATTCTTTATATATTTCTTCAGGTACAGATAACACATTTAACCTTTCCTTCCGACTTAACGCATCTGCTACAACGTTCGCCTTACCGGGATGATAATTAATTGAGCAATCATAATCCTTGATCAACTCTAACCATCTCCTTTGCCTCATATTAAGTTCCTTCTGGGTAAATATATATTTCAAACTTTTGTGATCCGTGAAAATCTCACACTTTTCTCCATATAAATAATGTCTCCAAATTTTCAAAGCAAAAACTATAGCTGCTAGCTCCAAGTCATGAGTAGGGTATTTCTGTTCGTGTGGTTTTAATTGTCTTGACGCATAAGCAATCACCTTGTCATGCTGCATAAGAACACATCCTAGTCCCTTATGAGAAGCATCGCTATAAATTACGAAATTCCCTTGATCGTCCGGAAGTGATAAAACAGGTGCCGTGATTAATCTCTGCTTCAATTCTTGAAAACTTCCTTCGCACTTGTCGTTCCATATAAACTTTTCATTCTTTCGTGTAAGCTTTGTTAATGATGTGGCAATCCTTGAGAAATTCTGAACAAATCGACGATAATATCCTGCTAATCCTAGGAAACTTCTTACCTCAGTGGGTGTTCTCGGTCTCTCCCAATTCGTAATTGCTTCGATCTTTGCCGGGTCCACTTTGATCCCTTCATTACTGACTATGTGTCCTAAGAACTGAACTTCCTGTAACCAAAACTCACACTTCGACAGTTTAGCATATAACTTCTTCTTCCTTAAAATCTCCAAAGCCGTTCTCACATGTTCCGCATGATCTTCTTTCGTCTTGGAATAGATTAAAATATCGTCTATAAACACAATAACAAACTTATCCAAATACTCTTTGAAAATTCTATTCATCAGATCCATAAACGCTGCTGGGGCGTTGGTCAATCCAAAAGACATCACTAGAAATTCATAATGTCCATACCTTGTTCTGAAAGCTGTCTTTGGTATATCTTGTGGCTTGATCTTTAGTTGATGATATCCCAATCTTAAATCAATTTTGGAGAAATACTTGGCTCCCTTCAATTGGTCAAACAAATCATCGATTCTGGGTAACAGATACTTGTTCTTGATTGTCAGCTTATTGAGCTCCCTATAGTCAATGCACAGTCTCATGCTTCCATCTTTCTTCTTGACAAATAATACCGGGGCTCTCCACGGGGATACGCTAGGTCTAATTACTCCTTTCTCTAACAATTCTTGCAATTGCCTTGCTAGCTCCTTCATCTCAACAGGCGCCATTCTGTATGGGGCTTTGGACACCGGTTCTGTTCCAGGTTCTAAGTCGATCGCAAATTCAATTTCTCTATCTGGAGGAAGTCCTGGTAATTCGTCGGGAAATACGTCTGGAAATTCATTCACTACTGGAATATCTTCAAGTTTTGCTGGCTCCTGACTCCTGTCGATTACATATGCTACGAAATGTTCACATCCTTGCCGTAATAATTTCTTGGCTTGAATCATTGTTAAGAACTTCTTTATTTGTTTCTGACCTTTGAACGTTACTATTCTTTCGTCTGGCGTTTTCACCATTACTTTCTTATTCCGACAATCTATCTGAGCATCATGCTTAGATAACCAATCCATCCCTAATATTACATCAAATTCTCCTAACTTAAATGGTATCAAATCTACACAAAACTTACTACCAGAAATCTCAACCTCACAATTTCCACAAACTTGGTTCACAGTTACACGTTCTTGATTTGCTAATTCCACAGTCATTATTTCATTTAAGCATTCCACTGGACAATTTAATTTACTAACAAAGTCTTGTGAAACAAATGATCGAGTTGCTCCCGAATCTATTAACACTTTGGCACATAAAGAATTCACATTAAGCGTACCTGCCACGACATCCGTATCCTGGATCGCATCTTTCACCGACATGTCAAAAACTCTAGCCCTTGGAGTCTCATTCACTGTTGGGGTAGATCCCATAATCCTCAATGCATTACTGACTGGGGCTGGTGTCTTGCAATCCCTGGCCATATGTCCTGGCTTTCCACATTTAAAGCATGTAAATCCAATGACTGGAACCTTCACTGCTGGATTCCGGATAGGCTGATCCTTATTTGCTGGCTGATTTCGGCACTCCCTTGAATAGTGCCCTTTCTGGTTGCATTTAAAACATACCACATTCAACTTGTTACAAACTCCTCCATGCTTCTTTCCACAAACTTGACAATCTGGAAAAGTTAATCTCAACTGATTCGACTGATTTACATTAGCTGGACGATTGCCTTGTCCTCCGTCTCCTGCATTTTGTCTTCTGAAATTAAAATTTCTCCCTGGCTGAAACTTGCCCTTCTTAAAATTTGGAAACTTCCCTGTTTGTGACTGACCCTCACTTCCCTCAACTTTCCTTTTCTTGCTTTCCTTATCTTTCTGGAACATCTCACTCTCTGTCTCTGCGATCATAGCCTTCTGTACTACTCCTGCATAAGTCTCTAATTCAAAAATAGCTACCTTTCCCCTGATCCATGGTTTCAAGCCTTGCTGGAATCTCTTAGCTTTCTTTCTATCAGTATCAATATACGACGGTACATACCTTGACAATTCCTCAAACTTCCCCTCATAATCTGTTACCGACATATTCCCTTGCTTTAGCTCTAAAAACTTTAACTCCATTTGATCCTGAACAAACTGAGGAAAATACTTTTCTAGAAACAATTCCTTGAACCTTTCCCAAGTAATAACATCCGTACCTTCCAATGTCTTCACCATCTCCCACCAATAGGTGGCTTCATTCTTCAGATAGTAACTTGCAAACTCAACCTTCTGTTCCTCCTTCACTTTCACTAAGGCAAATGTCTTCTCTATTTCCTTTAACCAAACATTTGCTTCAATTGGCTCTAAGGAACCCTTGAATTCTGGTGGGTTTATTGCCTGAAAAGTTTTGAAGGTTACCTGGGGATTGGTCTGTCTTTGGTGTTGTTGTGCTAGGTGAACTGTTTGTTGAGCCAAGATTTGAAGAATCTGGGCTATTGCTGGGTCCATAGGTCCTGGGTTCACATTCGGGTTTGTATCATCTTGATTGTTGTTGTTGGTTTCTTCATTTCGGGTGTTGGTGCGGGTATTTCTTTTAGGAGGCATTTTCTGTAAAGAATCAATCAATTTATTTAGCTTTTGAATCAAATATTTGCATAAAAGAAAAGTTTTGTAAAACAGGAATATCTCTTTTGAAAACAGTTGTAACTAAGTAAATTGCATGCTTCTTTACAGAATATAAACAGTTATGGAAAACGGGGTACATGGTATCGCAGGGTATGACTGGTGCAATAAAATAAATGACAGTGCTGGAAAGGAAAAAGGTACTGATATATATAGATCAAAAGTTTTAGGGTAATACAAGCGTAAAGACGCTTCGAAAGTAAAAGCAAAAAGGGTACAACAACCTATTCACTAGTCAGCATAGCTAGTCTATAAATACAACTCAAAAGTCTACTGATACACACTACACACTACTGTACATACTACATAACCATAACAACACTTCTCAGCATCTCCATCTCTGAATCTCTGACTCATGGCAAATCTGGACCTCCTATCTCCTCAAGCTCCTCTAGAACCCACTTAGCCCACTCGACTAGGAAATCAGGGGTGATGTCCGCATGTGTAGCCTCAGCAATCCTCACAGCAGCTGTTTTACGAAACGCCTGGAGCCTCTCTCTAAGTCGCCTCTCACCACTCCCCATCTCTCTGGTACGCATGATATGCAATAACTCCTGGATCTGACCCTGTAGAAATCGTTGCTCCATAAGGCAAGCCTCAAACTGATGATATGGGACAGGATAGGAAGAGAACTGGAAAGGTACTCCCGTGACTGAATGACTAGTAAAGCCTGAATCCGCAGGTGGGGGTCCTCTGATAGGTGGCCTCACACCTGGAGGTGGAATAGCCTGCAGTGGTACGGGCTGCAACACCGGTGGAGGTAGAATAGCCAATGTTGATGGAACAACAGGACGTGGATCCGAAAACGGCACTCCAACTGAAGGCTCTGAATGATCAGCTGATACAGGAATAAAAGAGTCGGCCATCTCTGCTATCTGAAATCATATCGTAATATAAGAATCTCGTTCCATAACGCAAACTTATACTAATACCTGATATACCGAAGCACTCAACCTCTCAACGTTCTCTCATCCTATGCCTTACTTCTAATCTTAACCCTCTACCCATTCCCGTTAACCTAGGCTTGTGTCAGTGACTTATAACCTGTAGCTCTGATACCAACCTGTGGCGCCCTCCAAACCTGGGTCAGAAGTTTGGGGTCCACACACATACCTTAATTATAACCTGCTTATAACAATAATAAAGATAATAATAATTATATGCAGTGACCCTACTTATCCACCACCACGGACCGCGACAGGTTAAAGTATGCACACAAGCCAACACACTAATATATTACAAACCGTTCAAATCCCAACTATTTCAACTCACACTGAGTATCAAACATTATTACAAACTTTTACAAACATAAATTATCCCAAAAGAAGTCTACTAGTTCAGCTTTCTCAACCTGAACCCCTAGCTCTCGCGCTGGACTGGGGATCCTCTTTACCAACTGGTTCCTTTTTAACTGGAAAGAATATAAACAACATCGCACAAATGAGCTAACTAGCTCAGCAAGTCACAATAACAAAACTGAGAATAATGATCATCAGGTGAATATATTTATGATATCAAGTGAACAATGGATTATGATTTAGAATTGGATAATATACTTTTAATTTAAAAACCAAGGTTAGGCTGCTGATCAGTCACGCACTAACCCCGAGCAAGGCACACAGCATTGCTCTAACTATTGGATCCAAGGCACACATTCGCCTAACTTGACCATTATATGGTCTGACCACGAATCTGGTCCACAATTTTATAAAAAAAAACAATCCAATTCTAACATAATAACAGAATATGCAATAATAAACAATAACCAGAATCATTAACAACAATGACTGTTTAACAATGAAAGGGTTTCAATCTTTGTAAGGATCAATAAAGTAGTTTACAAGCTTGAATGCTGGGAACTGAAAGAATTGGATAACAAAAGAATCAATATTTCAGGGTTTCAAAGATTTGAGCTCTCAAAGCATAGGATACAATGGTTGAATGTATAAGTAATTCAGTTCAGTGTTTGGGATTTTGTTTGCATGTTTTATGGAATAGTATCGTATACTTGAGGTTCAAGTTTGGGTTTATAATAATCAATGGCTTAGAAAGAATATGGTTCATAGCTCAAGAACAATAACTGAAATCAGGGTTTAGGTTTCTGTGCTTCAAAGCACTTGCAATGTCAACAAGGCTATCAAGAATTTCAATATCTCGAGAAAGTTCAGAACACTTGCCTGGAATTAGCTTACTACTCTGTACTCGCTTCCAATCACAATCGGCTTACTCCTCAACTATCTGTTTCCCTTTTCTACGCCTTGCCTCTTCTGCTCACATATCATAAGCATCTATCAATCATCAACTCACAAGATTCTATTCAACGCACTCTTTTATCTACCCTTCGTTTTACCCAAATCCGATTAACGGATTGAAATCTACGCAATAACGAAGTATACACCGCCTATATAGACCGATAGTCAAACCACATGTCACATATAACACATAATACATCACGTAATCAAGGACATATCATTTATAAAGAAGTCTTAGGTCATAAATGTGCTTTCGGGTATTTAAAATAATTTTTAAAACATTTTTCGGAATTAAAACGGGTCGTTGGATCAAATTTCAAGTTAATAAACAGGGTTCGGCTGACCAATTCTGGCTCCGAAACAATTTTAGAATAATTATCGAGCCTTGAAAATAATTTAGAATAATATTTTAAAGCTCTAAACTATTTTTCAGAATTTTTAAATCATTTTTAATAATTAAATCTAATTAAATAATTAATTAAAAATCAATTAATAATTAATTAAATCAATTAATCAATTAATTTTCGAATTAATTAACTAATTAATCAATTAAAAATTAACTGAAATTAATTAAATAATTAATTCAGATTTATTTGTGAATTAAAAATAATTTTCGGAATTAAAATAATAATTTTTAGAATTTTCAGAAATTAAAAACGAATTTTTATAATAAAAATAAATGGGAAATAAGATTTTTAAACATTTTTAAAACAGGAATCCTATTTTTGCAAAGTCTGAAAACTACAGGGACCAAACTGCATCGTCCCCAAAACTTCAGGGACCAAACTGCAATTTTTACAGTCCAGTCGCCGGAAAACACAGGGGTGACCGGAGAACACGATTCCGGCCTCCTCACCTTGCCACAAGCTCCAGATCACTTCTACACAACACCAGGAACACAACCATGCAATCAAAACAACCTAACAATCCCTGATTTGGCCGGAATTTGGCCGTGAAATTTCCCAGTTTCCGGCGAACATCGGAAAACTTCAAAACACAACTCCCTTCTTTACAGACTTCGTTGGTTCATGAAACTTATACGACTGGATTGCTAATTTCACAAAGAACACAATCCACTATATCACAACATCAATCTATCACAGAATAAGAAACCCCCAAATTTCAATTAAGAACATTCATACGGGTTATAAACCCTAATTTTAAAATTCGAAAATCAAACTTAAATTTGAACATGTTATTGAACTCCAAATCAGACGTATGACATATGAAAATCATCAGGAAAACAAGCTCTACAACATACAATCATCAAATCATACAAACAATCATCCGAACAAAAATTCATATTTTTAATAAAATAAATTCGAAAATAATTAAATTTTTAGAAATTCAACCTTTGATTCTGTAGGTGTATGGATTACAGATTCTGATAGAGCTTCTCAAGACCTTCAAATCCAGTACTCGAGCTTTTCAAACAAAGATCACTAACACCTTCAAAAGTTGGTTTGATTCTCAGAAAGGTTTATGAATATATGATTTTTCTCTGTAAAATTATATATTTATCTGTCTGCAAATGATTTTGATACGAAATAAAATACGGTAAAAGGCTATTTATAATTACGGAAAATTAGTATCCCGTTGGATCATTCCGGATATAAAATGGTACGTTTATTTATAAAAACTGATCCAAACGGTATCGGTTTTCGGGATAGTTATCCCAATCAGTACAATTTGTACTGCGGTCTTGGTCTCAGCACCCAGTTACACGTACTACGAAGTGATAATTGGGATAGTTTAATAAAAAGCTCCCGTTTATCAAAAATACGGGTTTGATTAATTTACCGAAACAAATATTGTATCGAAAATGTTGTGCCGGGACCCGCGCAGGACAAACCGTACGCCGGATCGAAAAAGTCGAAACATGGAAAATGCTCGGAATATTACAATTAGGTTAGGAAGGAGTTCTCGGTAGAGTTTTGGGTTCCAAAAACGTAACAACGGTTGACGTCGGTTGGTTC